>NW_017296923.1:479676-561265 GCF_001594075.2 Trachymyrmex cornetzi
TATATATATATATATGTATATATACAAAGGGCAGAAAGACAGGCGCAGAAGAAAGACGAGGAAAACACAACGAGCTGAGAGGAGAAAACCTGCAGCAGTTAAGATAAAATAGCTCAGTAGAGAGTGGACACTTTTGTCTCGGGGCGCGGGCAGATTTTTCTTTTGGCCGTAGCATGAGAGGACGCCGCACGTATCACCACCAGCGGTGGGATCCGTGGGCGCTGTTTATGAACGCCGATTGCCAAGGTTGGTTAATTCCCAAGGAAAAATAGCGCGGCCGCTGCGCGAGTCGCCAGGGACTTCTTTCGCGAAAAGGGAGACGGCGCCTGGTAGCGGCGTCTCACAGGATGAGAAAAACAGCTGCATGATGAAGATTGGTTGAGCCCGGATAATCAACCTGGCGATCTCTCTCCCGCTTCTCCATCCCTCCTATTTTTTTCATTCTCGTACAAGGCAGCTTGGTATAGTTGCAAGATTCATTCGAGTAGCAAATTGGGCCGTTTTGCCGCGTGGATGATTCTGTAATCTCTATCGCTAAGGTGAACGATAATAAGTGTTGATAATAATCCCCCCGCTCGGCTCGAATGGCAGCATTTTTATAGCAAGATGCGAGAATACTTGTGGAAATATCAAGAAAAGAAAACGAAAACGTGAAATAAATATTGAATGTAAAAATAATATAAAAAATTATTTTTTCTTACGTCAGAGTGCTATAAGGAGTGTATTATTAACATTAATAATATATTTGGTTCGTGCAAAAGATTTGTCAAAGAAAATTGAAATTTCTCATGGTCAATAGGATTAAAATAGATTTGCCGTAACAAATTTTATTATTCGTTTCTATACTCCTCTTTTCATCCAAAGAAAGATTTTTCAATCCTCTTTTCTAAAGATTTAGTTTCTCTGACTTCATTTAACACAGAGCTTATTGAAAAGGCGACTAATTTTTTGCATAAAATACGAAATTATGTTGAATTAAATTGGTATACTATGAAAATACTAGACAAGTCCCTTACAAATCAGATTTTTGATGGATAATTTTGCAGATCAGAATTGACTTCGCAATAACAATTGATGAATGCATTGCAGCATACAACCGTTGATATCGTTATCACAATCCGATTGGTGGATTATTAATCCAAGTATTTTTCAGATTTATCTCTCGCGAAATATAAAATAAAATTATCGGACGCAGTTGCAACTGGAATCGTATTCATTTTCAGCATGACGGCAAAATAGCGCTTGCACCGACAAAGCCGATGGGATATGCTTTGCATTGTGCGAGAATTTTTCGATATTCGCTTCGAAGTTTCTGTATGGAAATTAGTTATGTTATTCCCGCGAGATCACAAATAGCGTGTAGAATATGAAGAAAATATAACCGAAGAACATTCGTGCTGGTAATCCCTCGAAAGTTATAATTACGTTCAGCGCCACGCAGAATTTGACTGACATCACGAAATTATTATATAAAATAGAACAAATTGAATAAATTGCTGTTGTGTGACTTATGGATTTGTAACCAATCGCGAGATTAATTCCAATATTCGTTTTGTGTCCGTATGGTTTCATCGAATGTAAATCGCTCTACAAATTGGACTTGCGTAATCATTGCGCTGTATAAATTATTTATGACATAATATATTTCAGGGGTGGTATTAACTCGGTATATATCAACGAGACTGTGCACGTCACGTCTGAACTGGCACATTGTTTTGCGCTCGCGATTCTGTTTAAACACGGTATAATTGATTTGCACATTGACCAAGCTGTTGCACCAAAACAACGACCTATTTTCAGATATAATGCGTACCCTATAGGCATCAACGGATTTCACACAGGTACCTCTCATGTCTTATGGCTATTTTCGTGTGGTAAACTCTAGCTATTAATCATCCTCGTTTCACTGAACCATAGTCGCGTGATAGTCCGTAAAATCTTAATTAACGTTTAGTGTAGTTAAGAACAACGTTGTATTTAAGTAGAAACGTTTGTAATGCAGATACATTAATCTACATAAATATTACGCGAATTATTTCAATAACTAAAATCTTAATTAGAATAATTTAATGCAATTAATCCGAACGTTTGCACAATTGACCGGGATGTTTGCATGTTAACTGATAGTTATTTAAACTCCAAGGGCAAGAATTTTTTTGCTTTGTCTTCCTTAATCGAACTATATTCTATCTTTGTTATATTTTATCTTTGCGAAAAATACTTAATAAGAGTACATTTATTTATGATCTCCGTAAATATCACAAACGCGAAATTTATCATTTAAATAAATTCCATTTATGCAGATCATCAAATTACACACAGTAAAATTGGATAATTTTAACCCAGTTGGAATAATTTTAGCCCACATTTAAAAAAATACCTATATATATAGTACGTTTAAAATCAGAACACAAGACATTTCAAAACGTCTTTAAGATATTTGATATGCGTGTTGTCTGAACATCATCAAGTTTGGACTAAAGTTATCTTGATTTTAGTTTAAAGTTATTATATTTTGCAGTATTCGCGAGTCCTGCGTGTACACGTTTTATAAAGGTCATATTTATGTGCAGGCAATATTATGTTTCAACAATTGACCTGTAAAATGCTTCAATGCTGAACTGATTGCGTTTGATGCACATTTTGCGCCAGTTATTGTATCATGAATGACCAGGACAAGGACGCGTCCTAGTCTTGGCGAGACATCTAAACTGGAAAACAAGGACAGCACTATAAAAAATGGATGCTCTATTATTTTATCATTGATTCTATCGATCGTTTAAAGGTCATTGCCACGAGAAAAAAAAATCGTTTGTGAGGAGAATTATCGTTCAATATTCTTTTGAAGTGAGTTTGAGGCCATCCCTTTCAATAACCAATGACAACTATGTGTAATATTTTTCATTCTTTACATGTTCCGTTGACATCATAATCATTACGAGGCTATTTTTACATGAAGCAAATAATCGTTTGTCGTACGGATTTACGTGTTAAGTATTGCAATTATTTTGCCATTTACAGTTACAGTAATTTTCATCGAAAATATACAGTTGCAATGGCCATTATTTATCGTATCGACCAATAACCTGTTTATACTTAGGCTTGTCATATTTTAAATGAGACAGAAACGATTATCTTAGCGCGACGTTACATAATGTGGTAATTAACTCGATACTATCCAATATCCGGCACGATATACACGGGTGACGTGATGGCAAATCGAAAACTGTTACCAAAACTGTATGATATAGAACGTAGAGCAGGCGACAACATATTGTATCGACCGACACTGAGAATTACGCTTGATTTGACGCAGCGAGAGCGTCCCGATGGATCGATAGCGGGGTAATCTACCAGGACACACAAGGATCGGGACCTTTACAGGTCCAATTAACAAACAAACCAATTTAATTAGCATTATCAATGCAATTTCCGTACTGGCATCGGAACTAATATTGGAGGCGGCGGAGTCCGCCGATGTACGTACGTAATGTACACGATATTGGTTCGAGCGAGAGGCGACGACGAACGGACGGGGCCATGTAGTAATTCTGTAATATTGTGGGTGACGGTGGTTAGCCTTAGGGGATGGGCAAACAATGACATCCGACCAACGCGGCTCGATTGTTACGCCGCCGTCGCCGCGTCGGTGTTGTAAATGACGATAATGTAAATACATTATAGAATTATTTACTTGGCATTTTGCAAATTATACGCATGCTCCAGAGATTTGTGTGAGAAAGAAAGAATAATACGATTAACATGCCATTAATCGTAATTATATGTCTTTGAACGCATAAATGAGAAACATGGATTTAAATGTTACGATATACCAACGTTCGATGTACCAACGATATACGAACGTTGGTATAAACCATTATTTATCGGTCTAAGTTTGTATCACATATTGTTTAATAGATTTTATAATAATATCGATTTAATCTTTATAGTAATTGCAAATATGTGTATGCAATGAATATAAAATGTTCCACGATAAACACCTTTTGTGAAAATAAAAAAAATTCAAAATAAAATCGCATGATTATATTATTATTAGCTATATAAATCGATCAAAAATTAATCGAACGTTGGTTTATACCAACGTTCGATGTACCAACGATATACGAACGTTGGTTTATACCAACGTTGGTTTATACCAACGTTCGTATATCGTTGGTACATCGAACGTTGGTTTATACCAACGTTCGATTAATTTTTGATCGATTTATATAGCTAATAATAATATAATCATGCGATTTTATTTTGAATTTTTTTTATTTTCACAAAAGGTGTTTATCGTGGAACATTTTATATTCATTGCATACACATATTTGCAATTACTATAAAGATTAAATCGATATTATTATAAAATCTATTAAACAATATGTGATACAAACTTAGACCGATAAAATCTAAATTTAAATAAGTGAGAGAAATCTTACATTCGAAACGGATCTTATTGTTAGTGAATACATATTTCTTATTGCTAGTAAATACATATTTCTTGTGTGAATTTATATACATTCTGATTGTACTTACCACCTGTCGAAATCTATTAAGTTTCTTAAATTGTGTCATTGCAAGGTAAAACTGATAATTAACAATAATAAAACTAATAATTGATATGATTATAAATGTCAATTGCAAAAATAAATTTAAATATCAACGTTTTTACCTTTTCATAAGTACCTACTTATTAAATAAATGCTTGATCATTCTTTTCGATAAATTATTAAAGTTTGATGTCAGTTATTAAGTATTTTAATGATAATGATTCCTTTTTTAAATTTCATATTTTTAATTATTTTTATTTATAAATTTAATACTTTCAAGGGAGGCACGACTCAGACGATCGGTTGTCTAAATTATATCTTTTATAGCATGTTACAAAAAGACTTATAAACAAATTAATTTGTTATTCATGAAAAGTTAAACATGCCTAATAATAGATGCCTGAAACATCAAACTGCAATTTCTAATGTTTACTTATGCTCGACTTAGTATGGAAAATATAATGAAAATGTAATAAAATGGAAAATACAATGGAAAATATAATAGAAAATATCTTAAGTGATACGCATTTGGTAACTCTCTCCTATAAATAGTAAGCGATTAGGACGTATTGTATACGAAACCGATTTACACGCATTAATGTAGAATACAATGTTTACGACAACGCTTATAATATGAATCATATATCATATCTGCACAACATTATGGTATTAGAGAGATTTATGTAGAATTTTCATAAGCTCTCTCTATTGCAACATCCGTAGAAATTATTCATTGATATAAAATGGCTATTAATTTCTACCGAATATGTGATCAACCTTACTGCGTGAATAGTTTAAATATATGAACACATTTACGACAAACAAGCGATCGCGCAGTCGTTTGAAAAAGCGTGCGTCATGAAGATGAAAATACGTATGCAACAAATCATAAATCTCACGCGTCCAAAGCCAAGCTACTCATAATTATAGGAAATCGTTAAGCCGCTATTATTTATTGATCAAGGAATTAATCAATAGCATTTCATTTTTCCTAGTTTACCACACTGGTGGCGATATCCGAACTGTCAGCATTAAAACGAGCATGTCGCTTGCATGCATATTACCGGAAATAGGAGTGGTAGCAGTGCTACCATAATACAGTACAAACATTTGCGTTGTTTCATATTGTCCCTCATATTTGTCAGGAACTATCGTTAAGCGACAATGTCTAATTTACCGCACATTAACCCCCCACAGTCTCTCTATAATAATAATCCATTAATTGTAAGAGGATTCTGTTACTTTCAAAATATTTATTTCGGCACATTTTTCTTGAAGACGAAATATATGTTACGCGTTACCAATACTACAACATTAATTAAAAAGGAATGAGAATTTTTATTGTTACACATCTCTCGCGATTTAAATTTGACTAAAATTAAAAATGCCAAAGTCATTGAAAAAAATCTTTTTGAAGAAGATAATATCAAAGCACATGATTGCTGTATTAGGGTAACTCCGGTATATACGTCGCATCTATCAAAAACTTAATTTATTAAGTATTATTTACTATGTTTATAGTAAACGAACTATATCAGTAAAAATATTGTATTGCCTACTACTATAAAAAAATATTAGAAATCCGAAATATTTATTTTTCATATTAAAAAATAAACTTTTTGAAACCCTTGCATTTTTGCCGTATATCTCATAGGAGTGGGATATATGGCTACTCATAGGGAGAGGGGGGTATATACGCGCTCATGAAAAATTTACAAATAGTACATATAAATAAGTCGTAAAATGACACAATAACTTATAAAATGCGTTTATAAAATAAAGAGATATTGCGTTTATAAAGTTTTATTAAGGAATAAGAATGATAAATATGTATATGAAGTAATAAATAACAATTACAATCTTCCCACATGTATTACAAGTGTTATGACATGAGATACACATTTCATATAATGCGTTTATTGCATTTAGTGCACTAAATTCAATCTGCCTACTTTGTATACTTTGGGCATAAATCCCACCCGCTAAAAATGCCGTATATCCCAAACAGGTGGGATATACAAGACAACAAACTAAACAAAGCAAACTATAGAAATCAAAGCCTTAAACGATATAACTGGATCTTAATGCTTGTATGATTCTTGTGTGAATTTATATATTACGTATGTAGTCCCTAGAAACGCGCGCCGAAATGATTTTTCGGTCTTGAAACGTTAACTCTACTAAACTACCGCAATAATATCAAGGGTTAAATTGACTAGCAATTTAACAAATTTTTTATGCTTATTCGCATCTTCGAAACGATCTTAATAATGTTGAATGACATTAAAATCTGTAAATAATTCTTATTGCGACAAATATTACCTCGGGAGTCAAACCCGGATCTCTCGCATTCTATGCGAACGTCCTAAGCCTTTTGACTACCGAGGAATTAGTAATATTCTTGGCACAAACTAAACAAAGAATACAAGAGCAAAGTACTTGTATTTTGTTATACAATATGCTTTATTATTCCTCTATATTCATGTATCACAAAATAACCACCAAGTCTTTTGCACGTCCTACAGTAATCATTTTATATAGATTATAATTTATGATGGCGTTACTCAACACAGTAACAAATCGATTCAACTCACAAGAATTTCATTAATATTAACAGTAAGAAACTGAAATCATAACACAATACTAATATAACATAAAAAAAGCATGTAACAAAGTAGTTGCGGGAAAATTACTCCCACTCCTTCTATTTTTTCTGACTTCTGCGGCATAAATCCCAGCGCGGCGTATATATTTGTCGCAGTTACCCTATATTTATTTTATTTCTTTATTACTATATTATTTTTTTAAATGAGGAAAAACAGTACGATAGTTGAATAAAATTAATTTGCTCGACCATTTTGAGCATTCATTGAACATATTCAAAGGCTTAACCGAATTTTTTTACCAAAGAAAAGGGCTGAACCGAGCGCTATTTTAATTTCCTTTCGTTCTGCAGATTTGTTACGGATTCCCTTTTGTTCGCCAGCTATCCCTGTGATATTTCAGCGCATATTATTCTATATCCTCATTTCTATATAGAATCATCATATGACTATATAATCATTAGATATTGCAAATTGGATTATCGTGCTATGTTATACTTATACATATATTACGAAGTTTATGTATACAAAAATAATGTATAAATTGAATAAATTATATTTCTACTTCAGTTGCGAGTCATCTAATTCAGGCTGCCACGTTATCTCCGCAGATTATGCATTCTCCTATGATATTGGATGAGGCCAAGAGCCGACGTTTAAATTGGGTCGACACGATCCAGGGATTTCAATATTCACACTGCGGTTAAAGATCGGGGACTAATCCAAATGCGATCAGATGCATTACGGAGGAGAAATCACCGTGCAGGCTAGGAACGTAAATGTTTGTTTGGGACTCCACACCGCGCATACACGAGGATGCACGCGTCTTAAGCATCGAAAAGGGTGAATACCTGAGAGCGTGGTAACTAATATATAATCCCGACATCGCCTGATCACACGAGGGGGATACTTGTAACCTCGATTAAATCCCGTTAAGTCGCCCACGATAAAACTGACACGCGCGATTGAATAGCAGAAAGTTGCGTGACTAAGACGTGGCAAATTACTGTCGTTTGAGTGCCATTAAATATATAATTGTCGTTGTAATGCTAATAATCCTTTTCGGCGATTTCGCTATCGAGGTCGCCCAGTTCTAAAGTTCACTCTTCCCGAGGTGGCTGGCAGTTCAACAACTTCGCGTTTCCAAATTGCAAACCATCGTAAATAAGCACGCTTATCTCGTCAAGTGTCGTCGCCAAACTCAGTACGCTTCGCATTTCTGTGCGAATTATGGCATCGTCAAACCGAGTTTGTCCGCTTGTTAAGACGGGCATAACGGGCTTGGATGGCGTCGTATCGGGCGAATACCAAGCCCGAGTATCAAGGATAATAGGCTCGCGGGAACTTTGTGTGTCGCTAAATGGAGTAAATTAAGATATTGACGAGTGTTGCTGCAATATATTATATCGTTTTGTTTTGCATTATCCACGCGCTCTTTACATTTATACCACGTCGCTTCGCTTCTACGAACGTCAAGGCGTGTTAGCAGGAAAACACGAGTGAAATTTCCTCTCGTAAGACGAGAGCAAATACGTTTCTTCGCCGTCGTACCGACGAGATATTAAGTTGTTGAGACGAAAGTTGAGGGCTTTATAGAACCCGTAAGACTCATCAATTTCCCAGTATTTCCGATCGGTCAATCCTGCAGAGACAGCAACATCATTGCGCTGCAATCCCATTGACGGTGAAGAATGAAAACTCCGTTTAACAATATCGCTTATTCAGGCGCGTCGGCACCAGTGCAGACTTTCTTCGCCCATGGCGAGATGATCGATTGCATTTGCGCGCACAGGGTCCCGCAGTCAAAACTGCACCCGCGCTACCGATCAATATACTCGTGGCCCCGTGTGTCTCGCGTTCCGCGTGACTTCCCATGTACTTGAAAATAGCATCGCGTTAAAGTTCGTGATACCCACCTCCATGGCCGCGCTTTTCATTACGTCATAAAACACGTCGACCTGGTCGTATCAAGGTTGCAGTTTCAGCGACGTACATTGAGAACATATTTCGCGAGAATTGACGTACTGCCTCTTTTGTGGCTGTATGTTCTCCATTCATTTCGTCGCGTTGCGTCGCTCCAGTCCGGTCGTACTTCGTGAGTAAAAGTTCTCGCTTATTCGTTCGCCGAAACAAGCGCGTAATTTCGTTAGAGAACTCGCAGTGTTGGCGGTTTCACTTCGTTATACGAAAACTTTCCGCGGTCCTGTATGAAAAAGGATATAGGCGGGTGCGGAACAGTCGAGCAACAGCTGCAACGACGCCGCCCGCTCGCCCGCAATAATTTTCATTTCGTGTGATTATTCGCGAATTGTTCACGGTATACCGCGACCGCGCGCGCACGATAACGACAAAAGAGTTTCTTGCCGGCGGCGGCTGTGGCCCTATTTGTAACCATTTGGCTCGTAACGCTCTGACAAGGCATAAATTTTCCTTTCATCCGATACGTCAGTTAGCGGATCGCTGTGCGCGCACAGTAACGCGTGCGAGATCGTGCGTGCGTGACTAACCACGCCACCAGATATATCTCGACCGCCGCGAGGAAAGATACGAGCGTGTGGTATAAGAAAGACAGAGAAGAACAGAGAGGGGAGAGAGAGAGAGATAAAGAGACAGAGAGGCAGCAGGTTACAACAAATTGCCAATCTCAACTACAGTAACCAACTGCTAAGAGTTTACCCGAGTTGCATCAACATTCCTTCCCGCAACAATTTCGCTGTTTCAAATATGGACTCGATGTTTCTCTTTCAACGATTTCGCACTTACCACAAAAACATAGCTATGGCAAATACGTAAATGCGTAATATAAAATAGAAGAACCGTGATTCGAAATTCTATTGATATAACTAGCTATCAACGATAATTGATATTGGTTAGAAGATGTAATTGCCAACTCTAATTGGATGTTTTATAATTCAACACAAACTTTATCGATCACCTTGCTTTTCGCCTCTCTCTTCTATAAATAAAGTATCAAGGCTCTTACTAATACCTTCAGTGCTAAACTTTATTTTTATACACACATTTGCAATCTTTATATAATATAATATATAGTGTACATATCGTTCTTCAGGTCACTTTAGAATAATATATGTTACCATTTACCATCAAATTCCAAGTGACCAGTACATTTATATCGCATTCTCGTAACGTTCTATGCATTCTTTTTGTTAGCCAAGAACAATTTTGTATAAGTCCTTCCAGAAATCAATTCTATCATGTAGTAAGCCTTTCTCCATTTTTAACTCTTGATTAATATTCATATAGTTATCTTCTGTACCTCTGGGCTCCCAATTTACGTTCACATATTCATTCATATTTGATGTAGGATTTCTGAAAATATCACAATTGCTTTCCCGTTCGTACTTGCTAATTAATCTAGTAATCAACACGTTAAGAATGATTTTGCTAAAATATCTAAAAAATTAACTATAGATGCAGATCTGAAAATCATTTGAAGTTGAATCATCAAAGTAATTGTATAGGAAACTCAAACATTATGAGCAATGCTGCAAAAAATGTTTACACTTTAGTAATTAGTTCGATCGTTCTCGATTATTTTGACAGTTCAATAAAATTATTTTCAGATCTGTTTAGTCAAATGTGTAAACACTTCAGCAAAACCGTTCTTTCTACGAAGAACTATGAACATACCCATCTTTTGCAAAGTTTGTCAACAATGTGGTATAAATGCGCACCATTTTCTGCGCGGGGGAATCTTGTTGTGGTACATTTTTCAACGCGTCCGAATAGAATTCATAAGTCAAATCGTCACCATGGGCAACGCCTAGTTGAACGAGATAAAAATTGTGTACATAAATGCAATTTATTAAAAAAATATAATATCGTTTTTTCCCTATTTTGCTGTACAATGACTACATCATAATACAGAGCGAATTTCCTACGGAAATTTACAACTCGTAACTCACCGTCCTCCACTTGGACTAAAGATTTTATCATACCGAACGGAGCTTCGTAAGAGAATATATACTGGAAAATTGGAGACGAAATTCGGGAACTTAATACCTCTAAACTGAGTGCGATCCCTGCGTCAAACATGACGTCGTCCAACATCTAAAATGCACAAACAACTTTAATATGCACATCGTTAAACTTATGCGCTGCTTACACGAAGTTTCGCGATAGCGGGACGATATTAACGTTAAGTACTCACCATCATGAACTCTTTCGTGGTTTCCGTGGAGATCAATTTATCCCCAAAGTAGTAGCTCTTCAAGCTTTCACCTAGTTGGTTCTTCTGCCCAGCATCGGTTATATTCAAGTCGTTTGGCAGGAAGTTTTCGAAGTGCTCATTTATCTGGTCGATATTGCCGAGCATCACTGGAAACAAATGTTTTCATATCGTTTACATGACGCCGAGCATGTAACTTCCGCGTAATATCGTATCGGTGATTACTCTGCACATAGAAGGAAGACTCGTCGGCCGTAAATCCGGCCATAACGGGCACGTCGGCAATTTTTCCGGATTTCAAAAGCGTCCAGGGATCGGCCGGCAGAAATATCTCTTGTCCTATGTCAGCTTCCACCGATGGAATAAACGCTTCGATGCGACCGTTCATGGCGCTCTGCAATCGAAATGATTATTCCTGCTCAATACTCGTTAACGTAACTTCGGATAAGTGTACCGTAAACTTCACTTAGCGTAATTTGTAATGCTATCTCTCGTGCCTGCAACAAGGAAATAATACATTCAATTAACGCAATACCTGTTTAAGGAACGGTAAATCATCACTGGCCGCAATTAATTCTTTCGGAGAAAATTCTGCGAGTCTAGCAACTAACTCAGCAGAATCGGTAGTCTCAATGTCGAGCTTCTCGCCCAATTTGAAGGCTACATCTCTGGCATCGTAAGATATCGCCCATGTATTTACCGCGCTTCCACTTTGCAAGATAGCTTTATTGAATAGACCTGTGGCACGATAAATCGTCTTGTATATATTTCACACTGACGTGAAAGCGGCAAAAGTTTATTTCGGTCAAGTAATCAAATAATCGCACATCTCACCGTCGGACATGGGAGACATCATGTGAAACTGAACGGAACTTCCGCCTGCATCTTCGCCAAAGATCGTAACTCGGTTGGGACAGCCACCGAAGTAATGTATGTTGTCCTTGACCCATTTCAGCGCCATTACCTGGTCCTTTAGACCAGCATTACCGGGCGCATTCTTGTCGCCAGTATTTAAAAATCCTATAATCCGATAATAGTATAGTAACTATATACAAAAGAAACGGTTTTGGAGAAGTATCTAAAAATTTAGCTAGACACAGATCTAAAAATAATTTGAATCATTAAAATTATATTGGAAACTCAATCGTGATGAGCGATGCTGCAAAAAGTTTGTACTTTCTAGCAAATAGTTTGTTTGTGTGTGTGATCGTCCTACAAAATTATTTTGACGGTAACAAAATTATTTTTAAATCTGCATTTTTAGATATCAAGGAGCAATGACAGTTCTTTGAGTTAAATGACATTTTGTTATTTTCGATTTCCATATGTGTGTCAAAATGTAAATCAATCCATGTTTAGTTGGTTTCAAAGTAAACAACGTTCGTATTAATATATGCACTTGGTAAATAAAATAACTCCAATTATATATATATATATATATAATTTAACACTATGAATTTAAGAGTGTAACTACATTTTTAAATACTTCAGCAAGTTTCTTCTTTCCATGGAAATATGCCATAAGTTTTAACGATTTTAGAAATTATTTAAACAGTTCTTTTTCTCAGAGTCTCACGAAAAACATGATTGAAGACGTATTATTTACTTACCAATTGCACCTAATCTATAATTAAGCGTCACAAGAACAACATCTTGCTCGATTAAAAAGTCAGGACCATAGAATATATCATCGCCCATGCCATGATTGAAATTACCGCCATGGAACCATACCATAACAGCTTTACAAGCATCTTTATCCAATACCGGAGTGTAAACGTTAAGAAAAAGACAATCTTCCTCGCCAACTATATCTTGTTGTATCGTACAAAAGAAAGGACAAGACGAACGATGATAGGTCCCATCGTACGTGCCTTGCCAAGATTCTGCTGGCTCCGGCATCTCAAAGATACGAATTAAAGTTTGAAATATTAATTTATTACTCTTAATTCTACGATTTAAATTTGTATTTTATAAATGTAGAAATAGTCTATTAAAAAAAATATGTATACATATATCTGGCAATCAACTTACCTGGAATTTATTAAGGCCAACATTGGGCTTTGCATAGGGTATCCCTTTAAAGCTGTAGTATGCCCTGTTCTGCATTACACTACTAGTCTTTAGGCCCTTTAGAAATCCCTGAGGAATTTCTAATTGAACATCTTGTTCGGCTTTGGCCCATACGACCACAAACGCACACAACACGAACTTGTTAGACCACATTTTAACACTGTGGAAAGATCACGTCATTGTCCATCTTTTATAGCTTTAGAAAACACGTTGACGGTCAAAAGAACAGGTTATAACGGACTATATTTACGCAATTACTACTCAGGGAATATAATAGCGCGAACAGGTTACCCGTAGAGCAATTTACGAGATGCCTCCATAATCTCGCGTGTCAACTATAACCGTGTAACATCGGGTTTTCAGGTAGAATTGTTAGGTCGGATTTCCTCAGTTTATCTTTAGCCTCGATACATAACCTTCATTAGAGGTTCATAATGTGCTTCCTGAAATTTATTGTAATCCACAATAAGGTACATCATACAGACTACATGGCTTTTCAAGAACCATAGATAAAAGAGATAAATTGCTCTTTATTGTTATCTCCTGTAATATGCGCAGATGCGATACAGGTTATATAGTATTAAAATCGAAACTTTTCATGAGATTTCTGCCTCTGCTTATTAGATCCGAAAACAAATATAAAAGCAAAGTTTATATAAAATTTTTATTCAAAAACTCTTTATAGAAAATATCTGATGAATTAACATAAAATATTCTTAGAAAATGACTTTACAATAAAAGCACTTTACAATAAAACAAAATTTTTAATGATACAATGGAATAATAGTAAAAAAATAACTTTAATTAAGGTAACCGGGCTCTATACGCTCTACTAAGCTTTGCGATTTTTTTTAATTTTTTTGCTGAGTCCAAAATTGAGAATTAGTTCACATTCAAAAGGAGAATACAATGTTGCTTTTATAAAATTATAAGTTTATTAATTAACATGTTTATTAACACATAGAGAAATACACAAATAATTATTTTTCAAATATTAAACTTGTCTATTTACCTACTTATTTCTACATACCAGGTGAATTAGACTCCATGATCTGGAATTTAAAAAATGTCAAAAAACGTTCAAAAAATCAATGTATATACATTTAATATGCCTGGTTAGCTATTATAATGGTTCTGCCTTACAAAGAGTGTCCTCTTTTTAATTATAGACGAAACGTGACAAAAATATAAACTAAATATATAGTGTTGTAAAGTACGAATACAGACTACAATGCCATAAACTACTGAAATTAATAACCATAGTTATAGGAAATAATTACTTACCTATGAAATATCACATCACGACTATGACATTCTGCGTTTTGCTTTACTACGATAATAGAATGAACAAATTGAACAATAAACTGATGAAATCGAGTCAAACGAATAATCTGCACGAGCTACTGTCGAATTAATCGTAATTACCAACAAACAGCGAATATATATAGGGCGTTTTGAATACATACCCATATTGTGTCTGGTTACCTCATTTTAAACACAGTTAATTCGATTTTTTATTGATCACCATCACGTAATCATATTATGCGCGAATGTATTAAAAAATCGCAACATTATTGCTTTGAAAAAATTTCAAGTAGAATTTTGAGGTAGAGCACATAAAGTACACTCGGAATAAATTTCTATAATTTACTTTTACATCGCGCAAATAGAAAAGTAGATGTAAAGAGAAGAAATGAGGTGAGCACAGCTGCACAAACTAAGTAGAATGAATTTGAATGGTATGCCTTAATGATTAAGACCATGTACTTGATGCGAACTTCACGAGTTATGCGGTAATTAAGGTTGAGTTAAAAGAGAATTTCTTCAAATTCATTCAATATTTACAATATAAAATTTTATTATTGTGCAAATTTATGACATAATTAAAATTTGTCGCGACAGATACATCAATTAAGAATTAAACGATATCGCTTTATTTTTGTCAGTGATCTAAAAATATAAAAAGTGCTTCTTTATCTCTCAAAAATTCAGTAAAATAAATATTTATTTTCTGATGTTTAGTTATGAGTAGCAAAGTTTATTTCGCGATAAATCAACATTTGGAAACAGCGCCGACAGACGATGCAATAGAAAAAATATGAAATCGAAGTAAATCTCGTGCACGTGATTTTTCGCTTTAACGAACGATCCAACGGTTTCTGACAATCTGTTCGCCGTGCTCGGGAGAAGGAAGATACGTTCCGTGAGCAATTGCAGCCGTCCACCCAGCGTTCCCCCGAGTGAGCTTCAGTCTGTTTCGAGCGTGCCATCGAATTTTTCAAACTTCAACGTGATTTTCCATGAGGAGTTTCTTCGCAAGAGGCAATGATTCTGTTGAAAACGACGTTGCCCTCGCCTCATAAATGCGGCGTCGCAGTCAGACCGAATTTATGCAAAGCAGCCGATAGGTACACACTCGATTCACGTCGCAAACAATCCGCCATCCCCTTTAGCGATTTCGGTGCACTTCTTCCGCTAAATAAAGTACTTTACAAGATCGTATTTATATATTGCCTGATCCGAGAAAAGAGGGTATAGAAATAAATTAGTTTGCATATTCAAACGAAGTGGATCTATGCAGTAAAGGAGGACAAGCCGGTCGATAAGCAGTTTTATACAACGGCAAGGAACAAGCGCGCTTCCAACTTTTTTTCCTAAATAGAATATCCGCTTACAGCAAGCTGCTTTCAACGGTTGCCGCTAGGGAAAAGACAAAAGGGTAGACATGGGACACTTGTGCGAAATATGACCACTTTGTCCACGCCCCGGCATCGATGGCTCTCGCTCCTACGCATTTTCTACCCGAGAAACTTACAGCCCCAGTTTCGTATTTCAAAGCGACTTTCAAGTCGAATTTTAATCAACATGCTAATTTTCAAGAAACAAACGATGTGTGAAAATGCGGCAATTTGAAGCGAACGTTAACATCACCATCCACCTCGAGACATCCAAACTTAAAAAGTCTGCAAATGTAACGAAAACTTAAGATATACTTCTACTTTATTTTTTTTATGTATAACAAGATAAAAACTTATGTAACAACAGTAAATCCTCTTTCTTACTGTTGGCGCCATTTCAAAAAGTGCGTTGTTGGCTCTTAATAAATTCCATGGGATATATACTGGAAATGCAAAAAGGATTTCGTCGTAATACTTTTGTAACTTCATTTAGAACATTCCACACGCAAGTAATCGAACAAACACTTGTGGAACTTGTGGAAAACACAATAAAATTTCTCACCACAGTACGTGAAATGCAGGCGGCCGAAAGCTCAATCGTGCGTTACACAGTAGCGCAGTTTGCGAAACGCACCCCGACAGTGATAAAAGAGACCCGCACGAATTTATGAACAGACCACAGTCGTGAGCCGTTTAGCTGGTCGTTGTTTGCTCGAATTACGGGCCATTGACACCGGAAGAATTTCGGATAATACGAAAACAACACGGTCGGGCGACCAGGCAGTAAACGCCCGGTGCACGAACGAAATGAAACGCGACCGAATATTTTTTTTTGTCGTTACCCGTACCCTTTGTCGCAGTGCGCGCCATCATCACCGATTCTCCCCGACGCGACGCGACGGCTCCGCCGAGCTCGAACGTGCACGGCAGACGGGGCACGCGCGAATTTGACACATTTCCGTCGTACGAAAAGCGTGCCGAGAGCGTATTTTCACGTTTTTTTTCCACCCGCAGCCGAATCAACGGCTCGCCGTCACTCAGACGCGCCACCATCCCTCCCGAGCTTTTCACTTCATTTTAACAGTCCTGTACCTTCGTAGCTCTTTCGTCGCCCTATTTCCTTCCACATTCTATCTCTACACTCCTTCTGTGTCTGCTTTTCTATTCGCCTCCGTCTGTTTCACTCTATCCATCCACTACTTTAACTGTGTCCTCTCTTTCTCTGTGTCCATTTGTCCTTTCTGGTCACCTCCAACCCTCAATTCACTTGCTCTCTCACCCTGTCACCCGGCTCTGCGCATTTCGTTCGCTCACAAACAATGCTGTGGCCGCCCTCGCGCCTACACGCTGTTTTCACTGAATAAATTTAATTTAAATTTTCCTGCCGTTCGGAACGTTTATTAAGTAAATATATCACGTGAAGCGGAGAGAGAGAGAGAGAAGGAGAGAGAGAAGGCTGGCAGGACGCTGACACACTGATATTTTCCGCGGGACTTGCATCGCCAAAGCCGCGAGCACGTATTGCATCCCGCCATCGCATCGCAGATGCGTGCACGTGTTCATGATGCACGCACGGAATAGCCAGCGCAATGCGATTCTCCATGTTTACGGGATTAATTTATTAAGTTTCACGCGCGAACCCTTTTACCTACCACCCCTAGTCGAGACTCGCATGGTATGCGAATTGGAAAATATAGTTTCGTCGCGCGGGAATCCTATTAAAGCATAAACTGCTCGCAACAAAATGCAACGCGATATACGGTGTATAAATTTTAAAAGTCAGAAGTCGCGGACTAACTGGAATTAAAATTTTTTTCGCATATTGATGCCGCATATCGTATTTCCCATGAGTGTAGAATAATTATTAAAACAAAATATAAGACTATAAGAGATCCTTGCTTATGCAGATTGTTGAATTATACGATAAGCGTGATATAAAAGCAATTTTCCATAGCATGCGATGTAAATACATGTTGGATTATGCAATATAATATCGTCATTAAATCGTCGGATTAATGTCAAACACAGCTTGTAATATCGGAGCGAAGATCGAGACAGATAGGAAATAAAAGGGAAAGAAGAGTGAGATATCAAATTCGCGGCCATTAGGAAGCAATTATCCGAGTACAAGTTATTCTTTTATCCATCTCGATTCTAGCAAAGAAGAAAATATGCACTGAGAGAAATTTGTTGACTTTGTTATAGGAACAAATCAAGAGACAAGAAATGTGATAATTTGATAAGAAAACTATCGAGTTACTATTGCAAATCATTTCTTATTATTCGTCAATGTAATCAATAATCAAAATAATCAGTTGCTGGCACATAAAATCTATCCAAAAGATAAGTTAGGTTCTATATAATTTGCTTCTATTACTAATAATATAATTGGTTCATATAACAGACTAACAGTAATCACAACAAATCAATTTATTGTTACATATTCACAAATCATTTGTTAAAAGTACTGGTTGCTTGTTAAATTAACAAAACCCTTTCTCTCAATGTATGTGTAATACATTTCCTTGATCATAGCAATAACAAGTTCAACGACTCGCATAACATCTCTTCAAGCTAAATACTAAAATTTATATTTCTTTTTATTAGTTATTCAGCGTACAGAGAATTTAAAATAAATCTTTATCCTAGTTTTATCAAAGTCATCGAACAAATACCCGTTTTTCGCTCAAAATAAAATATAGAAAATTTGTCAATCTACCGATTAAAACACAGTTATGGATCTGTCCGACAGATATTTATATTTTTTAGAAATCGTCTTTTAGTAAAATACGATATTTATTTGTGTGCTTTTATGTCATACGTCCCGCTATCATTCGAACATTTTTCGCCGACCCTTTGGTACAAAGACCTTGGCATCAAGAGCGATACGCTGTGTGCATCGCTCTGTTGCTTTAACTAAAACTGACCAATCGCATTTGCAATTCTACTTGCAATAACAGCGGATGCTACGATAAAATCGATCGATATGTGCAATTTTGCCTAATTACTTTATAAAGAAAGATAGCATAAGTGGTACAATTTTGAACATGGTATAATTCTGAATGAAGAAAATATTTGAATCCAATTTTTGAAGTTCAAGCTTAATTTTTTCCTAAAAAACCTTTCAATATCCTCCACATAATGAAAGGATTACCAAACTTGAATTTCAAAAATTGCATTCAATTTTATTTTGTTCTGAATTTTACCACACTCGAAATTGTATTACCTTATCCTATATTTAGTTAAAAAAATATACTGACATTACATCGGGCAAAATGTGAAAAACAAATTTATGCCATTTCTCATAGGACCTACTAAAAACAACAGCAACATAGAGTAACTATCTCTATTAATGTGCCTTTTAGCCAATTTGCTTTATTACTGAATTAATTATTAAATATTGTAGCTTTAATTTTATCTGCTTGCAATCAATATCGGTTTTTCAACTACTTCTTTTTCTTATATTTCTTTAATCTAAAAAATGTTAATACTTTATAATGTTTTTGACAAAAATAGAAAACACGTTTTTGTCCCTTTTAGTGAGTCCTCTAAGCGGCGATGGTTCTATTAACCCTTACCGTACTAATATGGGTAACTAGTGACCGAGCGATTCCTGTTCGTGCAAGTTTCTTTGAGTCTTTCGGTAATTATAAATTATATATACTACATTTTATTATTTTTCAAAATAAAGAGTCAATATTTATTCTAGAAAGTTGAAAGTATGTTGGTGAATTTTTAGAGATTTTTAAAATTATTTCGAAGAGGTGAAAAAACGAAGAGATTTGAAATGACCTTTGATGGTATGAATGAGGCACCAAATTGTAGATGGTACGGTAAGGGTTAATGTACCCCCAATTTATGTGCCTATCCACATTTGACCATTTTAACATATAGTTACTAAAACAAGTAATAAATTTAAACTAATTGTTTATGTTAATATTACATAAATCATTATTTCAATTATATATATTTACTTTAAAGTACACTCATAACACAACGTTCTCAGCTCTAATACAGGGCACATTAATAGGGACAAGCTTAAAATCTTGCGGTACGTATTGCTGGATTCACATAAATTCCTCATATCTTTCGAAAAATATTTAAAATACTTTAATACTCAAAAAATAAAATATTATCTTCGGTATCGTATGCATTAATAATTTAACTTAACAAAAAAAAATATTTTTTCTTATTTATTTGTGTTAGTTTTCTTTATGACTTATCGAAATACAAAAGCACACTTATAGGGACAGGCACAGTAATTGGGGCAGTTACCCTAATAATGAAATAGCAACAAGATCTATTGGGTCGTTAAATGGAAATTGAACATAGCAAAACTTTAACCGCGCGATGAGAGTAAAGCATTTCTAACGGCACGAGGTCTTTTGATTTGAATGTAAGAGCGATTTTCCGTGCGAGAGACTTGAAAATGTAAAAGCCAACTGTTCATGACTGCAGAAGTGACAGATAGAGGAACAGACAGAGAGAAAAGAAGAGTGACGAATAGGAAACAGAGAGCGAGAAGGACAGAAAAGATACTAGAAGGGTTAGATACCGCTACTCTCCGGATAGTGAAAAGAGGACGAGGGAAGAGGAGTAAAACATAATTGCTTTTGCAAAGGAGGTCACAAATTCGTCATTCACAGTCGGTCAGTGCAGCTGAAAGCGTCCTTTCGAGCGTAAGGTTTTTAATACAAAGCAGAGTGCCGCTTCTGGTTTTGAAGGCGTCAAAGATCTCGTCTCTCGCGCTCAGTCTCGCATGTTCCATTTCTCCCTTTCGGTTTTTCTTTCTCTTGCGCTCTTGCGGTGCACCTTGCTGGCGTTGCGCGGGCCCAAACCAAATCGCCTCTGGTGGAATATCGATTATCGATATTTATTGCCGTGCGGTCAGCATGCGTCGTCTATATATCCGACATTAGCCGATCAAACGGCACAATGTACGATTTTCGGAGCCAGTTAGATATCATCGAGTGCATCACCAACTAATCGGAAGATGATTTTCTGCACAGATATCCAAATTAATGGCTTAAGGTCAACTTACGAACAATACATTGATATGGCAAGATCGTATCGTTCATTGACGTTCGGCTTCCTCAGCAACGTGGTATCTGCTTTGCTTTGTATTTGGAGGTAATAACATCACAACAGGATTTCATGTCGTATGTGCAGAGAACATTAGAACTGAACACTGCATTCGAATTCGTATCGACGGTATAAAAGATACGGCTTACACAGAGATAGGATGTCTACTATTATGAAAAAACTGGAGATACTCAGAGAACCTGATACCTGATACGTAGTATAAACGCGTACGGAGAGGTGTCATAATCTTTAACATTGCCGTCGGCTGATTACGTAACTTTTGACGTCGCTCGAGGCGACGTCGCGTCTCTTTATACGGAAAGAGCTAGCCGAGATCGACAAAGGAAGGAGCTTATACACAAAATTTCATAGTAATGGGGCACATTTTTTATCGAGATATTGTAGCCCCCTCAGTTGTTTGCTCTCCCGCCCTGTATCCGATGTCAAACAACGAGATATGAATGTTTACGACACAGCCTGTCGTAAGAACCGTAATTTAGTGGTTGCATTTTGTAAGACGTCATACTCCGTGGCTGAAAACCGTCTAAAACCGTATGTCTTATGCGCCGTATTCTTCTTGCTCGTAAATGCAGACCGTCCCAGTGGTATCGCCCTTCCCTTCCCTCGGGCTGTCACAGGAAACGTTTTGTCTAGCTATCGAATAATACGCGCGAAATGTGCCGAACATAATACCCGTGTAACGCAAACGTTCGTGCAATAGAGAAGAGAGATGCGAAAAAGGTGATCGGCGCTGCATTCAATTTCAAGTTGTCTGTTCGCTCGAATAGTCCGCTTTATCATCGTACGACATGATTTTTACTCGTATATTCGAGAAAGAGAAAGAATTCGCGAGGGAGCTTCGTGCTTGTTACTTGTAAACTTTTAACTTGATTTTCTCGGCAGTTTCTTGATGTCTAATGGGCGAGTTTCAAACTCAGTAGTCACAATTGCATTACTTAATCGATCATATAAATCGATTCCCACTCCGACATGTCATTTTCGAAACAACTGATGCGGAAACGAGAAGGAAAAAGTAGAGAATAGAAACTTGAAGTAAGTTTAAAACAGTGTGAAGTTTGTAAACCGTGTAATAAAAGACGATATAAGTTTATGGAAGCAATATTGCACGTGTGCTAAACGTTCGCAAAACATTCGCGTAACAAATTTCATATATACTTTAGAGATTTAGATAATATATCGCTGCGTTGATAGAAAAGTCATACATTGGAAAATTAGCAACTTTTCAGTATAGCTTTCTTAAAATTTTTTCTAAATCGGAAGAAATTTTATTAAGCTAGTGAATATGCATAACTTAACTTTCTTTCCATGTTATATTTTCAATTATAATGTATTCTTTAAAACTGTGTCATAAGTTTTCAAATTTCGGACACTGCAACCCCAGTATAGGGTTGTGTAAAAATTTCATCCTTTATCAAAGTTATAACACTTTCTCTATAAGTCGACAAATGTATTGTTTTTCAACATAAATATATTAGGACTGAATTTCTTTTCTATATCTCAAAGATGCTAATTTTTTAGTTGTGTCACTTTTCAACGATGTAATACTTTGTAATTAATGTTTTACATACTATCTTACAAAATATTATTTCAAGATAGTTCAATATATTTTATAATAACGAAAAGTTATGATAATAAGAGAGAAAGAAAGAAGCAGTTTTGTCTTTTTCAATAGATATGCAAACAAGTAATGCAGTCCAGAACCTCAGAAATATTACAGGAAATAAAAACGGGTTTGTATAAGACTCAATGTCTCGAGGAATGTAAGATTAAGTGCATATAGCATTGATCTGAATATCGTAAACTGCTCATTTTGCAATAATAATATATAAATAATTAACGTTTTATTTTTCGCATAAAGAATAAAATTATAAAATACGCTCTGTTGCAGTATATTTTCAGTTTATATGTATAAACATTGTTAAACAAAACTATTAAGATATCGTGATATATGCATGGTATAATATATTAATATTATTACATATCTATAATCAATATTATAATACTAATAAATTCATATAATATAATATATTTATATTATAATATATACGGTGTACTTTCCATAATATTACTTTGCACTGGCAATATTATATCTCAAATTTCATTGTATAATTTTCATTCATGGCGAATAATAAAACATGTCGTATATTTATACTTATAATTTATATTTATAATTTATTTGATACATGACAGTTTTTGCAAACGTAAAATCGAAAAAATTTTTAGGCAAAGAAAGAAAAGTAAAATAGTATACTACTTCGTGTACGGTTTCATATGAAAAGCATGAAATTGCTGTCCAATACGAGGATATGATACAAACGGATCAGATTTACAGACGAAATCCGTATCTTGAGATATCTTTCTCTGGCAACGTAGAGATTCGTGAACGAGGAACGATACGCGCGAAAAATATACGCAGTACCACGTAGGGGAAATAAATTAGGTTCCTTGGAAACGAACCCGAGGACTGAAGACAGAGTCAATTATCGAGGACTCCAGCGCTCTCAAGAGACTATATCTTCACAGAATATCCTCAAATCTCGATATGGAGGTCTTAACTTTCAAACAAACAGGACAGGACAATTTAAACTGTGTCATTTTGAGAAAATTATACTTAAAGTGGATTAATAATTTATTTCATAAGTGTTAATCATTGTTATTCTAAAAGCAGAAATAGGAGGAATATAATATTCTATACAATTAGGACAATTTAATTTTATATCTTTTAGGAACCGTCAATTTACTATTTTGAACGTTTCGCTTAAAATTTTATAAGAAATATTCAACTGATCAAAGAATAATTTTGAGAACCACATTTCTAGGAAGGTTGAAATCTAGGTCGCGTCTATCTGCTTGCATCCGATATGCTATGTTTGATTGTGGAGTCCTGTACAATAGTAACCAGAGACAATTGTGATGCGGTGTCAAAGTGACACAAGTACAAAAGGACAAGCGAGGTTGAGCTTCTGTCTGTAGCAGGATTCTTGTACATGATATCGTATTGCAATCGTCTATTGATCTGCACAATGGTACGAATTACTCGTAGGGTTAAGATACACAAAAAAAATACTTATTTTATGCAAACTTACTTCAATGATTTATTAATTTTATTGCTAAATTTAATACGTAAATACAGTCGTAATTTTGCAAAGTTAAACACGCGTGATAAAATAAACAAGTAAAAAAAGAAACGAAATATTTACGATCAAAGTGTACGAAACATTTTAACAAACAAGAACAAGTCTCATATTATCATTTTCTCATAAGTTATGTGCTTTTATCAGATAGACATCTCGTTTGCACGAGCTCGACGAGTGGAAAGTAGCGGTAGTAAGCGACTAGAAACACGCCGAGATGAAATCCTGTCAGAGCATGTGGACTTGACAGCGTCTTGTTCGTCTCGTCGTTATAAATTTAAGATGCATCCGCATCTGTGCGAGGAAGCGGCGTGAAGAAGTAGGGCAGCAGTCGCCATATCTATCCCTTATCTGATTTTTGCGGGGGCAACGTCCATTTTATACCCTCGTATTTTCCGCCTCGACGTCGTAATCAGAAAGATCTATAGTTACATCGCCGCTGAAGTTCTATCTAACGTTATGTACGCGCCCGACGGTAAATAGACGGCCGAGGGCGGTTGCACAGTTACATCGAAATGAATTATCATCGTGTCGACGTCCACGCTGCGTCTGCGGTTTGTATATGTATCGTGATCGCACCGAATTGAAAAACAAATCACACAACGAGCTTTAACACCGCAAGCTTAAGCGAAAACACAAAGTAACTACATGAGCTGAATCGATCAGAGGAGTTTAGCCTCATCTTATGGATGAAAAAATGTTTGTATTAAATCTCTTAGAATCTCTTAGAATCCGTAGGCAGTTCTAAAATTAAAACTTTAAGCCGAGCTTACGTTTCTGACCAATCAATCACGAACGGCGAAGCGTAGCTGAAATTTTGAGCCGCTTCGTCGTCGGGGAAGATTAAGCGCTCGTTCAGGAGAAGCGCACACCCTCCTTTCGAGATCTCGTTCCGTCAGGTCAAGGAGAAATCTAATAAAAATCTACTCGTGAGCGCCTTTAGTCACTGAAATCGATCGTCAGCCATTTAATCTCATCGTTCTCGTTACGCCATACGAAAGAGATATCGTTGGAAGACGTATGCAAACCATATATAGCGGTCAAGATTGCTTTGCTTGATGAATGAATCTTGCCCCTGCTGTCGTGTGTGAATAAATGCTCTGAGGATCATCCTCTTCACGTTGTTATCAACTATCGTATCAGCCACTTTTCAACCGCGATGAATTCCACAAGCAGATATCGAAGTCCGAAAGAACATGGAGAGCCTCGCGCGTAAGTAATTACGAGATGTACGGAATCCTTTCCCAGATTCGTACAACTCCTGGGACGTTAGAGGTGCACTTTTCGCAGAGATCGATCCCGTATCCTTACTCGTCTGCAACACGGAAACGCTTCTTCCCTGATAAATTTAATTTACATCAGGTTAACTTTGGAACAGACAGCGTACTCTAACTTTCCTCCGAGCGCAATTGACGATTATATCTAGTCGACGGAGGATTCTCAGTTTTTCTCTAACCAAGTTCGGAATTAAATAAAAGAAGTAAATATATATTAAAAATATATATTTAATTAAAAACACCGACTTTATGTAATGTCGATAGAAATAGTTTTGTATGATTTCGTAATTATTTTGATGGCTTAATAAAATATTTTCCCAATCAAAATATTTTTTCAATAAAATTATTTTTTAATCTATATCTAGCTTAATTTTTAAATACTTTAGCAAAACCATTCTTTCCGTGTATGTATGAAATTCATTATTTTATAAAATCCGAACTAATTGCATGAATTACATTCTTGTAGATATTTATAGTGTGCCGTAATAAGCGATATAATCCGCGAATGCGGACCAGCACGCAATGGCGCGTGTAAAAAATTTTTTGATCAGTCACGTGAAGCTCATTAAGTTTCACCCCTAACGAGGCGAAAAGTACGTAGAAGCGCGCGTTAATTCGCGGTAACGTCCTATTCTTGCTGGATCTCGCTTCCTGTCTCCTCGTTCGGGCGACAATTTTTCCGTTCGCATTAGCCTGCCGGAAAAAGCAATAACGTCTCTTTATCTCGACACCGCGAGAGCCGTGAACCATTTTCTCTGCCGCGCGAATATTTTATTCCTCCTATTCTCGAGAGTCCCCGCAGTTTCCGTTTTCTTTACACTGTTCACCCCGAATATTCTTTTCTCTTATTTTGTTTGCCGCGTACGTCTTTCACACTGATGGTTCTCTCGTGTGCGTACTTTTCATGTGCACGTGTGTACGCTATCAGGCTTGTACGTGACAGCGTTTACCATCGGGTCCGGGTTTAAATCAATAATCCTGAAGACGGTGACATGAGACAGTTTGCTGGTGTAGTTAGCAAGGCAATGCAAGTTGGAAACGTCCACATCTAACCAAGGTAATTGCAACATTAAATTCAATTTGCCTACCGGCGCCCGTAAGATATGCTCTACGAAATTGCACAAGTTCTTGACAAAGTTGATTCTATCCGTAAGAAGAGAAACAAGGAAATAACTATAGATTTATTTTTAATATCAAAATTATTACAAGTTTAAGCCGTAACTTTCAGTTACGATAACATCGACGTTAATTATTATAGTGTCTTCAGGTATAACATTTTTAACACAATTCCGTGCATTAATGATAATAGCACGACAACTGTTGTGTCTTGCTTGTTTATAATAAACTTAAAATAGTATTTACACAGAATACAAATAGTATACATAGATTGAAATATCCGTTATTTTTAGGACCCATTAAAATATATTATGGCATTTGGCTGCTCAATTTCCTGTTTAAATGACACTGTTGTACACAATTACCGCTGGTCTCTATTGAACGTGCATATCATAGTGCTTATGGCTTTTACCGGTCTCGAAAACAGGAAGCGTAAAGTTTTCATAATAACGCATCCTCTCCGTTAGATAGGGAGACCCAATTGCCACAGGATGCACACAGGGTCCGTCGGCGCACAAAGGTCCGCCTTTTTTCCTGCTTCAGCCGCATCTACACGGAACAGCGAACGCTTATGCGAACCCTTACCCGCAGGGGAATAATTTTAGAAAAGATTTCCTCATTCAAAGGATGGGATAAACCGTTTTAAACACTTTCCGTGAAACAAGAGAACAGAGAATGTTTCAGCTTTGCGGCGAACGAGGGCCCGCCGGGCCTGAGATTAATCGAAACAGTAGCGAAACTGTATTCATTATGCAAAACTAAATGCAATATATTACGTTTAAGCGCCACCGAATTCTTACCTCATGTATCCTCCCCGAGCGTTACATTTCAAAGAAAGATCGTGTGTCTGTATGTGTATTTCTATATAGCAAAAACTAAAATAAACTACCAGGAATCGGTCCAATCTTAGCGGAACGCGTACATCTTCTTCAGAGAACTGTAAAGCTTCTTTTTCGTGGCTAAGTAGGACGGTGGAAAGTTTTACAGAAAATCAGTATTCCTTCGAAAAAGCGGAGAGCGTATAAAACGTCAAATGGTAAATTATAATTTTGTTTTGTATTTAAGTACATTGTAAAGTTTGTTTTTAATTACATGCATTGTTGTTCGTAGCGAATGCAGTGCTAAACAATACTCTCTTGTATACAATGCTGAATAATGAGTATAATGAAAAGCTGTATGCAAGATATTAATACATTTTAAAGCTATACAGCATCGTAAATATTAGTCAAACCTAAGTTATCAAGAATTCTAATTATTTTTACATTTTTATTAAATTTACGTAAAAATAAAATTCTACATTCCAGCATAATAAAATAATTTATTTGTTTGATAGAGAAACATATACAAAATATTCGTGAAAAGAGGAAGCCCTGTTAATAAAATGTTTCTCGGAAAATGTGTCCAGGCCGGTTATTTTTGTGCAGGCATGCGTAAAATATTGCATTCACTTTTCAAAGCAGACTCTATATTGTTCTATATAGCAACGTATAAATGGATAGCAGTGGTTACATAAAAATCGTTTGGTATGGTGTATACCTAGCTAATATACTCCACATGTGGATTATTACTTTTATTTTCAGCGTTCGAGCACCTTCCCCCCCCCCCCCCCCCCCCCCCCCCCCCCCCAAATGAACGAATTTTGCCAATATTAAATTTACGAGCTCTCTTTATTAAAACTTTTGGTGACATATAAATTTAATGTAATGAAATTGAATTTCACAAGTGAAGCATTATTACTCCTGTGGATTTTGATATATACACATCATATGAAAAGCCATTCATTAAAGCATACTCGTTAAACATATAAAGTCTGATAATACCTTTTCTCATATTCGTAGGTAATTTTAATAATACAATGAATATTGGCATATAAAGTGAACAAATTGTCCGTGATGAGTAAAATATGTGATAAAAAAATATGGGTCAATACGTTATACGAGCAATACATTACATTGCTTATAAAAAATTTTAATATTCTCTAAAATAGTTTCAAAAACTAATATATTTTTATCATTTTAATAATGAAAGAAATGAATAAACCATACACAACTGCCTTGTATGACAGAAAAATATCATCTTGTGTCGAGTTAGCGTGCGAAACTGTTTTTCGGATTCATCCGGTGTCATTTCCCGGCAATCTGCCTGGCCGTGCAAATACATATTTTTTCGTCCTGGTTGAGCTAACTTTGCCAGAACGGAGAGCGAAGCCATCGACGATGCAATTTATATCGCGTGAACTACGACCATTTTGAAAAGCAACGTGCGCAATAAGCCTGTGATGCAATAAAAACTTTAACGTGGGATATTACATACGCGTTTGAATCAATTTTTCTCGCAAATTTGGAACGCCCTCTTCTTGTTTCAAACATTTTTGCGTCTTCTGAAGCTCCGACTTTATTCGCATAATATGCTAATATCGTGCCCGTATTCATCGAACGCAGAAACATGAGCGTATCACCGTTCTCAGGAATTGCCTGACCGATCAGAACTTGCACTTTGAATGTCCTTCGGGGTCGAATGATGATTACGACTGTAAGATCGCTTCACTGCGGTAGAACGTCAATTAAGCAAATGTAAAATTTATCACAAACCTATTGGGAATTCATCGAAATTGATTTAATAATAAAATATATCAACGTTTTCATATAATTTCTTTAACACATTATATATAATAAAATATTTAATCTTTAAATGAATAGGTGGAACCACACAATATCCTAGTATCCTAATTCTGTAACTCTTAACAATAGTGTCGGTATTGTTATGTTGTTATGCAATTTTTTTGTACTATGCATAACGTCTATGATAATATTACGATATCGACACTGTCATTAAGAGTTACAGAATTAGGGTACAAACATAATTTTCTTTAAAACCTTGTTCTGGAAAAAAAATGAAAAGTATTGTTCAGATGCGCTCAGAAATTTTAAAGTCATTATTTTTACATTTCTCTATCTCGTAACTAATGTAAAACGATAATACATATTAGTAAAAAATATAATTATAAAGTAAAATTTTTTAAGTGTTCTGAGTACCCTACCAACGTATCTTTAGATCACCTATCTACTTAAAGGTTAACATATACGTATATTGCTAGAGATCCACGCTAAAAGTTATGTATCTATTTATATACTGTAAAATTCATAATATCAAATTTGCGTTATTTTTAATTATTTCTATAGGCTACCATTGCTCCTATTCAATACTGTGCATGTTTCAATATGCTGTTCAACGATGGAGTTAAACAATTTAACAAGAAAACATTTAATATTGAATTTAATATTGAATTTGATTCAAATTTAGTTTATTTATTATTTACTGATTGTAAGTGCATGTGGACATTGTTTATTTTGAAACTAATCACAGGAATGGATTGATTTACATTTCGACATAGACGTTAAAAATAATAAAATGTTATTTTTAACTCAAGGGATTGGATTACTATTGCTCTTTTGATATCTATTAGTGTAGTCGAGCGATTTGATTTTTTTGTACTATACCATATATTTTTTTAAATTCTCGATTATAACGGAATACGTCTACGTGGACACTGCTGTGAAGGGTAACGAGTGCATCACTTGACACGCGGTACCAAAACGAAGACTCGAACGCTACGAAAGGAGCCGCAGCTGCTTTCATCGAGGTTTGCTAGCTGATCGATGGTTGTAACATCGTCGAGTAGCATTGGAGGGCTTGTGGACGACGCGGCGCGTCTTTGTGAAAACGTTCATATTTCTCGTTTGGGGATATCATGGTTTCATTGAACTCGGTGCGGTGATAAGTCCGATGAAGAAACGAGGACATCGAGCGTAGGCGGGAGATAAGTATACGAGAGGAGATCGCGCTACCCTGAGGTTGGTCAGGTCCGAGCAACGCCGCGCCATGGCGATGACAGTGCGATATGTCAAACCATTGTCCTCCTTCGTTTCTCGTTACGACCCTCTTGTCGTTACCGTTCTTCTTCACACCACATAAGAACTAACTATGCACGCTGCTGTTTGAGACAATATGATTACGTTTCAATTTCCAATAAAATATCACTCACTCAATAATAACGCAATCCGAACCGAAATTAATAAAATTATCACCGATATGAATTGATCTGTACATTCCTCAGAAATTCTTTTTTATCATTAGTATTGCATACAATTATATGTACAACTGTATAATAACGAATAATAAATATTTTAGGTAATGTTTCTAAAAATTTCTTAATTTATTTATGCAAACGAATATAGAATTAATGTAATTTTGTAATATATATAATTTACAGTTTGTGAATATATGTTTAAATTTATTTAACATTATATATTAAGAAGACCACATTCTTTTCCTCAGACGAATTTCAACGTGTATAAAAACATGCAAAAAAGTATATGTATACTTCCAATTTAGAAGTCAGCTTTCTTACGGATTCTCGGTAAGAAACGAATAAATTCGAACGACTTCTGTTTGTGTTTTATTTCTTTTATGAATAGCATTTACGAGGTTTTTCATTCTTGTTGTTTTCACAACAAATGTTCGTTTTTAAAGCAGAGTAATTTAGGAAATATTACTTCCGCGATACATTTTTTTTAAGTAATACAAGCTTCATGAAAAGTCGTCCAGTCAGCGCTGAGACCGATAGATACTTTTTAGGCAATAAATAAGAGACAGCTAGTTGCTTAGAAATACGCGGCGGTGTCTGAAAAGTTTCGACGAGCGGCGAAATGGCCCGTGGTAGAAGCATCGCATTGATTTCAAACTGAATAAATGTATACATGCATACGTTAGAGCGTCTATACCTATATGATTCCCGCAAAAACCGAACGAGATACAGAAAATAAGTTTCAGCGACTAACCATTTTTATCCCAACAAATTGTTTTCTCTAAATTTTATATGTTTAAATTTATTAGATTATAAAACTAAGATCTCATGAGAAAGAAAGAAAGAGATCATTTTTATCGTATGTATAAATTATAACTTATTGCTTTGCGGCTTTCAAGTATTTTACTCTAGTCTGTCGTAGAAACTAAATCAATTAAAACACACTAAGTGATTTTATTTGGCTTTTAATAAATTTTGTGCGAAAGAAAATTGACAATAATAATCCATTAGATAGTGTAATCGGAAACGCATTTATAGCGCATGAAAGTGTAAAAGCCAGTCTAGCTCTTCTGTTGGCAGGAAACGAAAGTTAGATCGAACAAAGCAATTATAGTCTTGAAGTCGCTTCGTGCACTACCTGAAAGTTCTAACCGCATCTGGTATTCATCCGAAGGGACGTAATAAAGGAGAGAGTAAGACGGGCAGCATGCTCCGAGAAGTTGCAGAAGTTTCAGTTCTCTCGTCGCATCGGCTTAAAAAGTCACCGATTGTCGATCGCTGAACGTCGCGTAATATTTGCTAACTTTGGGGAAGCATATCTTTGTTACATATTTACCGAAGTAAGGCGACCTGTGCACGCCAAGACACACGTTCGTGAGTATGGCATCGCGATGCTGTCTACGAAATTGCGGCAGAAGGTGCGGTGTTTGTTCTACCGTAAAACTTCCCTAGTCCTCGAAGCGTTATTAATTTTACATAAAGTAATATTATAGTGCTGCAAAGGATTTTAGTCACAATATTACAATACAATATTTCATTTAGCAAACTTAATAAGTATAGACTTGAAGTCTTAAAGTCTGTATTTATTAAAATTTATTGGCGATGACAATCGAAATTGTGCATAGTAAATTCAGAGGTTTATTAAACAACGCTATTTTTTGTGATTAAATAACGTAATACATTTAAGCGTCTCGACAAAGGAGCACGTTAATTTTGGAAACCACTAAGGCCACACGAGAGTCCCTCTGCTTTAAAACATTATAATTATATTTTCCACGAGGAACCTCGAGGTAAATGAAAGTTAAATCAAAGTCTTGGCTCGAGGCACAGTGGTCGAGGAAAACGTCGAGAAAGCTGATGTTGAAAGTCTTCGTTGTAAGCTTTGTATCGGTCTTGCTTATAACGTAAGTTACGAAATAATCCAGATATATACGAGAGATAAAATAGAGAGTACACACGTTGATCACGTTGGTGCAATATTATTAATATAAAATGCGGATTTGAATCCCTATATCTGTAAAGATACTCATTATGCGAAAAAAATATGATGTGCGGTACTTAAAATGTCATTTTAGAATAAATTTACAGTGCTTCAAAACATCATTCCGTGTTTATTTTAAAATGTTGAGCATGTTTATTTTATGATCCAAAATAAAATATTCCGTTGCAAAAAGCAGAAACATTTGCAGCAACGCGATTTATTTCACGATGACTCTACGCATCCCAGTAATGCGTATGAGTATACTCATTAATAAGAGTTACATTAAAGCTAATATTTAAAGATTACTTTTTCGGGTTTTATCCATTAAATGTATTATGGGATTTGGAAAACACAACGTTAAGCGATAGAACTAAAGGAGATACTAAACCGTAGTGTCGTAGCGAAAGTTCGTGATGCGGCAGCCGCAGATAAAGGTACTATTTGTTACAATTAGGTTCTCTTCCGCGGGCTGCAGACGGTGTGTCCCCAGGTTGCACTTGCTCACTTCACCTCCGGCACTTCTTGTCACCGTTCCTTGCACCCTGCGCCCTCGTATGCATTCAAGCGTCTCCGTCACCTCGAGCATTTCAAATGGAATTACGTGAAATGGCGGTCGCGTTTTCCTAATATTCGGTGGCATCCTCATTCCCTTCGTGCCCCCATTGTACGTTACCAATGTCGAATACGTGCATATAATTACTAAGTGTCGAGAGTAACTCCTCCAATACAGGCGCGATTTATTCTTCGAATAAATTAATTCTTAGCACAAAAGACAACTGAGAGACAGAGAATTGCTCTGTTCACATTAATCTTATAATGATGTCTATATTGAGGAGAAGATATTAAAATAAGCTTCGTTATTATTTGCAAATAAAATGCTTCTTGAAACGGAAATTGTAAGATTCATGCAAAAATATTAATAGGCAGTAACATCTATTTTAATTGACTATCCTTTTTCGCTTATTTGGGTTAAAATGCTTCTCTTCTCAATTTCTTGAGACCCTGTAAATCGGATTGCGTGATGTACCTATGCACAATGCAGTAAGTTAATTGTTATCATTAGGAGAATTTATGGTGACAGCGGATAGTAATAAAAGATTCCTTTACTCGAGGAATTTAGGTAAATAAAAAATATAACATATTAATTAGTACTAATTTTTAACAGTTTTATTAAATACAAAATATGACATCTCTTTAAAAAATGTGCTAAAATAAGATAAGATAAGCGTTTTTTTTATATTTTCAGAGCGCTCGTTATAGTAATCTTTTCAATAATTCGTCTCTTTGCTAACCCAAGCTTCTCTGCTAGCCGCTGGACATATCGGCTTTCAGCTCAAAAGGCTCAATTGGCTTCGGCCCCGAGCTTTCCCATACCACAGCATTCAAACATAGGATCATATCTGTCTATATTCATGAGCAATACCAATACGGAACGGAGGAAGATGCAAATGTCGTGCGTTTCCGCCCCAAGATCCGAGTACAATTTTCGCGGAGCCCAAGGGAGGACATACGTTTCCTTTCCTACGTCCGAATATATATTATAATGGAGCGTAAAGAAGAATTCCTTTCCTTTGCAGATTCGATTCTACTCTCAAATGCAAAATTTCCTATCCGGCACACTTCCACGATTTATATTTAGAATCATTAAGTGACCTTATTCCATCAATTTTGATCACATATTTTTTATCTCAATATATTCTATAACACTAAGCCACAGTTAGATAATTTTTAAGTCAATAAATTTTTGAACACTAATTGATCATGTCTCTCACTATTATCATAAAAGTAAAGAATAAAACGTTGAGAATAAAAAGTCACATTTCACATCTGTTATGGGTACATTTCAAATAATTTAAAATTATTTTTGTTGATATATATAATTATCACATATGTGATTATAATTATCGTGCACGTGCGAATTATAAATTGAATAAAATTCAAAAGATTTTTCGAGCGTGTTTGACTCTTTCACACTAAAAGACTTCACTTAAAGACTTCAAATACTGTCATTCATCTTACAAATATACTAAAAATACAGTTCCATTGATATAGCACTGAATGCATTTTCTCTATATAGAACTTCGAATAAAAATGTTCGTATATAATTTCTATTTCTATCATACAGCAAATCGTCGAAAGAATGAACTGCCTTTCATAAGTTTTTTATTTCGTTACTTTAAACTTGTAATCCGAAAATATTGGATTCTGCATACACTTTAAAAAAAAATTGACGAAATATATGGCTATAGTATTGTGTATAAATCAATTTGCTTTTGTCTAATACCTGAATAACTAAATCGATGGTTTTTCAACTATCTTCAATAAATTTATTTTTCCTTGATGTAAATTCAACATATATTGCATTTTATTATTTGACAAATAATATAGAATTGACAAGAGATTGTGTGATGTGTAGAAATATAAATCACGATAAAAGATACTTCAAAAATGGGTAACTGCATTTCCCAGTCGCTATCGCAAAGCTCTGAAACGGGTGAGATAACGTTACCTATAATAACAGGAAAACTGGAAACTGGTATTGGAGTAATCTCCTGTTCAGGAAATTTATCCGCCATCTCGGCAGCTTCCGCCCCTACATCGCTCTTTCCAACTCCCTGTTCGGCTTCGCCATTTTGCCAGGATTAATACTTACGTCCTATCGTACAGCTTGTTGAAATTTACTACAAGATAAGACCGGCAAAATAGAGTTGTACGTATAGTTTAGATTACATTATACCGATATGGCACCACGTCAAGATTAAATCGTATTTAGACCACATACCTGTACGTATGTTTTTAGAAAAGGCTTAACAGAAATTTGTCTTGCGCTGTATTCAGTTCGACTGCACACGCATAATATGACAGGAAGTATCACTCGAATATCTCGAAACACAAGGAGATTACTAGATAGTGCGTCATGAATGTATAATAAATGCCAACAATTTTACGAAATTGTTCGTACAGGGAATAATGACTCCTCGAAAGGGGAACGGGAGAGCGATTAATTTCCAGCCAAGTGGCTTAATAAACCGTGTCATCCAGTCGGAGAAATTATCGGGCATGCTAGGAATTTAATTGAATCTCAACCGTGCAATTTCTGCCTTCGGATCTACAGAAGACGCGACAGATCCATCATCTAACTGTGGCTTAAGGGAAGATGTAAAAGGGTATGCCGGATTATAAACCGTAGTGAGACGCTTCTCCTTCTGCTATAACTGCACGATATTCTTGTCTATGACTCTATATACCGAGCAAGTAAAAGCACGTTTTACAGAAAAAGGTATTACGAACGTATTTCGTGGATTTATGTCATGTACTATTTCGTTTTTGTCACTTGTCGCTGAACATTGTAGGTCTTAGAAAAAAACATAGAGACTATTTTTCAACGTCTATTCCTTTAGTGTTAAGTATTCTCCTTATTTTTCGAAGGCTGATACTTAGAATTGTTATTACGAAAAGACGTAGAACCCAACATCAATAGAAAATATCACTATAACCACTTGGATTGTTCAAGTACCATGGTGTTATCGGATCATCGATGAACAGAAAGAGAGGAAAAGAAGGAAGAGGAAATAAATAGAGAGAAAGAGAGGGAAAGAAAGAAGATTTCTACAGAAACGTCGGCGGTTGGACGGTAATATTTGCCATCGACGTTATACTACGCCCAAGTATAGACGTACAAGTATAGAATTATAAAGCTTATACACCCGCTTCTACTCAATATTATCTTTTGAAATTACTTACAAAAAATAAACTCGGTGAAAGAACGATTGAAGAATAAGAACAGTTTATTAAGATAACATATGCTACGCGAAGATCTTAGTTTTGAATCAAACGTTTTATGCACAATATATATCTCATTATTATAAAAAACATGAAAAGTATGTATTATAAAAATAACAATGAAGACAGACTTATTAAAGTTACATATATAAACCATTAAAAATTTTTAAATAACTTTTTAAATTTATACATAATAAATTTATATCACGAAAGATACGAAATTAACTCAAAAGGATCAAAAGGTATAAGAGCAAACAAAATATATTAATACATGGGCCCTGTGTATGGGTGACTACGCGGCTATCGGTAAAAGTACCCTCCAGCTTGAAGTAGCACGTTCAGAAAAGCCGAACAACGCAGAAGTGTCTGATAGAGTGATATCGTAAATGTATACACAGGCTATGAAACCCGTGTAACCAACGATCTCATTGGGTAACATAGGATGAATGACGGTAGCTTTTATGTGTATCTTATACGGGGATATCTATCCTACTTTGAAATTTCTATATTAGAACAGATGATAGCACAAATAATCTAACTATACACGTATATCATTCTCAGAGGAAGATGTCTGGACTGCACGGTATTTTATTTCTCGTATATTATTCCGTTTTCATTTTGCGGATTTCCACAATTCTTTGCATTTCCACGAAATTGTTATTCAAATAGTTTATTTCTCCGATCCCGATGCAATTACTTATCCATTAATCTTACGCTGAACCTACGGTAGTGCCGTATCGATTTGTTGACTCCGTTGCAACACTAGGGCGAGACATTTTTGCATATACCTTGAATCTGCGGTAGCCGATATTGGAAAATCTACGGGGAAAATCTCGTGTTCGCATTCGTTTTTGTCGTGGAATTATTCGCCGCGCCCTCATCTTGGTCGTTGCACTTCGCGAAGCGCAACTCGCGCGAAAAGCAGCAAGAATGTGACAGCGGAATGTGACAGTCGTTCACATCAACGCGATTCAAGCTCCAAATTGCAATTTGAGCGCATGAATAGCTACAAACGCATGTAAAAGACGGATTGAAGACGTGGCGTCGTGTTGACGCATTTTGAGGAAGCCGCGTGTAGGTAGATCATTAACTCTCGGGTCGTCGTCGTAATATTTGCGAATTGTACGAGCTCATACGGAAGGAACACTTTTGACTAAGGGTACCGAGGAAAAAGCTCCAAGAGAGATGATGGCGAAGAACGAGCAGCGAAAAAAAAGCAGGATTCAATGAGATGGTTTTGATAGCTGCAACCATTCGTTATGATATGTATGCTACATTACATTCTCTTATACATGTTCCTACCTGGTCGGTCTTGGTGAGAAGCTTGGCAAATTGACGGGAAGAGAACCTCAGAATCGGCAATTTCAACTGGTATGGCCTATAGAAGGAGGTTCGCGGTGCTGATGGCGGGCGGGTAGATTGGTACAGGAATGATGGGAGAATGGGGAGAACAGAGGAACGGCAGGGAAATGGGCTCGGCTGTCACATACACGTACTCCCCGGAGCTGCAAACTGATAGTGGACAGATACTGCGCATTCGTGGCGCACGGTTAGAATTAATTGCCAATGTTTGGCCCGGTACGTGGATATTGGGATGAATGTTCGTTAGCGGGCACGGTTCCCTCGGCATTATCCCGACAGAACGAGTTATCCCGTCAGAGCGGTACTTATGTTGGCCCTGATGCCCGAAAACGAGCATCGTGTCCGCTGATAATAGAACCACGGTCATTAATCATGGGATACAGTGGAAAAAACGGTGAATCGGATTTCGAATCGTGGAAAACGTCCGCTGATAAGTACTACATTCGATAGGTACGTACCATGTACGGTGGCCTAATGGCTACAACACGTGACTTTACCGTTCGGAAATAACGCATCGAGTAGGCCATGTAAACGGCGCTATTGTTTGAACAGGTGTACAGCCTGTTTCGGTGCATATGCGTCTATCGCGCCGAATAGAATAACATTTACGCATACGCGTTTCGTATCGATTTCTATATAACAATTAATAATTCGATGGCTTATCAACAGCCAGATGAAGTTAGTACTTCAATATTATTATAACTAATTACTTCGTTGTCATTTTCGTTGGTTATCGTATTGTACTTCTGATCAATAACGGTATTCGACAGTTTGTTTTCAAAATGAGGACCCTACTCGTACACGCGATGGGAATTTGCAGCGACGTAATGAGGTTCTGCAGTTGACGTAATCGCGCGTGATGATGGTACGAGGACTTCTAAATACGTCGCTAATCGTAACACGTTGGACCGCAACGTAGACAGATTCTCAAAGCGATTAGACTCGAGCGTATCACCTTTTTCCTCGACGATGTTGCAGAATTTCAGCCAGATAACGCGCGGCCGGATCTAATGACCAGCCAATTTAGAAGTTAACGACATTACCTTGTACGCGAAGATTATGTTAATGTGGCATTTCAGCTGTGGATGCTCTTCTCGAGCCAGACGGTAGCGAGCGGACATTTGACCCCACGTGCGTGCAGACACGAGCAGATGCGTGGGCGTGCTTTCTCGCACGTATAGAGAAAGTGAGCACCTTGGAGAGAGAAAGATATCACCGCGATGCCGTAGAGCGTGGAAACGATTATTGTCCCGGGTATAAAACGTAACTACTTCCTTCCGCGGTACGGTGCGGCAAAGTGCGACAGTTTTGTAGTTATCCTCGGCCCCCAACGGCTCGGTATAATGGTAAGTGAATGAAGTCCACGCCCAAGCGCGCTACGGTTGGTTTTAAATAAAGAAACCGCACGGGCTAACGTGATTTCTCGTCGCCACGAACCACGAACGAACAAAAAAAAAAAAAAAGAATCCGCTTTTACTTCCTACCTTCGAAAGCTCGTCGACAACGACGACGATGATGGTACCGTAATTACGCCGTGATCCACGCTAACATGCAATAATTGGCGAACGTGCGCGATGTCTTTCCAGTTGAACGCGAGCTTCGAATTTTCTGTCGTGCGTGGAACGCGATCCGCCCCCTCCGAGCCCGGAATTCTCAAAGAAATTCCGTAGACGGAGACGAGTCGAGCTTTTATTTTCGAATGCGTCGTTGGCGCGGGATATCCGATCGACGTAAGTATCCAATAATACGGACGTGATTTACGGAATGCAGGTAGCGTACATACCACTTATATACTGTATACTACGGTATTTAATCCAGAGAAGAATATAAACTACGTAAAACTATAAAAAGCGAAATCTTTTCTTCTACTCTCTTTTTTTTGGTCTAAATTAAAATTTCCGTTTTATGTACGAGAAATAAAGTTTATATCTAAATCGCTACTTAAGCTTTAAGTAAATTGCTACGTAACCTAAACTTACGGTGTCGAATAGAGATATAACAGAAAGGATTCCCGCGAAGTATTCTCGCCGTCGACGGCATTCTTATCTTTCGCATTTATCCTTTATCATTTCGAAACTTCTAAACTTCATCCACCATGCAACTTTGTTGCCAATGTAAATGGCATCATTTACGCGAATTATATCTGGAACTTACCTGAAATTGAAGAAAAATATTATTTTATATTTTTTTCTCTTATAATAAATGCGAAATAACTTGAAAGTATTATTTACTATCAGAGAGTGGTAAAAAATGGGTAAAAAATACAAATATAACCCGCGTGCGTACGATTCTTATGTAAACAGAAGATTCAACTGCAACAAACTAATGTTTTTGTAAAAGTTTTTCTCGAAATAGAATTGCAACGCGACGATTTTATCAACGCAGATTCTGTTAAGTAGCTTATGTTACTTTAAATATTCAACAAGAAATGATTGTAACACATCGCCAAGGAAGAGATGATAAAAGTAAATCGACTTTCTTTATAAAGTTAGAGTTTCATTCAGCGAGTTTTCTTTTCCTTCCGATGTATCAGCTAACAGGCATCGTGCGTGGAGACTATATAATGCCGTGATACAAAACGGAAAAGTCCTTAGAATGTTTCCTCCGATAATAAGGAGACGTATTTCGCATTTCCTTTTTAAAGCACTTTATGTATTAGAGTGAAGGTTGGAAGCAAGAAATGCCTTGTTTACGAGCTTGCATCTTTTTCATAAATTATCAAGCTAATGAATGTCGAAGAGCAAGTAAATTATTTTTAGAATACAGAATGGCATACACTTCTCTTTTTTCTCATCTCTCTCTTTCTTTTTTCCCTCTCCCTTTATTCATCTGCCTTCTATCTCCTACTTATTTATTCATTTCTTCCTCTGTTTTTCGACTTTAGTGAAATTTATATTCAAGTCAATCATACTATTTAATCGTAAAATCTGACTATATACTGAATTCTATAATTAACCCTCAAACGGCACACTTCATCCCAGTACCCATAAACGGCACACTGGTGCGAATTGGGATTTTGTGAATCTGACTCACTTATTTAACCATGATAATATTCTTCAAAATACTTTCAAAACCATACTTTCTTGGAGTAAAATTTCTCAACAAAGCGATTAGTGCAACTCAAATTTAGTTAAATTATTCTTAAATTATAAAAAAATTGTTATTAAAAAAAGATCTTTTTGATGAATGACAGTGTTTTGAAAATTTTGCTGGTGCGAATTCGCACCAGTGTGCCGTTTGAGGTTTAACAAGTACATCTAAAGCTGACTCTAATTAACTACACTGATTATATATTAGAGTCAATATTTTTCAATATAAACAGAAGTATTACTTTTGGGTAAATATTAATTAATGTAAGTATAAAACTTCTAAATAAATATTAATTAATGTAAGTATAAAACTTCTAAATAAACTTCTTTGTTGTCAGAGCATCTAATTGTATACACATGCATGGTGCACTGGTACGATTTCACTAACTACACAAGAAATTACACAAGCCACGTGCAACCGTTGCAGCCGACTGTGTTTCGTCTTCCCGCGTGTAAACGTACAAAGTTTCGTCTCTACGTCGTAACAGTACGTATCGTACCAACTGTAGGTTATGCCAGGACACATAATTAATCTGTCAGTTACGAGGGGGTAACAGAATGAAAAGACAGGAAGGAGGGACTGGTGTATAATGGCTGAAGTGTCGGAAAAGAAGCACCATCGGTCGCTGGCAAGCTACTTACAACTTCACCTGCTACTTTCTAACGAGAACGTAAATACACAACATAATAAACGGTAATCGTGAGACGCGCATTAGAGGGAACTTGGTGCTGGTCCTGTAGACTTTATTTCACCACAAATGAATATCGTGCACTTTATGAAGCGTTGCACCGTCTCCGTTCTCCTATTTACTTTCGCTCTCCGCTTTTGTTTCCATGGGTTACGGAATGGTCTTCGTAAGTCTATCAGTAAACTCTCGCCGAGCTAATTTGAAATTAATACTATATGGTTCTGGTTCGCGAAATTTTTTTAATTCAGATAAAACACAATGAAGGAATGTTTGTTGTCTCAAAAGTGAAAAACCGTATTTGTTGAAAATTCATTTACTATGGATTTGCAAGTTATTGCGTTAGGAAATGATTTGAATATTCCGATATTAATAGAAATTAATATTTTTGTAAAATTATCTGTTTTCCCGAAAACTAAACTTTAAATCATTAATTGCTTTAAAGAAATTGTGTCATATTAAATTAATATTTTCACAATGTTGCATTATACATATAAGTACATATCAAATAGCAGCTTATTGGCGTAGTTTGTTATTATAAACATATCCTCTCATGTATTAATATGATAAATTATATCGAATTTTAATGTAACTTTGTTTCTTGCGGTTAAAGGTAAATTAATCAAGCATCCACGATTCACTGTTTTGGACATTCTCATAACGCAATAGAATCTCCGTTGGACAGCTTTAACCTACATTTTCAGGCAAATGCATGCCACCCCATCTCTGAAATATGCAAAAGAGAGGCCGTTAGTCGGTCAACAGTTTTTTATCGGTCATTTCAGGCAATCTAGTCATCACCGCGCTCTAAAATGTCGCGCATGCAGGAACGAATTAAGGATCGTTTAATTTAATAAAAGCAAAAAATGTGCATTTTGTTCCGATGACGCGTCACTCGCATTCATTCTATGTAAAAGAAAATGTAAAATATCTATAAATGTCGGCGAAATAAAATTCGAATACTGCGGAAAAACAGAGTAAATTGAAGTAAATTAACTCTTACAATACAAATTTAAGTACGAAATGTTGTATCATAGATATAAATCTGAGCGGAGTGCATTTTCGCGTAATTGACGTATCCCCTTTTAGTAACGAACGCTGTACTGTAGCTTGTTAGCGTCACGCCTGAAAATCTCAGGTCATACACAAAGGTGTTATAAAAAATCTTTAACCTGTCCTATAAGCGAGTTTGCGTCGCAGTAATTTCCACTTGGCTTCTTTCCACCCTCTGACCACCCCATTGACCCAAGGGTATTCCCTCCAGTGTTACCTCATGCTGACCAACTCGTGTTTTTTCTCACCCTTAACCTGAGGTGAGCGTGAGGTTAACCGTAAGGGCAGAGATAGGACGGAGTAGGGGAGGGAGTCTAACTGAGGCAAGAATAAAAGCGTGGATTTGGAGAAGAATTGATGGAATCAACAAAGGAATACCCTCGGAGGGCGGCTTCGAAGAAGACACGGTCTGTACGTTCTGCGAATGTACCGATCTCCTGGAATTACCCAACAATATAATTTAAAATATCCGCAATAGAGGCGCGTTGAATCGCTATAGGGGTCATATTCCACAGCAATTAATCAAGTAGCGCACTGATAACTTGCGCGAAATGGGTGCGCGTATAAATAATGTAAGAAAGTAGAACAAAGTTGGATGATGTATACTTTTCAGAGAGGAGAAATGTTCCATGGTTTATGACTGGGTTTACGGCTGCAGAACGTCCTATCGATTCTCTTCTGCAGTGCTGTCGACGGAGACGACAACGTAACATTTCATTCTAGTTATAACATCTAGCACTTTATTACACTTGCTGAATATCGAGGCTAATGCAACTCCTTCACTAATAATCTTGTGCATCAGTATAATGAAGTTATTCTAATCGTCAATGAAAATATATTCGCAATGACATACCTTGAGAAAATGATAGATGGTAATCGAATCTATTAGAATATTGCATAATGATCCAGTAATTATAATAGACGTGCATATTTATGAGAACATAATTTTTAGCAGTTTTTTTTTGCAATTTAAGTAATTCGATACATTTATTTATAACGATTGTGTGCCAACTTTAGAATTTCGCAATATCGAAAAAAGAAAGAAGAAATACTTTAGTGACATCTTCCAAATGGACCACCCTGAATATTGAAGAAAATACGCGCTTGTGAAATGTTAGAACAGTTGACAGGTTTGATCTCGTACTTCGTGGCCACTTAGAAAATGTCGGGCTTTTACTTACTCAGGAGCTATTAGTACCAAAGCGCTCACGAAAGACAAGCTCAAGCAAACATCTCGTTAAATTACATTAATGCATGAATAGCCACGTATATAATATTCTTAATTGAAAATATTGTTATCGCTTTTTCGAACACTTTAATGGCAAGACTATTTTTTTGTCATATAATCATTATAACGAGACACAATGTTTCTCCTCGAAGGGAATGTGCACATGCATGTATACGTTTTTTTTTTTAAGAAGTTTCTTTTTAGAATTTTTATCTTTTATTTTTAATGTTTTTATAAATTACCTGTTTTAAAAAGGTAAGATACCTACTCCTAATAGTGAATAATTATTATAACAAGACATAGATCATGTTTCGTTCAGAGAACATGAACATGAATACATTTTTTACGAGTTACTTTTTAAATTTAGAATTTTTTTTTATTTTTAGTTTTTGCTTTTTTTAATAAATAGAATATTAATACGTTTATAGTAAAATTGTCATATAACATCTATCTTTATATAAAATAAATTCTATAAGTTTTGATGCAAAAATATTCAAATTTACATTGTTATATGCACATAGTCTCTATAAAGATTGATATAACATGCAATGAAAGCTATTTCTATATTCAACAAAAAAAAGACTTGGTTCAATGGGTCAAGGTAAAATCGATAGCTACAGAATATCGAAATGCAGACAGAAATAACAGAACTATAACGACTTTCACTCTTTGCACTTATTGTCAAATCCTCAGGAGTCTCTCGCGTCTGTTAATTACATTCTCGACAATTATACGTAGGTATGGACACCCTCAAACATTTTCTCCTGTGTTCCGACTCTACCATCTCTCTTTTTTCGTCTGTAATTTTTCACCAACATCCTTTACGTCAAGCGTAAGATCGCGGCACACGCCATAACGATATCGCGGCGGTCTTTTTTGTCGGTGAAATTTATGGCGAGGTAATAGAGGGCAAATTAGAACCACATGACTGGCTACGCCATCAATCTCCGCGCTTCCCTCTCAGCCAGCGGGCCTCGTGGCGCCGAATAAACTAAACCTGCTACTGCGTGCTTATAGCTTCGTCGAATTCCTTGCGATTCTCGCGAAGAGCTTAAAATCGTTGAACTTGCTAAGTGTGCCGCAAAAACACGAATCTGGGTTCTGCGATTCCTTAATTGGGTATCTACCAAGCAGGCGCGAAAAGAGAAAATTTTAACTTAAGAAACAATGAGTTAAGTTTGGTTACGGTTTTTATGCAATTAGGAAAATTCTTTAGCTTAATAATTATTAATTTATTATATACAGTAACTTTATATATTTATTGCATACAGTACTTTTTTTTTAGAAATATTAACAACAATAAAGCCATTATTTCTTTAATTAGACGTTGATCAATTTTAATTCATGTAATTATAATAACGTAAAAAGGATAAAATTTTCTGATATTTCGCTGCTTTAACTACGTTAATTTGATCATTAATGAATCCCGTTTAATAACAAACTCAATTATATTACTCTCTCGAGAATTATTATGAAAAGGCCTTGCATTCTATTTTCCTCTTTCTCATTGTACATTCTATACTCTCTTCTATATTCTCTTCACTGTAAGCATATAAAGTAAGATGAATTTTCCGCTTTGTTACGTATGCATGAAAGCCGTGGTCCTTCATGGACGCATTAGTCGTAAGTAATAATTAATTTTTCCCCATCGTGCTATATAAAGAAAAAAAATAACTTAAGTTAACAAGCCACATGGTTGTAGCTAAACGTTGCCTTCATAAAGTGTTGTACGTATTTTATAGCTCGATAATGACACAGGAACAATTGTCTCAGGACAACAATACAAAAGAAAACTGTTCTCACAATCAGCAATAACCGATTTAATCACTCCGAATTACTTTTACTCCTGTGAACTATTTTACTAGCAGTTTCAAGAATTGCAAATGAAAGAAACTGCTAGTAAATTCAAGCAAAAATCAGAAATGCAACACTGGAATCATAGTTTGATTATAAAAATTATGAGTTGAAATCTATTTAGATCGATGCAAATACCTTGCAAATATGAAATTTTAAAATGTTTAAGCGCTTCTTTGTAGTCTGTTCAAATAATTATAGGAACCTTCATCAAGGCAAAACATATCATTTACAATTCGATATTGTGTTTTATTTACTAACGTTGCAGTCTGTAACTGCGAAAATCTAAATCGGGAAATAGCTATGTTATATGCATAGTTTAGAAAAACTATCGCGGCTCCGGATATAATAAGCTTGCGCTGTGAACGAGCTCAATATATTCACAACTACGCTCGATGGAAATCTTCAAATAGGCGTTGCGATATCTGAAAGTTTCACCATAGCTTCCAGGAGGATGAGCTTTATCGAGCAGGCAATCTGAACGCCGGTACCGCCATGGATAAATTTCAACTTTCTTCGAAAGCAGAAATGAAAATTACGCGCGGTAAACGTAATCCTCCCACAGATGCGAAGGACCGATAAGACCCACGCGCAATTTAACTCGTTAGTCTGAAACAATCACTGCCGAATTGACAGTTCTATATTTTTGCCGTAGCAACTTGCAGTTCGGTTCTCCAATTAAATACCCCGCAATTAAACTCGCTCAGTTCATTGTCAGAGCGAAAGCCTTCTCTTTCTCTCCTCGCCAAACCCGATAAATACATACCTTCTCGCACTTTATAGATGGCGACTCGAAGGAGATGCTCCAGAGAGGATTATGATAAGAGATAAGCAAAAACTTTATACTTGGAACGTTCTCGATTTGCATCGACAATAAGAAGCAATTATCTTTGGAACAATGAGATACTATTCTGTAACAGAATCTTCTTCGTGGGGTTTGTGTAGTGCACTCTGCACTTATTAATAGCGCTGTAACGGGAACTGCCGGGCGCATGAATGCAACTGTACACGCAGCCGCGAATCATTCCGGGATGATGAGTACAGAGGGTTTCCTTCCTCTTTCTTTTCCAAGGCATTCTCCACATCTCGTCTGGTATTCCGGCCTAACAAACTCCGGTATATCGGTACGATGCGGGTCGCGCACTGTAAGCGCAAATATAACTGCACATTCACACACATATATTTTATATATACATATATACATACATATATACATATATACGTATATATGTACTTCTTTGCAGAGCTACGATGCATTCGCAACTTGGATATGGCTATATACGTATACTAACGGCTTTTCTTTGTTCGAATCTTCGCTGGCGTAAAATTTGTGACGTCTCGCGCAAGGACAATGAAATCTCATAACGCTCGTGGACAAGGCGGACATACCGGGATGATACATTATTCGATGCCAAATGAGACATTCACAAACAAGAAAGTTACCATAATGAATCGTTCTTCCGATCGTTCTCGAATAATGCCGAAGTAACGAATTGTACGAAGGCTGCAATTTGCATGATATTTGACGACACGTGAATTATGGAATCGTACGGCTCTTTTGTGCGAAGTAGTTACTTCCACGTGGCAGCGTTACGCTTAAGCGATCGCCTGGAAATTTCATTCGTAAACGTATATACGCGTGCGCCTACGGCGCGATGTAATGAAATATGCTTTCCCGATATTCCAATATTGCCGAGGAATAATTTATTTCCTTACGAGTGCCCGGCGCGCGTAATACGGATAATGACAAAAATCCGCTATAAGGCACCGAACAATTCTTTTTGCCTGTCTAAAACCAGAAAGAAAACATAAACACGTAAATTATGTTAAAGAAACGCAATTTTGATCGAGATATTTTATATTTCGACCTGTATAAGAAAGATTCTTTCAGTGAATTCTGAGAATACGAGAGGTCCACATAGGTGGCTACAATACCCGTAGTAATATCTGTATCGTCGATATCAATCAAAAACTATCCGACAGAGATCCACCACGGATCTCGTGTCCGAATGAAAAAGGATTTCGTGACCATAGCCCACTTCAGCCTAGGACTTGGAAAGCACCTCGTTCCATTAGACGTGAAAATTCCCAGAAAATGTTTCGATTTCAGATAGCCTCTCCTTCGAGATAGTGGATATCGGTATCGCTCCACCTGATGTTTCGTCTATTTGCCAGACGATCCATGCTAGGCCAAGAAGACTGCGTAGAATGGTGCGCGCGGGAGACACGAAGGGTAGGACATTTGGGAACGGGGGTAACATTGTGAAGGCATCCACGAAAGGACAGACGAGCGCACTCAGCAAGGAATAGGTACCAAGCTGTCTCTGATCTGACACGACGAGATTACCGTCGAAAGAGGAAAAACGCGTACGCCCTTCCAGAAAAGAATGAATGGCAAAAATAGACTCCGCGGAGCTCCTACCGTCGGATGAGCTGAAACGTGGAGGGTAAATTACGAGGTATGTACATACACGAGTGCACGTACCTGCACGATAGATTACGCGTGGACACATTATCCGTTGCGGAATATGCGCATAAATATGCATGAACGAACGTGCGGAGGATTTAATCCAAACTACCGAAAGAAAAGTGACGCGTGCGAGACAAAGTAATCGCTGTGTAGAACGTCGTTTGAATTTCAAGAAACGATTCGTCTCTTCATGATATCTTGTGTCATTTTTTTAAGAGTGTTAACATCGTGCATGCACTCGATAAATTATTCACGTAAAAGAAACAAAATTGTATATATTGTATGTAAAATAATATAACAGGAGAGAGGCATTGATGTATTTCGAATAAGAACATTTGCGTAGGAAATCGTTTACGTTATACAATGAGTTTGATTAAATCTGGTTAAATCTATGACTGGGCCCATTACCGTTACTAATTAATTTCTCATTATGTTATTTTCATCAATTTTCCGCTCTGAGGCGAAACTATTAATAGTCCCGCTGCGAATTGTAGTGACATATACCTTAAATAGATTGAAACAATAGAACGGTACCGCGTGTATATAATTCGAGAGAGATACTTCTTTATCGATTTGCAAATTGGAATGTAATCATACTGATGGGAACGAAATGTGACGTACAATGTGGAAAGAACATGGATATACGAAAATATATAAAAGCGTCGTTAAATTGTTAAATTAAAAATGATAATGTTAATTTGTTCAAAACTGTCTTGATTAAACTCAGTAAATTGTGTGATATTAAGTTTTTTTACCTCACGCATGCATAAGGATACGCGCGCAGCAATTATGTCGCGTCGAATTTTACTTCTTTCTATTAACGTGCAATAACGAGCGGCAAAAAGAAAGCTTTGACCGTTACAATAGCGCGGGTATATTCATACCGGTGTGCACGTGCCTCTAACAGAGGCTACGTATATGTAGAGGATTACTTTTTATTGAAACCGTACTGGACGAGCTCACCGCGTGCACGCGGCATAGCGTGCAATGCGATATTTTACGCGAAGTCTCGGGCACGGAATTTTATTTTCCCGTTATTATAGCTAATACATAAACTCGTTTCCCCAGCTGTATATTAAATTAATGTTTAATATCATACAGCGCGATGTATTGCATTATCCCGGCTATACTTGCAACGCAAACAACAGAGTTCCATATTATCCTATATTACAAATCTTCAATTTTCATTACTCTGTTAGCTCTTCGATAAAGTAAAAAAATAAAATATCGTCCGTATATATTAGAAGATAATATAGGATTTGCGTGATATCAAGTTATTAAGTCATCGCAACGTTAGGTTCAATTATTCGGAACGATATGGAAACAGATAGTTTTGTATAAATTTTTAATTAGATAAAATACTACCGTCGCTATCACGTCACTTTGCTTCTAAACCGCATCATCGCTTTGCCGAATCATCCGGCACCTTTCGCTATCGGAAACTATTCTCTTTCTGCGGTTCCGCTCGCCGCAACAAGCTTTAATCTGCTTAGCCGCATTCAGACTACGTGGGAAACTGCACTCGTGTAACTAGATTGTGAAATCTAGTGTGTCCCTAAAATCGAGGCCGTGTTCCTGTCCCGGTGAGCTATAGCACCCTGTCCGCCCACGACGTGTCTACAATCCTGCGCTACAGATTTAAATAGTTTGCGCGCCACGTGAATCGCCGTATTTTACGTTTTTCCTTTCTTCGAGACTCTTGTAACTTCACGCCGGAACGAAGCCTGTTTACTCGCTCGAAATCTTCATTAAAACACGTTTAATCAACGCAATGTAATCAAAATCGCTATTGATTATCGCGTTCGTAGTTAATTTTGGTTGCACAGACGCCTTTGACACGATATGTAATCAGAAATTGTAGTAATAGGTTGAAACAAAAGTTCGTAACGATGTAAACTTCAAAATTCAAGCAGCTTTATTGAAAATGGACGAAATTTAATTTTATAAAAAGGTTTTGAAGCTTAAATCCCTATTTCTGAAAAATCTCTATTTTTTTAGTTTCTGTAAGTTTAATAATTTTTATATATAGAAAACTACAGCTGGACAAAATGGAAAATTTTCTTCTCCCTTTGTGAGCTCGTCGCGTGTCCAAATAAAACTAGCAAAAATTTTGTAATGTAAAAACTAAAAGTTTTCCCTACAAAATCGTTTTCTAAAAATATTCCTAGGATTTTTTATTACTGAGTTATTGTGGATTAAATAAAAGGAGCAGTTTGACTTTTATTGCTCACGACTCCGTAAAAATCATATCATACCAAAATTCAAAAAACAAATTCTTAAAGCTAAAACTTTGTTCGATCGAATGGTATAATTGCCAAATTTTTTTTTAAACATGTAGACATAATACAAATGAAGTAGTGCTACGAACTTTTGTTCCGATCCAATACAAAACATCATCATGTTAGCGACAAAATAAAAGAAATTCATTGTCATTTATCAAACTATTTTCTCGTAGTAATTCTCAATAATGTGAGAAAATAAAGACATAATCAATAACAATAAATGTTTCCTGCATATATAAAACTTTGTATTTATCATTTATTATACATGTTCGCTTACTTCTGAAAGAAAGATGTCATCTTGATATGGTATCAAAGATGTTCCAGTAAATGTTCACGATAAATGCGATTCTATTCCGCTGGAGATCAGTTACAGAAACTTCCTCATTCATGTGTGTCGAAAGCAAATGTGATACGCTTCGAAACACACATGCTCCATTATTGGATGCATTAAGAAGAGATAGAGAGAGAAAGAGAGAGAGAGAGAGAGAGAGAGAGAGGGGCAGGGAGAGAGAGAGGAAGGGGGAGAGAGAGAGAGAGAGAGAGAATACATACGGAATTGAATAAACTGTAGAAAGCAAAAACGATTCAAACAAGTATATTTCTATGACGTCAAAAATAACTTGAACTTTGCAAAATACGGATTATTAAATAACAGTTCTTGAATAAAATAGTGCCACGTATTCTGATCTTCTATGACAATTTGATCATTTCGAGAAATCTTTATCATTACGAAAATATAATGCAATATCCGAGAATATTGTACAGTTCTCAATATACTAGGAAAAATGATATTACGTCGTCTTTATCGATGATGAAATACCAATCTTCAACGACTCGTTGATTGTGAATCTTGCCAGAACGTTGAACTGGTAAAAGTGGTGCAAACGATTCACGGATGAAATCTACCAGTACACACACGTGGGATCTCGACAAGCTTTAAAACTCGACTCAGCCCGGTCCAATCACCGATCGTTATTTCCTCTAGAGTTCGACACAGTAGATACATTCTCAACGACTAATCCAACGTCAATCACGTATCGATTTCTCGTCGACGTGGAAGCATGCCCAGTAACTCGATTGACGAAAATGCTTGAGACGTATCAAACAGTACGATATGCGAGGTCATTAACTTACATATCTACACAGTTATTCGCAAATTTGGATTAATAATTTAAATTTAAAACATAAGGTTTTTAGAACACATGCAAATAATTCTATAAATAAAATAGCAATAAATAGCTATTTTGCTTCTTCAAAATTTAGAAGTTTTAAATAATTCTGGATTCATATATGATGAGCTTTACACGGAATAATTTTGCTAAAATATTAAAATATATTTAGTTATACAGATCTGAAAATATAACTTTGAACCACATCAAAATTATTACATAGGAATCATAAATATGATGAGCAGTACTGCAAGAAGTTTTGATATTCTAGCAACTAGTTTAAGCGTCCTACATAATTATTTTGATGGTTCAATAACATTATTTTCAGATCTGTAACTAACTAAATTTTTAGATACTATTATTTTTAGATACTCAGCGTAACCTTTTCATGTAGAATTAGTATCATATCTCATATATCGATATCTCCAATATACAAAAATATAAGATTTATATTTGAATTTTTATGGTATTATGTTTTTAGAGTTAAACAGAAAATGTTTGTCTATTATAATATTTTTATTTAAGCTTATAATTTTGTTCCCCGTTATGATTTCCACTTGGCGAGCACATCGGTTTTTCGACCGAGTACAATTTTTACAAAAATGCAAGCACAATGTTGGCAACCTAAGAAGGACATAATACCGAACGCGACTTATCCGAATACTGATAGAGCCCGAAAGGAAATCCTTCGTAAGCGCGGCCATACGTAGGCTTACCACGGCTTACAGTGATGCCTCTCTCTTTTACAGTCTGGCGTCCCGTTTCGCGAATTTCGCAAAACTCAAGAGGCTATCATACCAAGACGGAAAAATATTTTGCTAGGTCACACTGAGGAGAACGTACGATTCCATAAATTGCGCGAGATAATGGTGACATAGTGTCGGCAGGTGAACGTTATATTCCACGGACATTAAATGAATAAACAAAATAAAGTACAACTCAATAAACTAACGCTTCGAGTTCTACACAATTCATAATATTCGTTTTTGCCAGAGTCTTGCGCACCATTTTTCAGCTAACGAAGGCAACTTGGAGGCACTCGATACATCTCGTTTAACTTATGAAGGTTGCAGTGCTGCGAAACTTACGGAAGAACAGCAAACATTCGTAGACTCGACAACTTTTTACGTCATATATTTATATCTCTCTCTCGATCTTTTAATCTGGTTATATATATTGAATTCTGTACTCTTTTTATTACTTATAACTTCAACCACGCTTAGGGTAACTCCGGTATATACACCGCATCTATCAAAAACTTAATTTATTAAGTATTATTTACTATGTTTAAAGTAAACTATATCAGTAAAAAAACTTTGTACTGTCTACTATTATGAAAAAAATATTGGAAATCCGAAATATTTATGTTTCGTATTAAAAAATGAACTTTTTTAAACCCTTGTATTTTTGCCATATATATACCATAGGGGTGGGATATATGGCTATTTATAAGGGGAGGGGGGGATATGTACGGCTCATGAAAAATTTACAAATAATGCATATAAATAAGTTGTAAAATGACACGATAACTTATAAAATGCGTTTATAAAATTTTATTAAGGAACAAGAATGATAAATATGTATATGAAGTAATAAATAATAATTACAATCTTCCCACATGTATTACAAGTGTTATGACATGAGGTACATATTTCATGTAACGCGTTTATTGTATTTAGTACACTGAATTCAATCTGCCCATTTTGTATACTTTGGGCATAAATCCCGCCCGCTAAAAATGCTGTATATCCCAAACAGAGAGAGAGGTGGGATATATAAAACAACAAACTAAACAAAGAATACAAGAGCAAAGTACTTGTATTTTGTTATACAACATGCTTTACTATTCCTCTAGGCATGTAACAAAATAGCTGGAAAAGTACCCCTACTCCTTTTATTTTTTCTGACTTCTGCGGCGTATTTGCCGGAGTTACCCTAAGTAAAAAAATAAATTCCAATGGAAAGCAGAACGAAGATTTAAAAGTTAATTCTATAATTCATATAAGTCGGTTAACTTGTGTAGCTTGTAATATACTCACATGTTGTAGAACTTGAATACGGTATTTTATACATTCATAAGCATAGAGCTGGCGCAACCAGTAATATTGTGAAATAAAGGAGTATGATGTATACATATGTATACATTTGTATGCATTATTTCAATATGTAGTAATCTTGACGTGAGCGTTAATCGCCTTATACTCATTTTAAATGGAAGCTCGCGACATCCCAAGTTAACAGTCCATTAGCAGAGGTCACGCTGCATCGCGCATGCTTCAGGGGCTGCACAACGCGGAAATTGGCGCAAGACTGCGTTATATTTCGGCGATTTGTTACGTACAATTTTCGCAGGAAAGCACGCTACAATCCGCACGTACCTACATTATTTATTTCTACAACAGATTATATCGTTTATTTCTACAATAGAATTTGTTACATACGATTTCTCAATAACAGAGAGGATTATAAGATATAAAAATTATTTTTATTCGAAACAAAACCGAATTTCTCTTGTACGAAAGTCCAGGGTAACGATCATGTAATTCTTTCCCTAGGGCGGAAATGTGAAAAGTGAAAATTTTTTTGTATGATGTGTGTATATGTGCATACATCATACATGGAAATTTTCACTTTTCACATTTTCGCTCTAAAGAAAAAACTACATAATCGCTACCTAGAATAGTAATATCTATATGGTATTAATGCTCGTTACGCGTACTATTACATTTCTCTTTGAAACAAGAGAGAAGCAGAAATCTCTTCGTCAAACCACTATAGTTCATTACAGTTAGTATGTTGATGCTAGTATCGTGCGAAGTGAGACATGTAGCAGATATGAACTTCGGTACAACGATGACACGACGACATCGAGGCATACGTCTTCTCGCGAATTCATCGTGCCACGCGCGACAAGATTAATGACCGGAAAGAGTGTGGGTCGTGTGAATTCACACTCGATAAAATTTGCAACGCCCCGTCGTCCCATTTGTACGACGTTCACACACTCTCTCCCTCCCCTCCCCCTCTCTTTTTTCTCTCATCGGAGTTCTCCTGTAAATATGCGTATTGGAAATGTCCTCCCACACATCCAGCGTCCGTCCGTTCCATTTCAACCAAAGAATCGACGCGAGCGCGTCGGGACGCCTCGTGCAAATCGCAAATTTGAAAGCACTTTTCCGACGACACGTAGATACGCCCGCGTATGTATTTCCGCATCACCCCCATTTACGTGCAACTACTACGACGAGGTGCTTCTCGAGATTTGCGACAAACAGCACAGCGAGAAGATGAACTCAGCTTTGTGCGGCGCTATATCGATAAGTTTCTGCGCTGGAAATGTGATTAAAATTTTAACGCTTAATACAATCAGGAGAAAACACGTGTGAAATTCTGTATTGATTATCAGTTTTTCCAACTATGCCACAGGCGTTTGGAATATATATTGTCATAATAACAGGAACTGAAATTAATTGCAAAATTTGCTGTCGTCACGCTTGTTATGTGTACTTATTGCTTTTATGTCAGATACATAATTTATTTCTTTAATCTTTTGCAATTATAAGCTAAAATATATATGTTTAACTCGAATTTTCCAAATTATGACTGAAAAAAAAAAACAGTTTATTCTTCAAATATCATGTTTGTAGTATAATTATCTTAGAAAGAACGCAGGTATATACAGGGTGTATATTAAATACACTAAAAAATTTTAAGAGGAGATTCTTCATAAAAATTTAAGATGGAAGCTTCATATGTCCGAGACGCCTTAGTTTCAAAGATATAGAATGCCAAAATTGAAGGAAAAATTTTGGTTTTTCCCAAAAATTTCGAAAATCATTCAAGTTATTTTGATAAAACTACAAAGTTTCATCAAAATAATTCGAGTATACATCCTGTATATTTCTATAACTATAAAACACGGAATGTACATGCTAGCGGTAAATTGCTTGTGACCATCGTGCAGAGGATAATTGCTGGAGACGTTGCGTGCATGGCGATCTATATAAGATTTGAAAACTTACTTTCAAAGTGCTATATGCAACGTATTCGGTATGCTGCCATATAATCCGGGAAGTTATGAAAGTTTGTGCAAGATCGGGCTATCATTCGATGATTCAACCATACCCTTATGTGAATACCAACGCATTTCAAGTTAAATGGCGCTACTAACAAAATAGTTTGCACCTTATTCGGCACGAGTCTCGATGCCTGCACAATCCTCTCAAGTTATGCTCATCCATATTGCCGAGGAAACTTTTTAACGGCTCATGGAACTCTGCTTCGAGCTTTCATGAGAAATCTAATAGCGCTAGCGTAGTTCTAGACGCGTGCAAAAGACAATATCCAAGCTTGAGTTGCAACTAATTATTACTGCTATTAAGTGGATGGAATATTGTGGGTTGTTACGGGTGTTCATCATTTAAAAAAATTTAATTGTTTCTAAAAAAGATAAGAACAATTTTTTAATCGAGACATTCATAGAATGTTTTATTATTCAAGATTTCAAAAAATTGAGCTTAAAATTGAGTTTGTTAAATTAGTGCTCAAATTAGTCATGTTTCTTTTTAATGTTCATAATATATATAGTTATCAGAATCAGTACGCCGGTAGCAATCCAATCATTCTATTAGAGAATAATAATACACGCATATATTCCTATAGATAGACCTGCCGGCAGTTCTCCGTCAATTCGTTTGTGAATGCTTCCAACATCGAACAAAGGACATCGTTTTGCGAAAGCACTCGATAACGGACAAAGGATCCCACGAATAGCGTAGATATCGAATGAATGGATACACTGCGAATTGTTGTGCGCTATATGCCGTGATTGAAGTGTAATCGTACATAAATTAAGATAATCGACGGACATGCGACTTATACATGAATCGTTTTCCCGTCACGTAATTATACAAGCAGCAAGACGAAATAATAATTTACATCCACGTCTTTTCAAATAAACCAAATCAAATAAACAAAGCATCGAATCAAACGTAACGTGATTCACTGCGATAAAATTATGTATGGATCAATATCGTCGCATCGTGGCGTATAAACAGAAGAAATCATTGAACATGGAGATAGAGCTTCCATTAAAGAAAATTACCATATGATAGGTACCATTAAGCCAATATATACCCTCAAATATCCAGCATTCAATCGTCATTCATTTCATCTTATCTTATTTCCAATAGAGGACTCTTTCTGCTTTTCTCACGCGCGCGTCACCCTGAGATTAAATGTAAAAGAGGGAGGATCCCGCGCGTATACTCTTTATTTGCGCTCCACGTATTACTCTAGGTTGCAGAGCGGCGAATTCATACGATCAAATATGGGATATTTGTGCCTTCGAGTGCGGATATTCGCTTTGATTTCGCGTTATCGACGTCAGCTCATCGATCCGTGAATTCATTTGCTCGTAAAGATTTTACTATTCCGTCGAGCCGCGCGAGAAACGATAAAAAGGTTTTTTCCTTTATGGGGTTTAGTGGCATCTCTTTTCTGTCTCTAACGACATATATTACAACTTCGATAAAGAATTAAAAATAAAAATTACAACGATATTATTAAACTTAAATATTATAATTGTTTTTGAAACATACGTGTGTCTTAATCTTGCATTGATCAAACTAATTAGTGAATTTTACATAATCAACAATCATCACTCGAATATAATCTGTCAAACAACTCGCGAATTCACGTGAAAAAATATAGAATTGATTTCCTTAAAGAAACGCTAAATAAATGTATATTTTAATTGTAATTGTGTTTTTATTATAAAATAAAATGTTCGCACATTGATTTACATAAATTAGATATTATTTTTTATTATATAACCTTTTATGTGTATTTAATATAAAAAGATGTGACAATTGTTATATCTTTTATTCTGAACGGAATAACAATCCATTATTGTTCGGTACACTTTTAGACAAACGAGATTCTTGATAACATTTCGAACGTGTTTCTATATACACTACGTTGACTACACAAATCGCACTTTTGTACGCGCTTTTCGTACGGAAAACAAAATTTACATATAACGCTGGCTTCATATAATAAATTAAAATGCGCTTATACGGCGAGAATGATATTAATTAAAACTGTGAGATTTGCATTGATTATAATGTGCCACTAATTGAAAGCGACTTATCCGCACGTTGCATTAAAATGTAAATCAAATCTCCAGCGTCATGGGCATTCATGTTCGTGCCAATAAAGCAAGAACGCTATAAAGGTACAATAGAAAACACATTTGCCAAATTGCCTCTATACATATTTTTCTTTGTTTTTAATTGAAATGTATTATTATATGAAGCAACATTTATCGGAAATTTTATTGGATTTACACAATGTGCAAATGCCGTATATTAACTATATTACAGAAATAATAAATATGTATGTCCTACTATCATAATTAATTTTTACTTTACTGATATTCGCTATATTTAGAATTCGCACCGTGTTCGAAACAAAGAAACAAAAATGTAATTTAATTTATCCTAACGATATAATTGGTTTTTGTTAATTTAATCAATAATATATCGATTTCATTTATACATATAAACAAATCTTATTTCCGATATATATATATATATATATATATATATATAAGACAATTTTTCGTATTCATATATATATTAAGTGAAAATTATATCTTATTAATTATTATTATTCTTATGCGTAAATGTTTCATCAGCAATTAGATTATGATCTTTATGATGATATTCTTTTACTTAATCGATAACTTTCTTTATAGCCTATTCTTAACATTCGCTTCGACTATGAAATATTCTCCAGTGGACTGTCATAATACGAAATCGCGCAGAACTCAATGAATCATAAATTTCATAAGTTCACGATAATCATATCAACATTCATAATATCTAGAGCAGCAGACCTGACATTAAACCGAAAGTTTCATCGCGCACCCAGACGACCCTCAAGCTGTTACGAAAGAGGGAATTCGCGCAACCAGCCGAGAAGATATAATCCTTCTGTCGCGGGGAAAGTCAAGTCGGACGAAGTCAAATCCCGCGCTGGTACCTATACGCCACGAAGGTCCCCGACCAGCTGAGAGAAAAGCAAAGATTGGTCCCGTATACTATATGGAAACTTCGGACACTACGCACGAATATCATCGCCCGACAGCCGCACCGGGTACCGATATTGTACGCTCTCACGGGTTTTACTTAAATGCCAACGCAAATACGGAAAGTACACGTACATTCGATGTGCTTCAGTGACATTTCTCCGAGGAGAGAACGTTCGTTCGTGGACTTTAAGGTGGCATGGCAATGCACCCAAGTTCGGATATAAAAGATTCTCACCAGCTTCCACTAAGTCCAACGAAGCGGCAACAAACATGCGATTCTTCAGTATAAAATAGATATTTTGCTATTACGTTTTCAATTTAAAAATTGTTGATTGCAACAATCTGCGCAACCAACAATTTTTATATAAATATACTTGTTATAGATATTAAATTTTATAGTCATTTCTCAAATTTTTATGTTATATTCTTTAATATTACTGCCACATTTTTCTTAATTATCCGATATTTTTACTAAATATTATTTTCAAATATAACTAATATAATTTAAATAACAATATCTACTATTTATAATGAAAAAAAATATTATTGATTCTGTTTTTTACATTTTTTTATGTAATTATTAATTTAAGCATTTTGATAAGTTTGTTAATCACGCTTCTTTATATTTTATTCCTTCGTTGTACAAGTGTCATAATACGAACACTTGTATTCAACAGACGTATTTGTAGAACGTGAAATGCAGAAAACCAGTTTTTGTTGCATGTCGCTGCGTTCATTTTTCGTGAAGTTATAGCATTTTAAAAATTCGACACGCGCGTATGCCATTCATGAAGGAAAACCGCATGTATTTTTTTGCACATAATTCGACAGATGTGCAGAAAAAAAACAACTGTAAAAAAACGTATAATAAATGTGTTTAAAATATGATTCATCGCCGAGAAACACATACGCGCGCTAATCGATTCCGCCATTCGATCGAATTTATGGGAAGCTATAATTATCAATATGTTCGTAAAAAGTCATCAGTAAGATAATTTTCATATCATTTGAAAGCCAAGACTCTAGCTCTTTCAACGCGTGCGAAATTGCTTATCTCGATCAACTGTGTGTGTGTGTGTATGTATTTACAAAATATCAGTGATTAATTACAAAAATAAAATTAATTTCGTGTAAAGATCTTCGTCTTGACAGACGTTTCAATCGATGTCGTAAGTTAATATAATATCTTTGCATAGAAAATTCGCAGCAAGATAAACTTGGTCTCTTTCGCAAATTAAGACTCTATATAATTCTTTCAAAGAATATGAAATTATTTATCTTATCTTATCTAGGACCGATTATTTTGGAAAACAAGAATTGTAAAATATCATGAAAATAAAATTAATTCATTGCTTAAAATAAAAATCATGGTATACATTGAGATCTCCATTTCTTGTTATTATTTTGTGCTAAATTGTTTGCTAAATTGTTATTGTTTTGTGCTAAATTGAGGTATCTTAAAATCTAATTATCGTTAATCGAAATTCTTTACCATTTTGTAATATATTTATCTCAAGATCTAAAGATTATGACGTTTTAAAGTCATGTGTGTAACAATAAAAGATATCTTAAAATTTTGAAGACATCTTATAAAAAAAAATTTGATATTTGTTATTAATTTTTTGGAAAATTTTTAATAATTTTATTATAATCATTTTTAATAAATAAAATATGTGTGTGTGTGTGTGTGTGCGCGCGCGCGTACGTGCGTGCGTGCGTGCGTGCGTGCGTGTGATCACTAGTATTTTTTTAATATTGTAAAATATATATTAGTGATGATTAACTTACCTATATATACGCACATACATACATAATTATTAAATATTACATACATATATGTATAATTAATAAATGTTCTTTTGATTTAAATTTCTATGAATAAAGTATATTTATTATATTAATACTTTATTTGTTCGTTCCTCTGGCTGTTAATTTTAATTAATTTTTGCCTATATATATAATTATATGATTAGATAAGATAAAAAATTGTACAGGAATAGATTTCAGTCCCGATTTCTATATTTTCTCAGATGCTTTGTAGAAATATACGATGATATTCACTACGAGAAAACTCAAAATGAAAAAAATGAGAAAAGAAAACTTCTTCATGCATATTTATTTTCTCCCATTAAACAGAGAAAAACTCTCATATATCCGAAAAAGTTAGCGCACGATGTACTGCCATCATCGCCAGGCAGTCAAGTGCTGTTTTAACTAATGCGCTCTCTTGAACTCCCTGCACTATGAAATAATCAAAGTGACTATTACAGCTTATATATTTAGCATATTCATTTGATGTACTTTACTGGCATGATTGATTAAAGCTGATGTTTATTTATAGTCACAGATTACACAATGTCGACAAGCAAGTTTGACACTTCAAGCGTCAGAAATTATTATTCATATTATAAGGACACGTCTAAATTAATATCATCATCGTGAAAATTCATCTCGGATAAATGTAGTTTTTCATTCGATATGATAGACAAACAGCAGTCATGTGCTTTATTTTGCAATCGATAGGAATTGAGATTACGGGAAGAGTGAAAACAAACGTTCAGTATAGCTAGCTAGATTTTATTCCGTCAACAAAGTAAGTTGTTTTTTCTTACGACCGGCTGCCTGTGAAAAGTTCTATCAGAAATCGATCGATAGGGCGTCTCAACCAGCCGCCGTTTTGTAATTATGTAAATCGGCTTTCCCATCGTTACCTCACATATATTTTTTCACTCCTGAATAGCAATATGCTTTCATAGCCAGTGACCGATAAATCGACATGTTTAAAATCTATAATGTTTAATATCGTGAAAATATGCATCAATATTTTAATAACTGTTCAATGGAATTATTTACATAATTTTATTGTAAATATATATATAAATTAATAATTCATTATAAATATATATAACTTTAAATTCTTATTATTTATAATGTAAAAAAGAAAAAAACACTTGAAATATTAAACACATATTACATTATTGATGAGATATAACTACAAAATATATATATATATTTATATATATATATATTATATTATTTATAATCTATCAATTTTGTAAATATCTGTTATTTACCTGTCCGTTGATTATATTCAGTAAGTTAAGGAATCATTCATTTACAAGAAATTTGTGATTACTGAACGCTTTGTAGAATGTTTGATAATGAGGATCAAGGTATTTTCAAGGATACACAATGCAAATATGTTTGTATGTCGGTACATAATAGAATACTATATGCAACTTACAGTAAAGACGATACGCGCGCCATAACTCGAAACTTCGTTTATTCGAAGGCGTCCATGGGGACACGATACGACGGTAATGTCAGCGATGGGAACCTAACATTTAACTAGATATGGTCGCAACTCAATTTACAAGCACAAGCTTTGCTTAATCCGAGCATTAGGGATACCAGTTCAATGTACTTGCAGAGAGTCAATTCCGAATGGTGCGTCGATGGTTAGTTTAATAAATGATAGAGAGTATTTACGTACATGACTCTTTAATACAATCGCTACCAATCGGTAACACTGTGGTATCGAAGCCATTCGACTATATTTGATAGATGGAATATAAACAATTGTTACCATAAAGAGATCACGCCTTGGTAATCCCGCAATCGCTACAATTACTCGTAAATTCGACTCTATTTGCACACCGGCTTGATGCGCTCATTGGCGGGTTCGATCGCGAGAGGAACAGTTGTAATCGATTGATCTATGGAACATGTATTCTAATGCTAACAGCACGACGCGGAAAATTTTCGACGGAATAGCTATGACCTAATGCATCCCGCGAACCGGTTCACGCGTATCTCCCGATCACGCTGGCATAAACGTCGCAGGGCGTAATGCATGCGCCGTGCATGGTTCAATATAAAGGATTGTTATTTACGGCACGGTTTATATTTCATCGGAATATAATGGAAAATGGACCCAGCGTTAGGGGTAACGCATAGCTTACCATACATATATCTTTTGCCTCTATCGCTTTGGCGCGCGCCCAACGCGGGTGCGTTTTGACATTTGTTTGTAGTTGAAATACGCATCTACACACATTTCTGTAATTATTCGAACGTTACATTCACATACTCGTTGTCAGTATTATTCAAAATTGTTAATCCATCCCACATGAGTGCAGACGCTGTTATTTATTTGTCAAATTAACGCCGAAGAGAGGAGTCATCGTATATATACTTAAATATATAGCAGCAGTAATTTCTGAGTTTGTTACTGTTTATACATAGAAAGTATAGTCTTGCTAAAGTATCTACAAATTTGGTTATATAGATACCTACAGATGCGAAAATAATTTTGTTTGGAACATTAAAAATAATTATGTAGAACGCTAGAATGCAAGTTGTTAGAATGTTAAAACTTTTGCAATATATTTGTCATCAATGTTTAAGCATTCCACATACAGCAATTTGTATTAATATTCGGACATCATAATACTTGAGAAATTATTTTTTTAATATAGTTTTAAATTGGAGTTTATGGTTTTTTAGTCCGGTTTATTATAGTTGACAGAAACGTTAATTTTATCTATTTAATTAATATAGTCTTCAGTATAAAAAATATTAAATAAGTTAATGTTTAATTTCAGAATCACAAAAATATTTGGGCACTCAATATATTTTATGATTTAGTGATTCTGGGAAATCAGGTTAGTTCATTCTTTTACTTGTTTACTGTGAAATCAAAATGCGTGACTTATCTCACGGTAGATTAAGCTAATCTAATTTTCCTAAATCACACACGAATTAATAGCGAAAATGCAATGTAGAAACAAAAATAGTTCATTTGATAAACGCCAGCTTGATATTTACCATTATGAAAAAATAAAACTATATCGAGAGAAATCGATAAATTAATAACTTTAAATAAAAGTCGGTGATAGATATGGTAAAAAGATATCGTGAAAATCGTATTAAATCAATAGATTGAATCTCAGAAAGAACGTTCAAAATTACCAGCTTGCAAGATAAATATAAAATAATTAAGAAAATAAAAACAAATCCTAGATTAAGTGTTCTAAAATTGACTTCAGAATTGTAAAGAAGAGACTAGCAAGAAGGTACATCCTGATAATATTCGAGCATTAAAAGGAAGTGCCTGGTTACAGCGGTAAAATTGTTCGTAAAATTATTCATAAATGGGACGAAGAATACTTAAAGATTCTGAAATCATAATGTACATATTTCAATTTTTAAAAAAGTCATTAATTTTATACTCGAAAAATTATATTTAGAAAGTAACATAATTTCTAAAATATCACGTGTTGTTTGAATATTAACGCGAGTTACTGTAAATATTGTAATAAAATTAATTCTAATAAAATTATTTTCAGATCTGTATCTAGCTAAATTTTTAAATATTTTAGCAAAACCGTTCTCCCTGTGTATAAAGTTGATTTAATAACAACTGCTATAAAGAACGCTTCATACATATATAAAGCATACAAATTGTCTAATTTAATTACCATTTTCCAAATGTTGTTTTAACAGCGTAAGTTACTACATGACAAATATTTGCACGTTATCAGTAGAAGTGTGACCCGAACGTGAACTATCATATCGTTAGAGTCAAAAACAAGATTCGTCCATTCTTAATTTCAGTCTTACTTCGTTCCTATGCGTCATAACTTTCCAAACTACTGGTCCGGAAACGGACAAATATATCTTCCGGCAACAACTAAACGGTCGTAACTTTCTTTCCAAACTTTCCTTCACGCGCAACGTTTACGACCGAAACTCAGAAGCTAGGCAAGCTACGTATCAATTAATTTGACTTGATCGCGTTTACACGCTGGCAAACACGATTGCGAGAAGCTGCTCCCGTTAAACGCTATATGCTTTTCCGCGAGGTAACACGGTGGAACAGCCAATAATCTTAACCACGTGAGAGATACTGGAACGAAATATCCGCGGGATAACCGCGCTAACGGATGTTTCTCGCATAGTGGAATTTCACCCACACCGTTCTCAAGTCAACGGAAAGTCGCGTCGTTGCATCGTAAACAAGCACGTCGGACGGAACCTTCGCAGTCAGCTTTCCTCGTGCCAAGAGATTTTTCAGACGGACGTTGCCCGCAACTTCAAAGATCGTCCTGTCCAGACGGACAGGTCGTATACGCGAAACTTTCGCCGACGCAGTTTCCCATCGCTCTTACGTACCCTCATCTCGAGGGAGAGTAGTCCTACGTGCGTGGATTTTTACATATCACTCTTCTTATATCGCGCACAGAAATTTGCAAAAATGCACACGCATCTCATCGGTCTTTTACGTGAGAAAATATGCCGTATGAAATTTACGCGAGATGTTGACGCAGGAGAACTACACAAATGGACGCGGAAGGTAAAAATTTTTCGGGTCGCAAGAAGACACGCTTTTCACGCGGACTTTGGACAAAGACAGAATTCGCGGGTGCCGTAGAATGCAACGGAAGGGAAACTGAAGGGAAACCCAGAAGGAAGAGAAGAGACAGGAAGAGAGTACGAAAGTGGGTAGGAATTGTTACGGCAGCGGGTTTACGAGGTCCCGGTGGACAGGATGCCAAGCAAAGAAGGGGGGAAGGGGAAAGGGTGCACGTCGCTCGTTTTCGAAAGGGGAAAAGGCGTTATCTTGCCGTGTGTGACTCGAATAACGAGAGTAAGCCTTCGCAAAGTCCGACCTGTCAGACGTTCCATCGTGGCAACGTTAATGTGATTCCTGTTTGCGCGATTTCGCGTCGCCGCTCGATCTTCCGTCGCATTACGGCTACACCAATGACATTGAATCCATACCGATCTGTGTAAAATGATGTCTTCGGTTCATCTCCATCGGCGGCTTCTACGCGAAGAATTTTATGTCACAATGGAAAGATAGACATAAATCTCTAGAAAAATGAAACTGTCGTCAAGTACTATATGATAACGTCTCTCGTTTAATTCACATTATCATACATCGTGAAACGAGCGGTAATGGAATGTGAATAATGATAGATGTCAAATGACTTTGTGCTCGAGGCAGCGACGGTTAATTCCGCAATGTTGAGAATATCTTCCGTATTGTGACTAAATAGACAATTCAGACAGTGTGGTAGATTTCGCTACGAGCAGGTACTGTTCCATTACGTAAACGTTTGCAAACGTTGACTATGTGAATTTGCTACATCACTATTTGAGATATCGAAATTTCCTACTAATAAAAATTTATAACTCGTTAATTTATAATTCGACATAGATTACAGAGAGTTAGCAAAAATATACCTTCTCACTGAAAATAATTATGAGCTTATTTTTTTTTTAATTATTCAAACAGCACGTTAAAAAGGAAAAGATTTAATTATCATTACTCAACTGAATATAGCGAAAACTAAAATGGTCTATTTCGGCTCCGATAGAAAAAAAAATTGCTAGATTTGCAATGTAGGAGTACAAAAAGTAAGCTAAAGAGCTTTTAGTAATATTGAATATTACAGGTTCCATGGCAACTCCACAAATGTGCCTGACGCATTTACATTTAATCTCCGGTAAAACCGATGGTTGGTCGGGTAATTACCAAGAATGATTGCCCGTTGTCAATACGTACACACAACTCGTTATACCCATTTCAAAAACAAGTTCGAAATCGTCCAAAACTGTGAATATTTATTTGAAAGCTCTGGTTGACGACAGACACATCTTGCTGATTTGTTATTATATAGTATTTTTTAAATACTCTGAATTAGATTAAAATAGAAAACATATTAAACTTAAAACACATTAAGATTTAATATATTCGACGACTGAATTAATTTGTATCCGATACATCAATCAATCTTTTGTGTCCAGTTAATACACATAAAGGTTTCTGTTTTACGTATATATATTGATATATATGATTTATAATTGCAATACTAATTAAATAAACGACTTGTTAACAACTGTTACATAATTAAAAATATTGTTTTCTACTTCGAAATGCTGTTAAAAGCGAATTGCATTGATTCGCATCGTAACAGTTGCGTTACGAAAAATCATCGTACCAGTTAGGGACTAATGTCATTACCTGTCGAACAGCATTTGCTAGAGAGTCAAGCGGCAAACATTTCGCAAACTCATTTTCCTGTTCTCGCACACTTTTAATGACACACGCGAACGTACTAATATAATTATTGCGACAGTTTCACTCGTTATCCTTGATTGTCCTGTACGGCAAATAATAACTCTTGAAACTGCTATGTATGTCAATAGCTTTGGTGCACAAATTTCAGTTGTGATTGACACTTTCACGCTCGTTTAATTAGCCCTTATATTTCTTTGCACGAATAACGAATATGGATTTTAAATCGATGACTGCTATAACAGCATCAGGCTTTTGTTTGTATCATAAGTGAGAAACGACTTTTTACAGTATAAAACAGCGATAACAGAAAGTTCGCTGCTACAGACTTTTGATATTTGCAAATGCTACAAATGCGAATAATAGCGCGTTATTTTCACACTCTGTGGGAGCGCCATTACGCTTGACGAATAATCGGATCGCCGAAGCGGTAGAGGTTGAAAAAATGGACCGAGGTCGCAGAAAATGAGCCCAAAACTTTTACGGCGGATGCAAAGCAGCGCAGCTTATCGCGTGAATGTTTGTATGGTGATCTATCCTCCACGAAGTCAGAACCTCCACCCCGTTTGGCCTACATACCGAGAGTTATGGCCGCAGCCGTGTCATACAACCGCACGAAGACTCCGTGAGACATATAAGGAAATAGGAGCATCGCCAAGCACTGCAACGAGCGCGCGGCTGTGCTTGAAGGTACGAAACAAGCATCGTTTTCACACCGAAGTGAAAATATTCGTGGCAGCTGTAACACTCGATTCCGTTTGTCTGCAATGCAGAGTATTGAGATCAGAAATAAAATACAATACTAATAACGGTGCTGTCGTTGCCCACCGGAAATATCACAGTAGTTTTTTTTATAGGATATATCGGGGAATATCTGTATCAGACAGCGCAAACATTTTTGGTTCTAGTCAAGTGATTTTAACGTGCGCTTTTATTACAGCTATAGTAGCGACAGTAGCGTGGTTGGCGAGGAAATAAATACTCGTTTTGTGTGAGCTCTAGTACATACATGTTTAATACTTGTTAGCAGTGCTCGGCTTAAAATGCTGTAGTGTGCTGAATATCTATAGCCGTCTCTCATGAGACAGTATGCGACAGCTTTAATCCATACACGCTTACTATGTACGTACAATCTTAACGATGAGATATTTTAGTTTGATGGCGGAAATGTGTCCTACATTCAACAGTTTGCGTTCTTGCATGACAGCTATAATAATTTAACGGTCAAAAGGTGAGCTCGACAATGCTACATCACGAAAAATGATATTTGCACTAAGAGAAGTGTCATACGCAAATCTTCATGTACAATCTTGGCAAAAAGTATTACGCACTTGTCATTTTTTTATTTATCTAGAATTCTTTTACCTATATTGTTTCATGATTTATTATACGACATTACACATAAATTTAAAGGATTCTTGAAATGCAGAATAATTCACAGCAATTGCATAAATCATTTTTTAAACTAAACTGTTAAATAATAGTTAATAAAGTACGTAATATTTTTGGTCAAGATTGTATATTTATATACATATATATTTGAAGAAAATCTAAACTAGATAGCTGATTTAAAATAAATCCCTCCCTCCCTCCCGCACTTACTCATGGACAAAGTAGTTTTAATCGAATTGGCTAAAATTGTGACATTTTATAGTTTATTAGATGCTAATCAAAAGTCTCCATAAATACAATAATAAAAATGAACAGATTTTGCTATCGCTGTCTGAAAGTTGCCATTTTGGCAATTTTTATCAAATTGAAAAATATTTTTGTACTTCAGTATTGTTTATTTATTTAACTGTACCTAACCATACATGTCCATGTAATAATGTTAGACTAATAGAATAACTATCGACAGAGGTGCATACATATATATCTCTCCCCCCTCGTGTATACATACTGTGACATACAGAAGAAATTTTGTGTTATATTATTTTATATTAAATTTAACACATTTCACGTATTCCAAATAGTTTACTTTAATTTTGTGTTATTTTAACACTAAATGAATATGTTAGAAAGTAATATAAATATTATGCAAAAGAATTAATACAAGAAAGATAATACTGACACGATTTGTAACCAAACTGTTAATAAAATATGGAAGCATATTTCTTCATTAAAATTAATGTTTATAATATATTAAATTAATACGTCTTTTATTCATTTATCTTAATCGTTTTAGAACACATTATTTTCTTGTTACTCGTTTAGTTACTCATAAATTGTGTTATTCTGACACTAAGAAATATTGAATATCAATTTAACTATTATTACGAACTATTTAATATAATCACATTATATTACAAACAACATAATTATATTATCTTAAATTAATATTCAAATATGTTAAAAATTCCACACAACATTTTAACAAGAACTTGAACCATTTTCAACACAAATCTCAAATGTTTATATTCTGAGTATATAAACTTTTCAATAATGGATGTATGATTATATTATGTTTGTTTAATTTAACTATATAAATGCAATTAAGAATTAATTGTGTACTGCAGATAAAGATACATTTTAATACAATTACATCCAAAATAGTAAATAACTTCAAAATGCAAAATCTATCCATCTTTTATGTTTGTACCTCTATAAAGATTTTTAATTAACATTTCATAAACTACAAAATATCACAGTTTCAGCCAATTTAATATCACTTTTTCTGTACGACTAGTACGAGGTTATTTAAAAATTATTGCTGAACTTATTAAATACACTGAGAAAAAAATGCTGTTGATTTAATTAAAGTCTATATTATGGGGGCTGTCACTAACATAAGTGTTTAATTCATGTATATTTTTATTGACACGAAGGCATAAATTATTATTTCAATAATCAAGCCTTTATATCAATAAAATATACGCATGAATTAATCACTTATGTTAGTGACAGCCTATAATATAGACTTTAATTGAATCAACAGCATTTTTTTCTTAGTGTAAGAATGATTCTATAAATCTGATAAGCGGTAATAATATTAAGAATTGAATATACAAATAAAGATACACAAAAAATACATTTAACGCAAAGATCTTTTTTTTTAGTTATTATTTGATTAAAACTCTTCAGATATCTATAATCCATATCTTATATAAATCTATATAGATAGAATACTAATGCAGTTATAATACTAATGTCAATAACCGGTAATTAAGTTTTTAATCGGTGTAAAAATAAGATTATATTATAATGACTTCCGTATGCGAGGTGTGTAATTTTAAGGAAAGCTAGAAAGGAAGACATGCGTTTATGTTCAGTGGTAAGCGACGAGCGAGCGAATAAGATAACGAGACTCATCGTCTCATTAACAATCGTACTTGTTTTGAAAGAAAATCTTCATCCGAGTTTTCTCATTCTATATCTTTTGCTACGTCAGGAGTATCCAAGGGTGATAACTGAATCCCCTTTGTACACGACAGATGACACTTGTAATTTTAGTTAGTCGTCGACAATTAGTGTAATTTTAGTATTTAAAAGACACATTATTTTTTCGCGCCACGTTCCGTCTTATCGCGTGTTCCTCGTTGCTGGAAATGCGGCTATTGTGTACGAGCACAGTTACCCTAATCGATAAGCCGGGTTATTAGCGATATTAGCACACCTCTCCTTTTTTCCCTCACAGAAGGGCCACCAACCTTTCCCTTTTTTTCTGTGGCAGTCCTATAAAATTTATGATAATTTCCGGTTACGTGGTACCCTTTCATTCTCGTTTTCAGTAGGCCACGATACGGCTACGTAATTTCTCGTTGTGTCGCTAATGCGCAATAATTTTTCGACTTTACTGGCAAGCGAACAATATTGTAGCTCTGAGAGAAATTGGTGTTTCGCAATATGTATTTATAATTTAAAATAAATTTCAAATCGATAAATATGTGAAAGTTTATTTTAGATATAAATAACAGAATATATGTATATGTGTACCTTTTTAAAAAAATACAAATGTATATTTTAAAAGATTATATATAAAGTATAACATAATATTATTAAAAAATCATAAAAAATTGAAATATTGCAAATTAATATTGAAAATTGAAAATATTGCAAAAAAATTCTTTAAATACCGAAAAAATGTAAATATTAAATTTGTAAAGAAATAAATAGTACGCAGAAAGCAAATTATATACAAGAGTCATTATTCGTTTTAGTAGAATAAAAACAAATAATTCAACCATCCCAATCGCATTTAAGAATGATATGTTCTTTAACTACTCGTATATCACATATATGAGAATACACGTACATGTACCCGGAGGGTGAGGATAAGCCAGATAGGCAGGGTGTACCAAATAACGTACGTACTTATCTGAACCATGCACTTTTCAGTGTGTGACAAGAGGATATGATTTATTGCCTACAAGCTTGCTACAATGACTGCGGTACGTGTTAAACTGACCACGTTCATCATTAAAATTAATGGGTATTGGATACTGCCCACGGTAAGCGGAAGGAGAGGTAGAAATGACCGAAAGCGTCGGAAAGCTCGGTGGCCGAAGGAAGATGTTGTTAATATCGCAGATCGATATTTTGCAGCGTTTTGCGATAACAGTCGTCAGGAAAACAACATGAAATATTGATTTCGTTTATATTTGTATTTTTGAACCGTATAATATTAACCGTACGAAAGAGTTTTCGATGTAATATTTTAATTTTTGTAACTTATGTACGGAATTTTCTATTACGTGAAAAATTCGCGCTTGGAAACTTCATTAGAAATTTATGTAATCAGCGCGGTGTTCCTCAGAGTGACAATGTCGACGCGTGTAGTGAAAGCAGTTATACGTATTACGTATTTTCATGTGTTCTGTAATTGCTTCTGGTGTCTATTGTGCGGATGAGTGTTAAGTCTGCGGCACGGCATCCATTAAAATTAATGGGGATTGGGATAGCGGAGATAGTCAGGCGTGATACTAAACGCGAAGTGAAATGATGCATCATTCACAAAGAAACAATGCGCACAATTCAGTGATCGCATTATAATAATTTGTACATTACAATGCACGCATTATTATTAAAGCGATCAATGTAACATTCCGATTAAAGTGCTCGAGTTAATGGACGACAGGTATTCAAAATATTCCGATACTAAAAATCAATCATTTTTATCGATGCGTGTCTCGTTATCAGATTATCATTGCGTTGTTAAATCAATCATCTACGATATTTATACATTTAGTGCTGTATGGTTAAAGTAGTTATATTTAGAATCTCTGTATACTTTCCGCAATATATTCCGAAGCATCATATTAACGGCTAAATATATATTGATCGAGTGTGCGGTACTCGTTTTTGCGATTAACTATCTTATGGAAATAAATCGTATTACAGTATAATCGACCCAGTTTACAAAAGCAAGTTAAAAATAAGATTAGGCCGCGGCGTTACTATCTACCAATTTCCCTGTTTACACGCCCTGCTTACGGCACCCTTATCGCAGTACACGTGACTCAGAATCGCATTACCCAGCAGCGGCAAAATAACCGTATAAAAATTTCCGTCTTCCTTTTTCCAGGGTCGACGCGACGAGAGGAAAATGCGCTCGGCGAACGAAACGGGCAAGACCGCGAATACGCTGGGCGATCGCTAAACCGCTTCAATCGCCGTCCTATCATCGACCTATCCTTGCGGGCGCGATAGATCGCGTTACCGTAATGACATTTCGTGGCCAGCTTTCGCGGCCGCTGATGACGGGAATACGAGGGTCGCGCGGTGGCGAGACAAGAAGGTAGGCTAAGCAAATCGATCTGTCGGCGCACGTAACGCACAGCTAAGTAGCACGTTAAAACCCCGCGAGCGTCCCGGCTATGCTTTCAGCATATTTGCATAGGATTCTGCTCGGTGGCGCGTACGCGCGGCAGCCACCCATGGTACGCGAGCACCTGCCGAACGCTTACGTAGTTACGCAAAATGACAACGCTACCATTACGCATACCCGGGATAGCCGAGATACTTAACAATCTGGTATTCCGATTACGATAGTACGCCTATGCACGTAGGAGCGCATCTTCGAATGCGCCCGGGCAAGACGCGCTCGCAGCGGATCGGAGCATGTAGGACAGGCCTGGCGATCCCTGAAGCGACGAGGATCAGACCTCTCCGTTCATCGGCTTATGACAAGCATGTGACATGAATGCTAATAGCCAACCTGATGCCACAATCGAAGAGAATTTATCAGTATCGTGAATTTTCTATAATTTTATACGATATACGAAAAGGACGGTTTGATGTATCTAAAATTTAGCTATAGATATAAATGTAGATCTGAAAATAATTGCGTGGGCTATCAAAAATTATTACGTAGGACTCAAGATGGTTGTTAGAGTGTCAAACCTTTTTGCAACATTACTCATCATACTTGAACGTTCCACACGAGGGGTAAACCGCTGAGAGCATTACGGTGTACGAATTTGGGGCATTACTGGGTATTACTGGGCATTACTTAAGGGAATTGTGTTGAATTATAATAAGCGGTATGAGGTTATGCATTACTAGGGCATTAATGGGCATTACTGGGACATTAATGGGCATTACTAAGGCATTATTAGGGTATTAATGGGCATTACTAGGACATTATTAGAGCATTAGTGGGCATTAGTGGGCATTACTAGGGCATTAGTGGCCATAAAATTTGGGCATTACTTGAACATTACTTGGGCATTACTTATAGGCATTAGTAGGCATTGGTGCACACAATTTTGGTCAGTGGTTTATCCCTTGTGAGGTTCTACATAATATTTTTAATAGTTCAACAAAATGATTTTCAGCTTTATATTTAGTCGAATTTCTAGATGCTTCAGCAAAATCGTTCTTTGCATATATATACTCTCTGCGGTAAAATTAAAGTAATATTGCGCAACGTTATTATGAGTTCTTTTTATCTCGATAAAAATATCGCATTATGTCACTGCGTTCAACGTAAGATTAAAACTTACTGTTATTATCAAAGATCATCGACGACAAATCGAACAAAGTAACTTTATAAATGGAATGGATTTATACTCTTTGACTTGTAGCTTGTTCTCAGTTTGAGAAACAATTCATAAAGTAATATCGTTCGAGCAAAAGTGTTTGATCAAAGACATAAAAAGTTTCATTAAAACTTCTTTGATCGCTGGAACAAGTAAAAAGAAGTACGCTGCCAATTATGTACTCCAGTTACGCAATGACCTACTGATTATAAAGAATAAAACGTTGTTATTACGCAACGAAAGTAATTAAATAAAATATGAAAATATTTCTTTCATTACAAACTATGGATTAATATTTTTATTTTAATTACGTTCAAAATAACCGCTGTTGTACCGATATCAGTAACAAATATTATTTATTTTATATCATATACGGCTAGAAAGATATGTAAATATCTTTGCGTCGCGTAAAGATGAGTATATATGTATAAATTAGGAAGAGGGTTGGAGAGAGTAGCTGTGTAGAATCGCCTACATCGTAGCTTCACATAATGTAGAAAGCATCCGTACATATCCAACAAGAGTTGGATTTTAAAGTACGAAAAGTTCCCAAGTTTTCTTGAATTTTCATTACGTACGTTCCGGGAGCAGGGCGGAAAGGTCTCTAGAGGGGAGCACGATAACACCAGAAGCACAAGCGCCTCAGGTTCTATCTCTGCGGCGCGTAATTCGAGACCCAGCCTGCCGTTCGATTATAATTTCATTTGCCGGGAGCTCGTACGATTAATGCGATGGTGCCGACCTATTCCCTCTAATTAAATCCTGTATACCAACTAAAGATATCACCTGAGATTCTAGAATCGGTCGTGAAAATCAACGACCGGTCATCGGGCTCAATCGAAGTGTCTATACGTGTCTATACGTAAAGACGCGATCGCAAGGAATCAAATGGAGACCTTCACTCACCTCAGTTCGATGCCTTGGCTGCGCTTGTCATTTATGCTAACGATCACGTCGCGTGGCTGTATCTTCTTATCACCGCTGCACTTCGGGGTAGTCACTTTGCCGCGCGAGTTTACGCCAGGCACAAACGATGACTACGTACGTCCGCACACGTACGCCTTGCTTTGCAATGACGTAGTGACATCCAGCGCTTCGCGATGACGAGATCAACGTCTTTCTCCGTCTCCCACCCTGTCGATCTACTCACGCAGGTTCAATTCGCGGCGACGTGAGAGTTCCGCTCGGAGCATCGACGTACATACATACGAACGAGCTCGAGGGGGGGAGGGGGGAAGAGGGGGGGAGGGGGTAAGACAGTCACGTATCGTTGCAAGCCTTCGTCGCACACTGCTGCACCGTCACAGTGCCCGCGCCGCTTCTCTACCCTGTCGATTTAGCGAATCCCCCGAGCCAGCGATCCTAATCTCCCAATTCCTCGCGAGCGCGCACACCGGCGTGACTATCGCGTCGCGATAAAGTCCGAAACGCGAGATTTACGAACTCTTGAAACGAAATTCACGTAAATTCCGAAACGACGCGACGGCCCGAAATATCACGAATTGACATGAGTGAATGTCAGTCTTGTCTTTGTTACTCGAAGATAAGCAACGAGTCGAGACGTTCGAATTGGATAGTTAAGATTGGACGTTTTATCGTATCGCATTCGTAGTTTTAGCGTACTCGATCAGCGGATCAGCTCGAGACTCTATGAAGTTGTTCGTTTTTCACATTCACAGAACGCGCGACATCACTCGAGGTATGCGAAGGCGTAGGATGAAAGTATCGGCGTTCCAGCTGATTCACGCCGATAGAAAGAGAAAGGGGTGCGTAGGACAGAGCTTACGAGAGCGCGAGCCACGACAACGTGTGTTTACCCGCGCGACGACGTAAACACTCCGCACGAAAGCACTCGACTGCTCGGCAGGGGTGGCCGAGCGGCACAGTTCGGTTGCTCGCGCAGTAGCTTGGTAACGCGGCGCAACAGTGCGCAAGTTGTGCTTTTGTGCGGCGAATGCAGTACAGCCAGCACCTATGACCTCTCTCTCTTCCTTCCTATCTCCCTCGCCCTCCCTCTTTCCTTATCTGTCTGCACTTTTTCGTGTTTTTTTTTAACCCTCCTGCCTTCCTTTTTTGCTCCGCTCTATACGCCACAATTTTCACCCCTTTTCGCTCTCGCTGCCTCTCTTCCTTCCCTTCTCTCTATACCCTATTTTTTTCTCTTTTTTATACTTCGCCGATACAATCCTCTTACATCCTTCCTTCTCGTCTCACTAACTGACTGACTGACTGTCGTCCGTCCGTCTACCTGCGCCGCGGAAGAGCGGCCACGGTGAATCGCGAAAAGTAACTGGCGAGCCGGCCGACCCCGATTGGCTCGAGTCTGCGCCCTAGCGACAACTCGGGTACACCGGATATAAAATATAGACGCCTAGTGTGTACGTATACCTACGCGCCGCTCTGCGCGGTACGCGGCAACACAGGGGTTGAAAAGGAGGAAACTCTCCTGCTCCCCCTCCCCCTCTCCCCCTCCCGCCGGGTCTCTCTCGTCCTCCCGTTACCTGCTCTCCTCTTATTCTATTTTCACTCACTGTACCGGTAGTCTTTCTCTCTCCTTCCACCCCATGTTCATCCGCGCTACCCGCTTCTCATATTCTCTCTTCCTCCGTCAGTCTCCCTTTCTGTCTCTGCGCTCTCTCATATCGTTTCTACACCTCTCTCACTTCACCTTGTCCTTTCTCTCTGTCTTCCTCCCTAGTTCCTTCATTCGTGACTATGCATCTCGTATCGCTTACCGCAGCAGCGCCGATACGCTGTTGCTGCTACGTTGTAGCTGCTGATGAAACCTCAAGGTGCACGCGTATCTGTGTGCAAAAGAAAAGGACGCCCCGTTCTATGGAACATAAAGGCGAATATTTGTCTTAATCCAAGATACATATTAAATGGGTACTGAAATTGCGTTGTCTTGCGAGAGTAACAACATTAAGCTGACTTGTTGGGCGCCACATTGTCGTGAAAGATAAATATGCCATTTTTCTAGATATTATGTGTATATTTTTGTTCATTGCAGATTGCATATATTTATCAAACTACACACTAATGTACACGACTGCAATGAAACTGATTAAATTCGGCGAATGCTTCCTGGTTACGTATTTTAAGTCTGAAATCTGCATCGCTTGTTTAGAGACTAATTGCACGCTTGTTTCTTCACGGGGAATTACCTCGCGCTTAAACGGTATATCGATTTAGTAGCGCCGCATACTTATATAACGACAATGTATAATATATGTATATACATAATGTGTATATAAATAAAAGTATATACAAGTAATATATATGTACTGCATTCCTTTTTAATTGACCATGAACATATAAGATCATAAAGGCTTTTTTGAGAAGCAATTGATTTCGTTGAAATTGTTACAGTATATGATTGCATTTATAATGTATAGTTACGAGTTAAAATACCGTTGCAGTAATATTTCTGAGAATTTTTACGTAATTTCGCGATTAAGGCCACCAGTTACAGTGTTATATCATTCTTGTAATGTTTCCAAGAAAAGAGTAACAATTTCAGAGCAACTAGATAAAACGCAGCCAGCGAGATGTGGCGGTAATCCACATTCTGTGTGTCAAGCGAATTATAACAGTATTGTTTACTATGCTAATGACATTTGTTATTTGTTACTACGTAATTAATTAAAAACACCGCTTGGGGTATTGAATCAAAGCAAGTAGATTCTACATATATCTTCCTGTTATCTATATAATTATGGTAATATTTCGTTATCGTTGTTTTGATAAACATCGAAATATTTTTTTCAGCTCTCTTATATTAACTGCTAAATTATTAATTTTCTGTACTATATATACATATATATATATATATTTCTGAATGAAGTTACATAATAATATTGTTACTTTATTTGTGTGTAATTAAATCCATATTCCATCGACAGTTATTTAATTAAACTCAGTTGTAGATTACTGAAATATCGATTTCCATTACGTTTGACATTTTTGATCAGACATAAGATGATACACACGCAAGACTTTATCTTATATTATTTTCATATAATTAAATTTACGACTAACAGTTACATGTAGATAAGCTCTACTCCAATGTCTTCTGATTAAGAGGATTTCGAGGCATCTTCGGTGATACAAAGTTATATTGTTATTCATAACAGGAGGAGAGGTAGTTTCACGAAGCCTGTAGCAAAGCCCATTATCTTAACATGACTATGACGGGAGTCTTAAAATTGGACGCATCTCTTAGTAGTCTAATTACTCATTAGTTGGGCCAGCCGGTGATTCAAACATTATTCTAACACAACCGAAAACTTGGCAGCGGCTATTATAGCCGCTCGTAGATCCATTTTCACGGCTGCTTTAACCAGACGCGGTAACAGGTTTCAGGTCCCGATTTCGTCTGAATTATACGCTATATTAAATTACTCGGCTTGCATCACCATTACAGTTTGTCGCTCGACAAAGTAGATGTGGGGAAACTATTTCTGTTGGATCATTACCGTTAGTTAATGGGTACGAAACCACGCAAAATTCATATGTTAGCGAATTGTGGAATAACTAAATGCTCCCCAATGTCACACTTTATATAATACGTCGCATACTCGTACCTTATTCATGTTCAACAGAGGCTCTTACATTAATTGGCTGCCACATCAAATTTTTTTTTAATATTATTTTCTCTTTATAAACTTTTTTCAAGTCACACTTAAGATATTTAAAATAATATTTTAAAATATTAATTAAAATGTATTATATAATATTATAATCATACACGGTTCTTATTATAGCTACAGAATGCGAGGATGGTACTAAACTCGAAATATGATATCAGCTCATTATACGTTACGTGTTAACATTACATAGACGTACAGCTCATGCTTTTTCGTGAGTTTGCTTGCAGCAGAGCAAGAAACATAGTAACTCTTGCGCAGATGCGAGTCTTCTCATTTGATTCCCAAAGGCAGAGGTGCTGTCGTGTATGAATAAATGATTATAATTCTTCATTCAATCATCTGTGTCTTACGCGTGATACAACCATTAAATATAATGCTTATGTTTTTACGTAAAGTAGCTGTTATGTAACAAACAAGAATATTCTCGCGTTCTAAAATTTTATTTTAAACACAATGAAAAGCATATGCAATAGAAATAGAAAATAAGATTTCAACTTATTAGAAACTGCGTCTACTAGAATGCAGAGTTTCTGAGAAATTGAAATTTGTTATTCCTTGTTCTCTCTTATTGCCTGTGCTTTTCATTGTGCTTAAAATAAAACGCAATGAATTTTGATAGGTTGAAATCTGTTATATTCCCTGTTCCTATTGCCTGTGCTTTTTATTATGTTTAAGGCTTCAGAAACACCGCCGCATTTATAAACAACTCGTACTACTGTGAGAAACAGGTCGTTGACTGCGAATATCTACCACAGTAGTAACAGAAGATAGCTCTCTAACCAACGAGATGCGGCATATATCTTCCGCTAATTAGCATTCATCTAGCCGCGGCTGATATGGCGAGCCCTGCGTAATACGAATACGTTAATTCCGCCATTGCTATCCTGTTAGCTTTGCGCCTTTGCTGTTTCGCCGAAGCGTATTCTGCGATCGCACAATGTAAACGGAGCGCTGGCGTCATTCCGATGCATCGAGCCTCGTACGTGCGCGTAGCAGCCTCCGTGCGTAACAGGAACAGACGTGTTCGTCGTGATAACCTGCCTCTAGGACGTATGGAATTACTCGATAAGCTCACGTTCCGCCAGGCCGGAGCCAATTCTAGGTTGCACGGAAGAAAACATCCCTACGCTGTCAGCGTTTCCCGAGAGTCGAGAGTAAACAACATGACTAATGATAATGCTGATGTCCTGGTGCGACTGTAGGATTAAGCCGATAAATGTTTCTACAAGAGCACGACGGTTCTCTTAACTTTCCCATATTAATAATATGTCTAATGGTTTATTATTCCTAATAGTACTAATAAACTATAATAATACTACTAACAACAATACTATTATCAATGAACTTATAATGTCATAGAGATTTTAATATAAAACTTTTATTGCATGTATAATTCTATGTATTATTATTTCTTATTACGTTTACTTTATTTCATTATTTATTAATGCAAAATTTTTAATATGCAAAAATACTAATGCGGTATATTAAGATTATTTATGATCTTAATTTTCTCTGTTGAACTACTTATTCGTTATTATAATTTAATATATATCAAATTTCTATGTATATTTTCCTGCTATATTAATCGAATTATCTTTTACTGTATCTCATATCTTAATTTAATGAAAATATGTAAAATTTTTAATATGAAAAAGTTATCGTTTCAATTAACACTCGAATTAAAGTTAAAAAGAAAATAAAATTAATTCATGCAACCTTTTGGTATATATATCTCGATATTAATTTTAGCTGACAAAAGATCGCTAACATTATTTTACAATGTAATTATTTTCTTCTGTTTATAATGTATTCTTTGCAGGTATTTTGTTACAACAGTATGTTCCTTTGCATTAACGTTATTTTTGTTTTACTTTGATAATTTGCCTTAATATTACAGTATCCGAATTATCGACTAAAATTAAATTGTGAAATGTCTTGGACATTTACGACTCGATGTTTATGAAAGATAGTAAGTAAAGTATTATATATAATTTTTTTCAGAGAATTGTTAAGGCGGCGAATACTTGTTATTATAATATATAATATTTTTACAAATATATAAAAACACAAAACATAAAAGTCTAGATTAAATACTTTTATAAGTGTATAAAAACGCTAAATTGCATAATATATATTATAAAATAATTTAGATATTTTATATATATAAACTTTCGATGAAAGTATCGATGTACATCTTCCACTTGAGATCATAGGAATTTCATAAGAATTTTCATAAGCAACATTACACGTGCACAAAGTAATAATATTAAACGTAAATATTCGTTTAATACAGAAAATGGTTAATTGTATCATTGCATAAAATGTTTAACATAATCTTTTTATTAAGCCGCAAACATGTCGAAAGGCGAATTTTATAATAAATTAAATCAGCAAACATGTTGGTATGATAATTAATCAAAGAGTGTGCTTTGTAATGTTCAGTACGGTATTCAATAATATTCTCTGTTGAATCTGCTATCTTCGTTAAATTCCGCAGCACGTACTGCAAAGCGACGTGTTTATTATATTCGCAGTATAACCTATCTGCCTTCAGATTATCTGTACGTATAATAGAAAGAACTCATAATATTTGAATGAACATCTGATCTGACATTTCCATAATATTTCTATTTAGTTTGCGATGCGGTAGAGCGAATTTTAAGAGTTTAGATAACAAAGTTTTGCGATGTAAAGTTCGATATGTAGTAGTGGTTTATGTTTAATTATGCAAGCAAAAAAAAGCTAGTACGAAAGCATGACTAGGAAGAATAGCAACCAATAAGGAGAAAGAAATAGGCCGTGTTTCTCTCGCCGTAGTTAAGAAATATGATTGTGATTGCGTCTGGCACAATAACATCCCTTAGACAACTCGTGCATGGCATAGAGTTGGACTAGTCACTTGTTATGCATGATATACTGCGGCATGCTTTCTACGTGTCTTCGTTATATTCGTGTTCATATCTTCTCATCGTACGATGGCGCGCTCTATTATGCGAATATATATATATATATATATTTTA
>NW_017296923.1:561799-562813 GCF_001594075.2 Trachymyrmex cornetzi
ATATATATATATATTTTATATATATATATATATAGACAATATAGTTCTTATCTCTTAGTATAGCTGACATATAAATGTTAAAGATACTCGATTTAATATGTAAACCCGAGTAAAAATAATGCTTCGTCGTCATTAGCGCACAACTTAAGATATACGATGCTCAAATTATTACCTATCCGTTTGAATGGTTAACGAGTAGAAATAGCTCCGCACGTAGCCGCGTTTAACTCGGATAACTTCTACTGAAATGTATATTGCGGTCAAACGACATTAGTTATGCCGCATGAGTAAATCAAAGCAAACAAGTACAAGCCCATTCTACAATTTGCGTGCAGAATGGTCGTTATACGCATTTAACGGTGCTTTATAAAGTTTATATATCGATATAACGAAGATGTTACTAATAATAAAGCCATGGGCGAGCCAAGGGGAGAGGCAAAAGGGAACTGTGCCCTCTCTTCCCTAAATTCTACGCCCATGAATAATACACAAATATTTTAACACACACATTGGCCGCGATTAGTATAAGTGAACTGTAAAATATAAAATATATCGCTGTATATTATTGAATGCAACTATTACATTAAGTATAATAACCACTCGATTTTCTCTCTCTCTCTCTCTCTCTCTCTCTCTCTCTCAATATTTATAAATAACAAATAATTAATTCAACATTTGAAAACTAATATGTACACATTTAAATATATATAGATACACATGCACATATAACCACATATATATAGATTACTTTAATATTGTGTCTATACATATAGGAAAGTCGCCGATACTGACATAGGTCAGTAAAGTGACACCCCCTTATTCCTCAGAAACTAACTATTGCACTTTATTAATACTAATAAAATCATGATCTATTCAACTAATTAAAGAAATACAAACTTATAATTCATATATTTGTGTGGCTTATTTCTATACCAAATCAGCTAAAAACCAATTCTATGAATCCGAGAAGAAAATTCTTACGGTGTTCTTTTGCAAATTGCGTAATTAAAATAA
>NW_017296923.1:563024-573372 GCF_001594075.2 Trachymyrmex cornetzi
CTTATACTATCTGATAGAAGATACTTTTTACTTTGTATTTATGTTTTTGAAGTTGTATTTTTATCTTTTGTTTAAGAAATATTGTCTAAAAACAAAGTAATATGTCGGTGACCTTCCTCTATATATAGACACACACACAATATTAAAATAAAATTAAATGCAGCATACGAAATGCTGTGACGATTCGTTGCAATTACTTGGTAGTTCTGTACTCTTCGTATTTTTCTTCTAGCAATTTCTTTTAGCATTTTGTTTACTCTAACTTTAGTAAAGAATGCATCAAATGTGTACTACCCGTCCGCAGAGTTTTACGGCATGAGCTACCACCCGCTTGAAATACTCTGATTAAATGTCGACTGAATGCTCCTCTTCTAGCGTAAACAATAAACATTTTCACAAGATGAAAATTGTATTCTATATTATGCTTCTTCGTGAATTTCGTTTTGATATCTTCTTTCAATCACAATAATAAACAGTACATATTTCTGTCTGTAATTTATAATTTATATATAAAGGAATTTTATATTTATTCATGATAATACACTGAAAGAGCGATTTTGTAAAGTATCTAAAAATTTAACTGGATCTGAAAATAAATTCGTTGAATTATTAAAATAATTATATAGAACACTGATCTCTCCCCCCCCCCTCTCTCTCTCTCTCCCTCTCTGATTGTTAGAATATTTTATAATTAGAATACAATTTTTTATTTTCCTCATCATTTATTAGAAGTATGATTTAGTTTTGAGGATTTTGCAAGCGATGGCACTAATGTCAGTGTTGTCGAAGACATTCCAATCACAGTTATTATATCTTAGGCCCGGTTGTCCCATCTTTTAATAAATTTTACCTGGTGGGTAAGTAGCACCCAATCACATGCGCGGATTGTCAGATTTACCTGTCCTAACAAGTAAAATTTACTAAAAGGTGGAACAACCGGCCCTTAATGCTTTAATATTACTCCATGATATTTAGTCATTTACTAACCGTTATTAAACGTTTACGTGATATGTTGTTTAAATAAATCAGTTTTTGAGAAAAATTCTAAATCACATTCCTAATATATTACATTGAATCAACGAATTTTTATTCCGCAAAAGGATATTTACATCATACATATGTCGATAAAATATAAATAAATCTTACGCGTTCTACTCATATTCAATAACAACCTGTCATGGCGGAACTCGCGACACAACTTTGCATACGTATATAACAAAAGTTGGAAACTTATAAGACGTCAGAAAGTTTCTAAGATAATACAACAAGACGCAAACGCGCTCTGGCAACGTCGGCAGCACTACAACTTTCCCAATTTGCTATCTATGACTACAACTGCAGATTCTAACTCAATACACACCCCTTAATATTCATCAAATTGGCCAAACGTATAACATCTTTAAGAAATTGTCCAAATTAGCCCAGATCAACTAGATAACACTCGTGCTAACTTTTCTAACCAGACACATTAGACATACGTGACATAGTTAAGTTGAAAGTGTTTCGTATCAGAGAGATAACACTAATATCTCTGCTGTGGTTCCGTGTCAAAAAATATCGTTTATTATATTTAAATTGATACACTTCAGTTCTGTCATATACACTTATATGAGTTACGTTTATTGAAATAATCATACCGTTTATTCGCATTAATGTGTTCATGTCGCGCATTACATGACACTATGATATCGCATAAGGACTCGATTGCCTTGATTTATTTCCTCTTGACCGCGCCTAGGGGTGGTCGCGAGTCACCCTGAGTCAAGAGATTTATTGTTGGTGATCGGATTTAACCGCGACGACGCCTAGGGGTAACCCTGAGTCGCGGTAACGCACACGTATACGTATATAAGTTCTCGACGAAGACTTCGTTAATCGAAATTTGTCTACGACCGGTCAGCAGCTCGATACTCGAAAGAATGAGCAATTGAGATTCCGTCGCGCATTACATCGGATCTCGATCCCCTTCCTGATTGGTTGTTCACGAATAGCGGCGTCGCGGGTCCGCGGTGTCTGCATTTCGGACAATCACAAAGAAACCGTGGCGTCAAACGTGCCGACGTCCGCTTAGATCTATGCCGCCTTCCGCGGCTTCGCATAAGTCGAATCGTCGACCTTGAGATATCGATACACGTGCACGTGCACGTACGAACAATACGTATGTGCGTTGTCCGATCACCATTAAGATTGTTGTTCGCATTAATATTATGTAGAGCTCTACGCAACAGAAAGAGATGTCGTTGCATTTTGTACAAAAGATAGTAATTACATAATTGCAATTTACATAGCAGCACCGTTTGAAAAATTTATATCACAATCTATTTATTTCTCAAAGCAAACTGTATTCATTTGTAATCATAAATTTATTTCTAATCAATAATTGCAAACACAATATGTTTGAAAGATTTGCTTAAATATAGAATTTAGGTTAGGTTTGTCTCAACCGTATGAAATAAATTTCTTTGTCCAAATTTGTGCAGAATAAATTTCACTGTGTGGATTTCATTGCAATGGATATCTGATTACAATGCTAATGGTGTTATTGAAATCTGCACTAGAATCAATATACAACTAGTGAGAATTCCAATATCGATATGGATACTGGTGCACTAAATTATACGGATATTTCGAGTATTGTCCATTTCCGACTATATTGAGTAAACAACTTTATCTATTTCAATATCGAGACACTAATGTTTTAGCGCTTACTAATATATTTGCTTAGCACTTACATTTTTGTGTTTTCACTTGGTTTGTAGCTCTTCTTAATATATATTTAATCGAGACACTAATGATTTTTTGGTTTTAATTATACGGATTTTTTATTAATTAATATATCATCCTATAAAATATATCATCTCAATTTTCTTAATTACTATTAAAAATATTTTTCTGTTATGGACATAGTGTAACTCTGATATTTACACCGCACGAGGATTTATGCTGCAGAAGTCAGAAAAAATAGAAATTTATTATTTTTATTCCTTAATAAAACTTTGTTAAAACACATGTATAAATAAAACACATTTTATGGTTCATAAAAAATTTACAAACAATACTTAGAAATAAAATGTTAACGCGTACATTCCATTTATGAGTAACCCGTATATCCCATTCCTATACAACAAAAATGCAAGAATTTGCAACAGTTTTTTAAATTTAATTATCAAGTCTTTTTTTATTTACAATGTTTAAGATAAAAAAAACCATACCAATAAAAACTTAATAAATTAAATTGTCTAATTAGATGCAGCATATATAACAGAGTTATCCTAATGAATTAATTCACTTTTAAATAAATTTATTTTAAATTAATTGTAACATTTTTGCTCTGATTTGAGGCAACTATTTTTAGTAAAAGTTGACTCTTTTCAGCTTTTCAGCCATTCGTATTGTATACTGAATGCAGCGTCTCAGTGGATAGTTTTTAATTATGTGAGTATGCGAAAACATTACGCTTGTATGTTATTTCAGCGGTTCTTCATAAAGGCATAAAGTATCCTGGATATATCATGAAGTTTTCATAACTCACGCCACTTACCGTGAATATATGCTCAGCCTGGCCGCATCGCTAGCATTACCCCTCTCGTTGTGCGACATTTTATTCTACATTTATGATCACTATAAGCTAAGATCGTTATTCCCGCAGTCGTATTTTTCACCATTATCGACTAATAGACTCGTAAATCGGCGTACGACATAAATGAAAAATTGCAGTAGCCGTGCATCGTTATCATGGATGAGCAATCAAATTGGATTTAAGGCGTCAGATTTTATAATAATACCAGAAGTTATATTTTGCAATAACTCTATCATCTTTTTGCTTCATCTAGATCGTAATTAATTAATCATATAAACCAGATGACAGCGCATATTTATGTAAATATATGTCGGAGAAGACTTGAGTATTCCGGCTGCGCAACCAGACGTGGTGAAATAACTTGAGTCGCGTATTAGGTACTGAAATAGTATTACGCCGATGATTTCGACTACTGCGAACCAGATATTATTTATCGTTTGTATCTAAGTTTAGCAGTAATTAGATACGTCGTCCTTCCATATAAAATGCGATTTATTATTATTATTAAATATATGCTGGTAAAACCAATAATCTATAATTAATATGATATAATTAATGTCGCATCATATTACACCTTCACATATTAAATGTAATGTAGGATATTTATCACACAAACTATAAATAAATAAATAATTACATTTATTTTCTACATATAGTTGGAAAATTTCTGTTAAATTTAACACATTTAAAATGTTCCAAATGGTCCATCCAAATGTTTGCGTTAATTTAACATAAGATTAATACGATAAAAAGTAACACAAATATTACGAAAAAAATTAACATAAAAAATTTAATAAAATTTGCAACAAAATTATAGAAGCATATTTCTTTAATAAAATCAACAATTATAATATCTTAAATTAATACATTTTATTCATTTATCTTAGAGTTTACTTTTAAAATACATTATTTTTTATGTTACTCAAATCGCGTTTATTTTAACACTAAGAAACGTATCAATTTAACGCAAAATATATAAGTAACACAATCACATTATAAGCTAACACTCGGATATGTTAAAAATTTAATACAAAGTTTTAATAAAAACTGATTTTCACAAAAATACAAAATGTTTTGTACTGTAAAAGTGAAGCAACAAACCTGAATATATTATACTTTATTATTTTTTCGAAATATATGTTTGTATATATATAAAATCACATAAAAATAAAAAAGCTCCAGCATCATTAATAGATTGTGAAGATATTCGTAAATGCGCATTGTCTTCGCTTTAACAGCTCTAATTACATCAATGATACATCGACGTACACTTATCTTCTGTTACGGCAACCTTAATCTGCCTTAAGTGCACTCCTACGTTCGGCGATTCGGTTCGAATTAAGACACACAAGAACCATCGCAGAAGTCTGTTTGTCGCTGCGACAGTGAAATACAGCGGCCCTCGTTAGCGAAATTTCAGTATTATCAACTCATTAACATATCGTCTTCGAGCCAAGATAGAGATATAAGAACGTTAATCTCCGTTAAGTGCACTCAAGTCCGTCGATTCGTTCGGAATAACGGCGCGGCAGATACCCCTTCTCGATCTCTCCGGTGCTTTGTCTTTCGTGCACCCACCGGAGGATACCGCAAACGTTGCTCGCCAGCAATACAGCTTGCGATCCTGCACATAACGGCCCGCGCTTTGACAAGTTTACGACATTTAACGGGATGCAAATGCAGAGCCGAGGCACGTCCGCACGCGGGGTCCAGTCGGACAATAAAGAGTAGAATACACGAGATGTTGAGGGAATAAAAGGAGAAAGAGAGAGATGGAATAAGCGAATGAGAAAGGAGAGAGAGAGAGAGAGAGAGAGAGAGAGAGAGAAGAGAAAATTACACAGGAGCGGTAGCGCAGTATACTCTAATCCTCGTATAACGGGTGAAGAGAGGCGCATCGGCACCAGGGATTGGCTAAACGCCAACTGCTAGACAGTAGAAACGGTTGTTTCAGCTGCAAACTATATCACTGGTAACTTGCCGTGGCCGCGACGCGTATATGCGCGCGATGCGCGTAGAGAACACGCGAGAACGAACGTAAGTACGTACGGCCACCAGTTGCCTCCTCTCTCTTCCCGGCTCATAATAATAGATTACGCGTTATACCTTCAGCAATTTTATCACTACAGCGAAATGTAGCACGGAAATGTAGCTCTATATCGGAAAAATAATCAAAAAACTGCCCGAGGCACTATTTTGGAAAAAAAAATGCTTTCACGGTTATTACGTTATTTGGTCAAAAATGTAAAACGAAAATCCTTAAATCCTTTATTTTAAAATTTATTCTGCTATTACATCCAATATATATATATATATATATATATATATATATATATGTGTGTATATATATATATATATATTCAGAAATACGCGCTATTTGCTAAATGACGAGTATGACTGAAATCGTTGCACGAATAGACTATTACAGTGCAATCGTTATACGTATAACTGTAATTTATAAATACATTATTGCTAGTTATTCTAGTAATATGGAAGTCTTAATTCGGACCCACTTATTATTTATACTATAACACGGATATACATATAACACACTTTACTCATTACTTTAATAGATAGAAGGCATTTTTAAGAATATAGAATGCCATTCGATTGTAATGGCACGCCAAAAAGACCAGAGTGCTCGAAAATATTTACGGAGCCGTGTTTCCATAAGCGACCGGTAGCGATGGCTTTTGGGTAACTGCTGCTACGTCTCTTACCATTCGGTATATTTACGCCAGTACTAGACTTTGCAGACGAGTGTTTTCGTCTCGCTGGCTATATCGTTGGCAGCTCACTGCGTATATACGCGGCGGAACCTACACGTACGTAAGTACTTACGACCACTAGTTGCCGCCTCTTTCCCTGGCGTTACATCCATCGAAGTATAAAGCGTCGTTCAGCAGTGTGGACGGGATGGTTTATTGATCATTGCGGCGGAAGCAAGAATTACCTTCGTTCGCGCCCTTATGTTGTAAATATAAAGGAAACATCTCGGTCTTGACAATTGCGTTGAAATATGGCCTACCGTATTAATAAAAATAAAACCACATGTGAGAGTGAATACTTACTAAAAAAAAAAAAAAAAAAAAAAAAAACACACACACACATAAATAACGCAAATATCTTTGAATATGTAGGGGATATATTATTTATTTATATAATTCTTAAAATGTTATTTTCCTTTTGTATATAATTTCTACAGAACTTTCAACTGTAGCAAATACAAGTGTAGCAGCAAATACAATAGTATTGTTGCAGCATCAACTAAATAACAATTTTACACCGCAAAGTATTGACAAAGCTATTTGAATAACTAAGTATCGATCATGACCATTCACTGGTTATTGAATGCAATAACTACTTGCAGTAATCCGCGAAACCTCTATACTAGCATATGTATCAGGATTAATCGCAATATAATATCAATATATTCTAGATAAATGTAATAATTGGTATAATTAGAAATAGGATATATATACCTATATATTTTCTCTTGAAAATCTGTTTTTCATACGTTTTCATATAAAATTTGATGAAATTTCGAAGCAATTATAGGACCGCGAAACGCTGCTCGTTATACGCACTTGAAATCATCCATCTTTCCCTCTAATGAGAGACAGAACGTAAATATCAATGGATAACTAGCAAATACATGCACGTATTAGAGATCCTATTTAACGCTTCCGTCATTTCCCAGTTAGTTGATATTGGTACAGTAAGCCGATTTTCAAATACATGGTAACGTTTCTGTGTATAGCAATGATCGATTGCAGTTTTCATAAAACATGACACAATAATTCAATTCCTATACTATGCTACTATTCCTACATTCAAAGTTGTAACATGTAACGAGCGACTGGCGCAATGGCGCCTGCAGGTTGCATTACAATTTTGCTAGCTCGGTCAGCCCCGAGAAAGACGAACATTCCAGTTTTATTTCCGTCGTAGCCCCTAACGAGATATTGATACAGCAACGAGACCACCCATAACTTTCCACCCCAGAACCGTGTATATAGACTCTTCCGCAGTCACTCGTCGTTACGTGGAGGATGGGCCTCGGTAAATCCACGTTAGTATGTGCGGAGGGTTGTGAGCGTACCCTGAGTAACCACCCTTCTTGTTCTCGAGCACCGTCTATAACATCGTTCCTGAGTTCCAGGACGTTGCTGGACGACTTGAAAATTTATTACCAGGATAGAAGAGGAAAAAAGCTGCGGAGAACCCGACTTCCTGGCGATATACTTGCCTCCACGTCTGACCCTTAATTCCCTCGGGACGGACAGAAGTAGTGACTTTAAATTGCGTACACTGCTTAACCGGTAGATTTTCCGGAGCCTGGGATAAAATGTTTCCTGATACCCCTTTAGTTCCGACAACGGTATCTGCGTAAGTAACACTCAAAATTTTCGAATTAGCTTTTTCGCGTTTTATTTTATGACAATAATTGAGAGCATTTCATCCATATCAATATAAAAGTATAAATGTTAAACATTTTCTCTATGCGCGTGGAAAGATACTGTATCGTTTTTACTCACTCGAATAAGCATGGTTATGACGGAGTTTATTCATGGATACACATTTATTCGTGTATAGGGAACAAATAAAATTGTCCATAAAATCTCGTCGTTACATTGAGAATTCAACGCGTAGAATATATACCAGAAGGTCTTTATATGCGGTGCACGCAACGAAGGTCTGAGCCCTCATAAAGCCGACTTGTATAAAGCGTTACTTAAATGTACCGTGAACAGATCATCCATCCTGAAAGCGATCTGCGATCTCCGTTGGTAGACGCTCTCATCTTTACCATGATAATCCAAGCGAACACGTACAACAAAAATCTCAATCCAGAAAAACAATCGTCGATACACGTGTAATATATCGGGATATATAACAACATTACATAACGAAATATTGTCATATGTACCGTTTATTTGTCACTCGCTAGGGAAAACGTTTCTTCATTCGTACAGTCAGTTCGATATTTTTATATCTCGCGGAAACCAACTGTCAGTTGCACTAAAAATAAACTGACCACACCAAAATTCACTAGCTATGATGTACGTGCCTCGCAAATCATACCGGCAATTATTCACGTCTCTATGAACTGGAACGTATGAAAAATATGATGCATTTCGCATATTGGATGGTATTAATTTCAAGATGGACACGCATATTAGTAAACGCGTTCGCACGAATCGTGAAATTTAAATTTTTTCAACGATACAACACATTCAAATTTTTTTATAAATTCAACTTTTCCTATTTAATTCAAAATCTTAATTAAATCTCTTTTGACAAAAGTATTTAATATACATATATATTATATATATGTGTGTGTATGTATATATATGTATACATATATAATATATATAACATATATGTATAATAAATTAACTATTAAAATATTTGTATACGGGATATTTTGCAAATTATATAACATAAATGTGAAAAAATATCATGAAAAAATTGCGAAACAAAAATTAAAATAATTTATATATAAATAATTTAGATCAAATAGAAACAAGAATTGCATGACATTGGATATTTTTTAAGAACATAATTGCAGATATTTTCAAACACTTTTTATTTTTAATGTAATTAAATAAAAGTAAAGTGCTGTCCTCCTAAAGGAAAAAGGGTACGCAACAAAATCGATCAAAAGTTACCAGCAGCATATTGCCAATCTTTATTTAGGTTTCAGAAATTATTTTTAAAAATACAGAAATTATCTTACTATTTTAGATTAAATCACATATTTTGTTCTATTTAGATAGTGTCAACAGAGAGAAACTTGAGAGTGCCCGCGTATCAAGTGGAAGCCGTTTACTGGCGCCTCTATGTGCATAAAGTGTGCACGTTGAACTATGTAGCCACGGATATTTCCGGTGGGTAACATGTTCACAATCTTCGATTAAACTAGTTTAAACCTAAATTTACACCTAAAAAGATTAAAATTTTAAAAGTATATTTTAACAGTATATCTATACAAAACATACATCAAAAATAATACAGCAGAAAAAGACCAAATAAAATATAATACTATTATTAAATATATTTATTTTAAAAGTATAAAATCAATTCTAATATTTTGGGTTATTAGATTTTGATTGAATATAATCCCATATTAAAATTGGCCACGAGCCACTCACAGCTCTTGAGACTACAAAGCTCCTGAGCACCGGTCGCTGTGATTGGTGGTGTCCAATCGAGCCGTGATCAATCGGGATCACCCCGAAAGGCAATGGGGATAGACGGGATTCCGAATAAGGTATGGAAATATTGGGGGGGAGGAGATGGAGAAATGGGTTTCAGAAAGGGGTTGAAGACGTTGGATAACATATGTGTGTTGAATTTCTAATAAATAGGCAGGTAAAGAAAAAAGGGGGAAAACTGATAGTTTTATTTGTGGATTTGAAAGCGGCATTTGATTCGGTGGATAGGGGCTACTATTGATAGAGGCACTACGGCCGAGAGGGATAAGGGAAGGGCTGGTAGAAAAGGTGGGGGAGCTATTAAGAGAAACAAAGAGTAAAGTGAGAACAGGGGTGGGGGAATTAGGAGAAAGTCTTTGGACGGTAAGGGGGATAAGACAGGGGTGCTCACTGAGTCCGCTGTTATTCAATGTAAAGATGGCGGACCTGGTGGAGGAGATGGGAAAGGTAAAATGGGGGGAGATGAATTTGGGAGGTAGGAAGGTATATAGGTTAATTAGCTAAATTTTATATTAGTTAAATACAAAAATTTTTGTGACGGGGCTGAATA
>NW_017296923.1:573481-581015 GCF_001594075.2 Trachymyrmex cornetzi
ATAAAAAAAATTATGGAATAATGCGCTATTTATGCGCTACCTATATCCGTAAAAAAAAAATTTTTGCGCTCATTCCGCTTAGCTAAAAAAAAAATTTTTTTTTGTGGAGGACTGGGTAGGCAGTCCGACAGCCCCTCCACCCGTTAAGTACAACCGGTTTGGAAAATTAAATACACAGGATTTATGGGCTATTTATACGCTACTATTTCCAGGCATTTTTGATTTTTGCGCTGCAACACTTAAGGCACTTCTCTCTTGGAGCGAACAGTCATATTCAGCCCTAAGTTACGTCTGCCTAGCTGGCCCTCCCACTTATCCAAACCTTAATGAAAAAATTATGGAATAATGCGCTATTTATGCGCTACCTATATCCGTAAAAAAAAATGTTTGCGCTTATTCCGTTCGAATGCGAGCGTTCGTGAGAAAACGCTGAGCAAATGAATGCAGAAAAAAATGTTTGATCTTTTAATATTGGGGGGCTAGCGTGAGGTTGACCCTCCAAAATTTAAGTTTCGTATAACTTTTGAACTAAGGGTGAGCAAACGAAAATTCCGACGGAGCAATCGTTTGCAAACGACGAGTGAACGAATGCAAAAAAAATATTTGATTTTTTAATATTGGGGGGCTAGCGTGAAGGTGACCCCACAAAATTTAAATTTCGTATAACTTTTAACTAAATGTGAGCAAACGAAAATTCCGACGGAGCTATCGTGAGCAACGATGAGCAAACGAATGCAAAAAAATATTCGATTTTTTAATATTGGCGGGCTAGCGTGAAGTTGACCCCACAAAATTTTAATTTCGTATAACTTTTGAACTCAGGGTGAGCAAACGAAAATTCCGACGGAACAATCGTTTGCAAACGACGAGCAAACGAATGCAAAAAAAAATATTCGATTTCACTATTCGGAAACACGAACTGAACGAATCCAATACACCCGGTGAGTTCGGGCGCCAGGTGTCTTCCTCTAGTCAGGTTGATGTTCAAATGAAACATTACCTGGCAGAAGGTGTACACAGATTTTCTCCTCTAACGTAAAACAAAAAAAAAATGAAGCAACATGTACCATGGTAACATTAGCGTTCGAATATAAATAATTGTATTATTAAATTTTTTATGGTATTTAACTAAAGAATTCCATCCGCCATATTGATTCAACCACTTTAAATTTTCAAATTTTTAAACCGCCATAACGATTCGGTCATTTTTCTTATTCAAACATTTTGAACCCAGATTCGTAATATTATATTTCATATTGTCTAAAAAGGAGAGTATAATGGAGGAGCGCGCGCGTAGCGCGCGCAGGGGATGTGCTAGTTAAGATAAAATTCATGACTAAATTTTTTTATAATATATTTGTACATATATTTTCAATTTAAACATTTTTAAACAAAGTTTAATTTAGTAAAAACAAATCAATATGTAAACGCCTTTTTCGTTATACGTATGTTTTTTTCTTTTCGTTTTTTTAGCTTTGGTATATTTTCTTGTTGGACAAACTGTTAAATTAAAATTACATTGCTTTCATTAATTCAGTCAGTGAAGGGACACGATTCGAGTTGATGGGTAGCACGTTACTCCTCGCTTTAAGAAACTAACTCAATGAAAAATGGACTAAAAAATTATCTAAAAATGGACTAAAATTATCTTTCCTTTTTTGGTCAAACTTCAAACATATATGTCTACCTTATTTTAATTTAATTTAATTTAGATATGTGTGTACAACGAATGTACAAACAGTTCTGCTATAAAAAAACAAACCTAAAATTGTGAAACAATTTTTTACGTTACTCTTTTTTACTAAATATATATATATAGATAATATAGGATTAAAAAATTTCAGTACAAATGTTCATTCTTGACAGATATTTTATATTTTTTTCGACTGTGTGATTGCAATTTGTTGATCAATTTAAAATTTTGAAATAATATATTCTTTGAATAACATATCCGTTAAATTGAGTCCGGAATTCAGGATAGATTTTTAATTAAAAAAGAATTGAATGATTCGAATTAAAATTACTAAAAATTCGTAAAATTTGTAAAAGTTTAAATAAAGTTTTACAAGACTTAATATTTCGTTTGAGTTTCAAAGTTAGCCTTAATGTTTGTTTTTCGTAGAGCAAGTTAGAACAAGGAGAAAGGGGAGAAGTAATGCATTCAGTCGAGCGAAACAATTCGAGCCGGCAGGCATCATGCTGCTCTTAGCTTTACGGAACTCGGTCAACGGAACACAGTCAGTTTCAATGAACAATCAGCAATTTGGTAAGTACATCCAATTAATTAGTTAACTTTTCATATTAACTATATAATATATTAGTTAACTATTCACATTCGTGTCAAAATATTAACTTTTTAAATATTATAGTATATAATTGTTTTTCATGTTATTCTCTTTTATTAAATGGAAACTTTTATGAGAATTTTACATGGAATTATAAATTGCTTAATTATTGCGATATTGTATGTATTGTATCTGCTAATTTTTATTGAAGTATTTGAATAAGAATAAATCTTACATTAGATATATTATAATTTAAGTTTTACAACTATCTAGATATGATTTTCTGAAGAATTTCAAATTATGTTTATACATATGTATATTGATTGAAGATCGTGTTTGATTGAACAAAATTATTCAATAAAAATACAATACAATAAAAAGTGTTGCACAAGTAATATAATTCTAAAAGTTAAGATTTTTATCGTGATTATATATATATATATGTATATATATAACTTATACGCTTTATATTTTTAATATCTTCTTTAAGTTTAAATTATTTAAATTTTTAATTATTATATTTATAATTCATTATTACGCGGTTATATTTTATAGACATAGCACTGAATAGAACAAGCAATAATGTACGTAATATAGAATAAAATCAAAGATCGTGTACATATCTGCAGATATCTGAATACGTAATTCAACATACACGTTTTATACATGTAAAAGTATCAGTAAACAGTTCCATCTAACAATGAAGTTCAGTTTCATCTAAAACACGACTATGTCCACTCTCAGGCTTCAAGATAATGTGCCGGTATCATATCGAAAGAGAAACTCCGAGAGAAACCTGAACACAAGTTTTATCATCCACTGGCAACGATATTACCGACTGCATTCACTCGTACGAATCTGCTGTGAAAGGACAAGTTGTTCTTTCATTCGAAGAGATGTCGCCATTACCAGCGATATACGCTTGTTTCATGGCCTATAATGATATTTGTAATTCTGTAATTAGAATTGAGCAATATATGTGTTGCATTTGATAAAATCCCTTTTTTTACCTTTAATTCGCAATTAAACGATTCCATAATGCTTCATGTGGACCATGAATGCGAAATTGAGACCGACCAGGAAGATATATTCTTTCTTCCTAATCGTAATTTCTTCCAAAAAGCGTTTGACACTTTCCGCTCTTTACTGATGGCATCAGGAAAAAATCCAGCTGCCCACAAGTATTTACACAGCCGCGACTCCATAATCATGGAAAAGCGACGGCATTTACATAGATACAAGCATATCCTTCATCCATTCAGTATTTTTAGGTATATTTCCTCGACAAATTTTTACAATTTTCTCATATATGTAAAATTCATTATATACATTTATATATCAAATATATTAAACTATATCTTTTTTAAACTAAACTGAATCTTTTATAACGCAGACTTTACTGGGATATCCTAATGATTTTAATAATAACATGCTTACTATTGATTACTCCATATCAAGCCGCCTTCGAAATAAAGATGCGGTTACGTTATTGGACAATTTGTAAAAATCTGCTACTTTCTTTCTGTTGCATGGACATAATCGTCAATTTTATGACAGGGTATAATTTAACTGAATTTAAATTTATTTTATTGAGCTGATATATCCGAATTTTCGCAGAATGCAACACAGAAACACAATTTCTGGACGTTCTAATGTTTTTGTTACAATAAAATTTATGTATTAAAATCTATATAAAATTAAAAATTTGTTTATCTATTGATGAACAGATATTTTGACAAAGTGCGTCATACTGTCGTGATGGAACCGAAAAAGATAATGAAGAAATATATAAGATATGGTACTTTCTTGCCAGACTTCTTGGGTTCTCTACCAACTGATATCGTATTTATTAAAACATGGCAAGAGAATACAGTCACACGTGAGCTGATATCTTTGATATGTGGATTCCGTGTATTTTCTCTTAATTCCTACATGATAAAAATTGCTCACACATACAACATTCCAATGGCCCTTTATGAAGTCTGCATCGTGATATTTTGGCTAATGATAGCATTTCAGTGGCAGTCTTGTCTTTACTGGCTAGTGCCAATAGCGGCAACTTCCATGCACCTACCGAAGCAACCAAGCGATGACTACTGGATAAATGAATTTAATCTTTGGGAAGAATCCAAAAGTTTTCAATATCTGCACAGTCTCTTACGCGCTGTTCCCATTTTTATGTCGGCGGGTTTTTTACATGAAAAACCAAAAACCAATGCAGACCTCACGCTGGTGATGCTCTTACAAATCTTGGGGAGTCTAACTATTTGGATCCTCATAGCTTGCGTGAACCAGCTCTACAAGGGCGCCAATAGCTCGAAGATAAAATATCAAGACATGATGGCAGAAGTCAAGCAGTATATGAAGCGTCAGCAACTACCGTACTTGACTCAACGTCGTATCGTAAACTACTATGAGTTTTGTTTTCAACATCGATATTTTTGCGAAGCTGAAATCCTCAAAACGCTGTCCTCGCATATGCGCCAGGAAATCGGGATGCACGCTTGTCGCAAACTCGTGGAAAACGTTACGTTTTTCAACAATCTACCTCTCCCGTTAATAACACGCATTGTCGCCTTACTAAAACCCGAAATATTTTTACCGAACGACGTAATTGTACGGGCAAACCAACCAGGTAATTGCATGTACTTCATCGCTAGTGGTACAGTGGCTATTTATACGAGCACCGGAAAGGAAGTATGTCATTTGGAGGATGGCGCGCATTTTGGGGAGATCGCGCTGGTGATGCTGGACGAACAAAGAGTAGCCAGTGTAGTCGCTGTTGAAATCTGCGAATTATATCGCCTGGACCGTGCAGATTTTGTCAGAACAATTCATCCCTATCCTATGCTGTGGGAGCAAGTCAAGAAAATTGCTATCGAGAGACACGAGAGAACGGCCATACTGAATATAAATTAAATATTGCAAAAATATTTTATAAAAAATACATCGTTATATTATGGTGTATTTATTGGAAATGGCAAAAAATCTTATTTGTGTGCAACTTAGTTACGATATTAAAGGCAATATTGATATTGATATAATTTGATATGTTTAAGCAATTGAAAGCAATATCTAGCGATGCATTATATATGAAGAGCAAGTAAAAAATTTCTCTCTCTCTCTCTTTCTCTCTCTCATCATTATAATTATACGAATCAAATGTCAAAAGTAACATTGAAATTATCGAGCAGGCGATAAATTTTAAGGATCCGATTATTTATCGTCGTAACGTAGTATTAACGTATGGAAATCATATTTTCGAACAATGCGTTTGTAATCTATGCTTCATCCATAGTTGTTTAAAAGGTATAATATATTTTAAACTTATTATAGCGCACTAATCTCAGGTTATGAGAAACTGCCGTTGAATTGTTACGATTGAAAGAATTGTTAATGATCGTTGACGATAATAGCGGAAAATTGTTAAGGAACCGATAAATTTCAAGACTCCGATAACTGTTTCTCGTAACCCAACATTAGGGCAGATTTATTACCCTGGACGTGGATCAAGAAGATCGCGATCGTGCGCCGCGGAAGACTACAATTTTCAATGTACTGTAGATCATCGGTAATATCATGTAGCAAGAAGAATGCGTGATCACTTCTTAAGATGAATTCGTGATAATTACAGTTTAGCGCCGCGCATCACGACCGGAACTCGGACTCGTTGTTTTGCGAACGTCAAAAATCAAGATGATTCGAAATGCATCGCGCGTATCAAGTGTATCGAGTTTTGAATCGGCAAGTGGAGCACTTAATATAATGGAATGAGAAACGGAAGGACGTATCTTCGCTTTGTAACCGTGCATCGACGCAACTAGCTCACGCTATTAATACTTATCGGGCGCTGGGATCATTATCTTTAGCACTGGTTGTAAGATCCGTAGTTGATTGTAGTCGGTGTCCCGGGATATTGCATTAAGAATACGCGTGTAACGAGAGAAGGCCTGATTTACTTGACGATGCGTGCTTATCTGAAAGATTCGCATATCGAGTTAGTCCGACCGGTTCTACCTGAATATCTACGTGACGCGATGCAACGATACGTTATCCGTTATTAATGAATGCAGTTTTCACGATAATTGTTTTTTGTCGTTACAGAACAAACTTGTTCTTTCACCGGACGGAGGAATGTCGTAAGCAGGAAAACTTCGATGGCACGCGTAAATAATCGATATATATATGTGTGTTGGTAAAAAAAATAACTATCCTTGGAACTTATTATTAGATCTAGCCATACACGGTAGCGTGGTAACAAGTTCGTGCCACGATGATATATCTCACTTCTCTGATGTTAAACGCGACAAATATGTATTCCGATTATCCTGCGTTCATAAAAAGCGGTATAAACTACCGCAAAAGAGAAAAGTGAGCTTTGGCTGCCGCCTCGTTACACATAGTAAGGACAAAGCAAAAACGTGCAAATCGTGGAGATATATACATATAGAGTGATATAATAAATAAACATTAATTACTTAAAAAAAGGGAGGGAGGGAGGGAGGGAGGGAGATACATTACCGTTGCAATAAAAACAATCGGCGATTTGTGCGAAGTGAAATTTATACATCTAATAATTGATCGAACAGTCTAGCCGACAAATCTATCATGCTAATGATATCGCAACACCTTTCCAACAGAAGGGGATCGCTAGATAAAAGCAATTAATATACTCTAGTACTGGCGGTCATGGATGGTCGATCGCGCAGAAACTCACGCCTCGGCTGGCCTCACCGTGGAATCGGCGCGATATTGTCCGATGACGGTGGTCTCGTTGGCGGTGGAGAGCCGCCCATTCGACGAGAAACAATGGTTCGCGCGCATCGACGCATGGGCAGAGAGAACGCCGATGACAATGAAACGTTTAGGAGGGCTGGCCATTGTAATAGGCCGACGATGCGCCTGCTTGGTAGCTCCCGATGGCGTACACGCACTGGCGTATCCCTACTGCCGCGCGCGCACCGGCTTCGGGCAGAAAGGGGAACACTGAGCGTTAGGATAGTACGAACGAAAGATAGAGAGAAAGGGAAGCAAGAGCTCGCTATTGTTATCAGTACAGTCGTGGATTCAGTTAGCAAGAGCAAGACGAAACATGTTAACTCTGCATAGCGAACGAGTGAAACGCGCGACGATGAAACGAGAGGAGAAACTGGACAGACGAAGAGGGTGAAACCGCGAGAGTAGACGAGAGAGAGAGAGAGAGAGAGAGAGAGAGAGAGAGAGAGAGAGAGAGAGAGAGAGAGAGAGAG
>NW_017296923.1:581062-588468 GCF_001594075.2 Trachymyrmex cornetzi
AGAGAGAGAGAGAGAGAGAGAGAGACAGGAGGAGAGAATCGTTGTGGCTATGGTTATATGGCCACACCCCGCGGAGCCAGCCAACGAGCTCTCCGCCGACCAACGACCCACCTGACCCCACAATGGGCAGATCCACGTAGCTACGCTCGGTGGCTGTGCATTGTTCCCCCTCTGTGCGAGTTAAGCGGCGTGCATGCCGCTTAAAACGAAGCGGAAACATGTGGGAGCAGGTGAGGGTATACGAAAGGTAAAAATGAGAGAGATGTACGCGTGATGATACATCCGAAACGAGCTTCTCCGATTGAACATGTCGTTTATGGTAAGCAAGACGATGACAACGCTGAAGACGCTGAGAACGCGATGCGTTTCAGACAGCTTGAAGTCGTTAACGTGCTTAACGGTGCATGAGTGATACGGAATCGCGATATGTCCTTTAGAATATACATCGAGCATGCCGCAGATAATTTGACTCGGCTACTTCAATGATCGCGTTCCTTCTCTAATAGCTTCCCTGTCGTCTCAGATACACATTGGAGGATGAGAGAAAACACGTCGTAGAAATATAGACATTGAGCTCGTTGCTCCTGGATACTCAGCCGGAACGTATACCTCGAGAGCGTAGTGGCGAATGTGAAAGTCCATAAAATGAAGATTACTTCAGGTTAAAGGGACATTAATGATCTAAGAAGTTCTGTAAATCTTCTTACTATGCACATTCTTATTAAGGACTCATGACGTATAAGTATATGTACCTCCGAGATTAAAGCGAAATCGTAGACATATTCTATTGCAGTCATGTCAGACAAGCAGTAAATCCCGAGGGTCAAGATTGAATAGCATATACGTTCGAGAAATCGCAGAACACTCCCGAGTGGTATGCCTCAACGGAATTAAAGCATGGAAACGATTCAGACTCGTATCGCCGATGCGACAGCGAGATTGAGTCTCGTAACGTCTTCGTGCAGATATCCAGATAGACAGATACGCGGAGCGTATACACCTACATCAACAAAACCCGGCGACGGCGACCCTGGCTGCCTTCTCCTCTGCGATGGGTCGATACTCTGCAAGCCGCCACCCTCCCCCGCGCTACCCTCACCCCGCTCGTCTCGTGCCTCCTCTGTCTTTTGCCCCTACTGCCGCTGTTTCCGTTCAACCCCTTCCATCCTTCCTCTCACATACCCATCTTCACCCACCATCGTACCGTTCTCTCATCCCTTGTACTTCCTACCCCTACGTCGTCCTCCGTTACCACTTCCTCCTCGTTCTCCTCCGACCGTCTCTGCCTTCCCGCCGCTGCCACCGCCGCCTCTTTTACCCTCGGTGGCCTCGTCCATAGGTGTACCGGTTGATTGATCGTTTATCGATACGCAGAGGGCCCACCCCGGCGAGTTGCGGGTACGTCCTACACCCGGTCCTCTGCCGCCCTCCCGTCCCGCGTCCCGATCGTTCCCACTTTCAAGTATACGCATTACACATTTATAAGGGCGTTAAACACGAGCCGCATCGATGGCATAGAACGTTGTACAAGGATATATATGCGTATTTCCCTCATCCTCTCCGTGTTCTTCCCTCCGCGCCTCTCTTGATACTCTACCGTCCGTTCTCTACTCTTCCCTCCCTCTACTCCTACCTCTCTCTTTTTCTCTCTCTCTCCCTCTCTCCCTCCCCCCCTTCCCTTTCTCTATCTCTCTCTTCCCCTCTCCTCCCCCCCCTCCCCTTGTAAAGCCAACCGGCCGCCTGGCCAACGAAGCCCCCCTACATCGGTTTTGTGTAGGAAGAGCCATGCTCGATTGGTGTCGGTGTGTTTGTAAGCGCGCCGGGCAACGTCAATGTTTCGAGTCGAGCGTCCGCCCCCATTATTTTACCCCCGGCCTTGGAACCGCCACCCATCGACTAGCTCTCTATACAACACGGCGCGCCATCTCCCCCCCTTTTCCTCCCTCTCAATTCCTCCCCCGCTCGTTCGCGCGCAGAGATCCCGATACACACAGCCGATACTTATTGATATGGGCTTCCGTTTACCGTTGACTACATACGTGACTTAACCGCCGGCCCCATGCACTTCCGAAACTACTACATCAATTTTTAACTGCGCAGTCGGATTTATCGGAGCTTATATTCCGCCCCATGTACGCCCGAGCAACTGCGCTTGTGCCGCTTTGCGAGTTCCTACTATTCTTCTATCTTGTTTCGGTACTTTCAGCCCGTTACTCCATCAAATTCTCAGTCAAGCGGAATATGAAACATGTGCCAAGAAGCACATGTACGTTTCTGTACACGTTTTCTATTTCTGCAAAGAAATATTCACAAAGTATCGTATAGACGGTAATTGTAGGACTAACACGTACGTTTGTCATGTTCGTGGTAATCTCCCATCGATAAAAAAAAAAGCTAATAACGTCATTCGTTAAGGTTAACAAATTAAAGCAAGGTAGCGGATTGGGGATTTTTCCAACCCCCATCGAATGTTTAGCTTCCAGTCGTGACGTGGCACCACGGTGTTGACTGTCCGTCACACATCCCCGAGCCCGAATGACGACGTTTATAAGCTAGTGTCAACAACGGTGGGTAATGATGTGCGGCCCCCATGTTCAGCAACCAAGAGCTTCCCGGCGGGTGGTCGGGCACCCGCAACGTATCATCCCGTCACGCTACATTGAACGTCATTGTCCGAACTAAAGTCGCCGTTTATCGCTCAACGGGTGACGGTACGCGAACAGAGAAATTGAATACGCCTAACCCATACGTCGTCCGTTCCCTCGCGGCGACGATGCAAAAAATCACTACTCGAAAAAGCGACGTATCGATTTATGCGCATCCATGATGGAAGATCCTTCGTAACTTTCAGCAATTTTTAATGCAAATCATATACATATAATAACACCTGCATTTTGTGCATACACATATACAACGATTATTTCTATAAAACTGTTATACAGAAGATTATTATTTGCCTTTTGTACAATACAATTTCACAACCAATATCATTAGATTTATTTATTTTACTTATTGTTAGTATATGTAAATCTTACTCACGAAAAAATTGTTCAGAAATATTTCATGAGACAGAAACATTCCATGACAACAAAGACACGCGTTTCCAACCCTTATACGCGACAGATGATTTACATAATTCGTCATTGGCTTCGCCTTTGCAATCACCCCTTGACTAACAAGACTACCCCAGCAGGGGGGATGTTTCTGCAAATTCACTTTCACTCAACGTTATATACTAACACACGATTATCTTTGCACGGTTAAAGCATTCAGTGCAACTGGTAGATAAAACAGAAAATACGACCATAGCATGAATTGCGAAACTCATTTAACTAGAAAGAAGAGAAAGTACGAAGATGTTATTAGTCAGTGTCAAAGTGTGCTTTAACGATAATTGCGTAGCTAACAATAATTAACGTCAAAACAATATATACAACTATCATGTCGGTAATATATAAATTATTCATATATCACACAATCATATTAGTTTAACGATATTCATTATTAGCAATAAATTCCACGATTGGATATGTGCCTATTTTAGAAAAGGCACAATGAACTAGCTAAAATATGAATCAGCTTCGAGAGACACATGAAAAAATAAATGGAAGAGAGAGAAAACAAGTTAACTGATCGTAATGTGTGGATAAAGTGTTTGTCTACGATAAATAATGACAATATATAAGCGCGTATATCGCAAAGAATCATATACACATCAGATCATTAATGTCTTCCATTTCCGGGTTAGACATTTACAGATAGAACGCATCTTGCGAATAGATATTCGTATATCATAGCTCTTGTATCTGACAGTGGTATCTTTAAATGTCAGACGAATGTGTTCGTATACGTGTGTATGAAAAATTAAGTATGCACGTAAAGAATGATTTTGAACAAATAAATTTAAATAACTGTAAATTTACCAAGACAAAGATCTGAAAATAACTTTGTTGCATTAAAATAATTATGTAGGACACTTAAGCATGATGATGCAAAAAATTTTGACATTCTGACAATCAGCTTAAGCGTCCAATGTAATTATTCTGATGGTCCAACAAATTTATTTTCAGATCTATAGCTATAGTTAGATTTTTAAATAGTTCAACAAACTTGTCTTTTCTGTATAAAATTAATCCTTCGGTGCCACACTACACTCAATCAATTTTCACTTGTTTATAACTTTCATTATAATGAATATATTGTAAGGAATTTTTTACTGAAACGTCAAATATTACGAAATATAACGATAACAAGCAAATATCTTTACTAATAAAAAAAGCATTACAAAGAGAAAGCCACGCAATGGTGGTATCGAAGGATTAAAAGTAAACAATATGTTATGCACGATATCTGAATTAATTAAATCGTAAAAGCATAAAAATACATAAACATAATAAACGTAACAAAAATAGAACACTATTTATCACTGATTATTTTATATATTTTTTAGGTACTCCAAGTAAATAAGAAATTGAACTATCAGATACCGTCGTAATACTTGCCAAACCATCCATTAAAGCCACAAGGAATGTAAAATATGCGCAAACGTATAAATAAAATCATTCGATCGACAATTATGTTTTCTACGATGCATAAAAAGCGTACCATAAATCGAGGCCCCGCCATACTCGATCTTGATTACTTTCATCTCTTGTAAATCGTTTCGTTGCAAACGTGACAGAAATTACCCGCGGTGCTATAGGTTTCGCTGCGTTCTTAATAAACGTCCAAGGACCAACAAACGTTACGAATGCCAGAGTGGACTCGCTGAGCGAGTGGAATTCATAAACTTCCAGAGCTACACTGTATCTCCCTTTCTTCGACGATTAAAGTCGCGTATTTCACATAATGAAAGCCCTCTATTATGGAGACGGATTTTCACGACTCTTTACCAACTATGACTTGCACATGAGCACTGCCGAAACAAATAATTCGCTATCATTATAAATGGACAAAGTTTCAAAGGAATTTCCTTTAACTTATTTCGACTTCTTCGAAACGGTTTCTGTAAACTAGTCAACTTATTACGTTTTGACAAGATTCTTACAAAAAACACATTCTTAAAGATATGATATTATCTTTCAATTTACCTCGCTTGTTTCGTAATAAATGCAAACCTGTTCGTCGCCATGCGACTCAACTATAAATTTTATAACGGAATAAGATGATTATTAAGTAAAATATATGTATATGAAATAAGAAAAAATTATTTATTATTTTATTTATTATTTTAATATTAAGATACTAAAATTAAATTTGTAAACTTGAAATTAAATTTGAATTATGTAATATCGCTGCTTATTTTATGTGTGTAATTCGCATATCATATCTAATTACATTACAGCTCATACAGTTTAATTATACAATAATTTTTTATAAGAATAACAGAAGATAAAAGCAAACTAGATCATCATGATTGTATTTCAAAGAAATATACTGATTAAAAGCACAGCGTTTGTATTACAACGAACAGTTAATTACTTTTTGACTTATCCATTGCTATGTGCGTGCACTCTCTGTCGAGACTGTTGTACAGTATCCAACGGATTCATAATTTTTTTCGAAACATGCTCTCTTATATCACGTAGCTTTATTTGGAGAGCATGCGGTGGAACGGTTTATCATCCGACATGAGCCTGAACATACCGACTGTGTCGATAACGATATTCGAGGTGAAAAGAGGAGTCAACTGCGAAACGACGGCAATTCTGAGGCACCTCATCGTGCCTCCGCACGGAATCCAATGTTTCTCCATAAAATAATTCATGGCTGAGGCATTTATTATCACGATAATGACCAAACTTAATTACTTAGCCACTGTAAACACGTCCTCAGCGGTAACCAGAAAAATGGATGTAGTTAATAATAAATATGAAACCATTATCGTGAATTGTATTGCAAATGAAACGCAAGGGTCATAAAATAATTTTTAAAAATCCGCCGTTCTTTTCGTGCGACAACCTGTTCAGTTGTTGCTCGAAGCGATAGGCAGATCGGCCGCAATAACACTGTACAAAGTTCATCTAAACGAACCTGTTTCCGCAGAACCGTGGAATTAACCGTTACGAAAGATCGTGCTGTATGATAATGAATTTTCTCCTAAGCTTAGAAAATATCCTCGCAGACTCTCGAGGTATCTTCATAACGAAAATTACTGCCGGTCCCGTACTATACGCTTTGCACGGATGAAGAAGCTTTCGATAAGAAAAGATACTCGATTATTTAATCGACGCGCACGACAAGTTTCGCACGAATAATGCGCGTAATAGCGACTCTTGCCAGGATCCTTGCCGGGACAATTTTCTATACAGGAATGTTCGAATCGACTGTTACGCAACATGCTCGATCACTTACAATACACACGCAACGTGCGTACCGGATCCCGCGTATTTCCCCCTACGAGTTTCTACTAAATAACATCTATTACTCAGGAATTTATTCGTAGGCTCACAACAGGGCGCCGACATTACGAAGCGATAGACAAGCGTCCTCTTCTATGGATGTTTCTGCGAGGAGGGGGAGGAGTACATACCTTGTTCCAGCCAGGATATTTTCGACTAATCCTTCGACGCGGCTATACGTATATACGGAGATAAGAACATCCGCAAACTTCCGTATTCATATAACTATTCAGCCGCGGAGCCAATGCAACTTTCGATATGCGTATCCACAAAAAGACCTAAAAAGATTATTTTTATTTGGCAAATCGCTTACGAGAAATACACGATGATTTTGATACACATATCAGAAATAAAACTAAATAGAGAGAGAATAAATCGATTGTGGATATTGGAAAATCAATCGATTATATCGAACATTGAATTTTGCAGCACGCGTAAATTTCCCTGTCCCTTTTGATTCACCTATTTTTTTCTCAGGACGCAGGTACAACACTCACGCACGGCACTCCACGTATCCACGCCCCCGTCTGTCGCTGGTGCCGTTTTGTAATATCGCGAGCTTTACGAGCAGATTTCCAACAAGCCTCCACGACGACCCCCGCTGACGACGATAGTGTTAAAGCGGTAGCGTGACTACACGCCGCTTTCCCCTCCGTTTCCCGCCGCGACGAAAAAGCGTCGGGATCGAGAGGAACGTGGGTTGAGGCGCCGTGGCGATCCACGCCGTGGCCGTGCAGACCACCCGATGCGCCGGGCATCTGAATTAATTATTTGTTTTAATATAAAATCCGCGGGGTGTGATTTAGTTCGCCGCTACAGGGGCAAGTAGTTGGGGGCCCGAGCGCATAAACAAGTCACAGCGGTCGGGACCCTATCTCTTTACTCCTCATGGATGCGTTCCGAGAGAGGTATTCGGACGCATATGTATGCTGTATGCACCATACGTGGAAGAGAGAGAGAGAGAGAGAGAGAGAGAGAGAGAGAGAGAGAGAGAGAGAGAGAGAG
>NW_017296923.1:588547-633592 GCF_001594075.2 Trachymyrmex cornetzi
GCCGGGATCGGCGCGACGCCGATTATCGATGGCGCGATTTAATCAAGCATGTCGATTGCTTCTCGGCGTTTATGGCGAATTTCACTCTCTTCGTGTCCACTGAATCATATTTTTTGTCGGGGCGAGATTGGTTTATGCAGTACGCGCGTCTGATACGAGATAGGTCGAGTATCTTAACTGCAATCGACTAACCGTTGCTGATACCGTCGGCACGGATTGGTTTCATTCGGGAATTTTTTCCCTCCCACCCTCCCCCCTCATGTATCGCTTTGATTAATTATGCGAGTCTAAAATACTGTGATCCTGATATTGATGTCATCATACATTCGTTATACCTTGAGTCGTTTTTTGATACCATGTTTTGGAAATTTGTAAATTACCTTGACGATTTAAATGTTTTCATTTTTAGAAGAATTCATATCTTGCAATCTTTATGATATTTAAACCGCAAAGAAATGCGAATAAATTTTGAAGAAATTTTAGTCCATTCGCGATTTATGTGCAAATATTTTGTATACATAGGAAATGTAACATACTTTTATAATATTTACATCTATTAAATGCAAGCTAAAGTATATAACTGATTGTTAAAAGATAAAATAACTCGTTATGATAAGCTTGATTGTTAAATCATATATACGTACAACCCAAGTTGTTTCCTTTTAATATATTATATTATATAGCATATTTTTTATCATAAAACTACGAATACCATACGTAGTTATTAATGCCATTAATAATGCAGCGAGATAAAACTTATAATTACAAATGCCAAATGAATTAGTATGATGATTTTTCTATCCACTGCTATTAATTGCATCTAATTATTTCTTTCACGCAATATCTTCCGAACGTTTATTATATACATATATGAGAATTAATTAGTTTTATTTGTTTCTATTCGGCTTGTGTTATAAACACACACAGAGAAAACAAAAAACTAAAGAACATATATAATACTATGTACCACTGTTCTGTGAAGCAAACAGGAAAGGGAGGAGCAGAAATTCGAGTCGACTTGGAAGTCTCGTTAATGGATGGAAGGTCGCGTGTAGAAGAGAGTAGCGCGTTCGGAGCTATTGCCCGGTATCGGTAGTCGGCAAGCCACTAATCACCACTAATGTTAATATTATGCAGCAACCACAATGCTCTACGTGGAACCTCGATAAACCACGAGCGGATCTCCGGAAGATGCATGCAGCCGTCTCATGCGATTCCCTTGTCGAAGCCACGCCACTACCTCCCGATCATTTCTCCATTGGTCTTTGCACGCAGGTATACTAGCTCAACTTCTCATTTTCTTAAGGTCATCCAAATAAAAACTTTATAATATAGCCAAAATTGATTGATATCTCTTTCCTTTTCTTGCAATCCTTCATTATACGATTTTAGTGAATTATTTAAAAATTTATCTAGAAGAGAGAGATTTGAAAATAATTTCGTTAGATTATCAAAATAATTACGTAGGAATCTCAAATATCATGATGAGTAATGCTATAAAAAGTTTCGATATTCTTTACAACCACTTTGAACGTCCTATATAATTATTTTGATAGTCCATTAAAATTATTTTCGAATATCTAACTAAATTTTTAAATACTTTAGCAAAACCTTTCTTCCTATGTATTATTTAGGAAACTAGGACATTCCATTAAATTAATATTGTATTTAAATATTCTACATTACTGAAATTAATTGCACGAAATAAGTTGGTAAAATAGCTTAAAGCATGCATTTTCAGTAATGCAACGCTGTAATTATATATATTCCGCTCGTAACCTCTCCGGACGATTACGAACAGTAGGCGAGAGTTCATAGATCACCTTGCGGATTCTGTAATTCAGGAAACTCTTAACGTCGTTTACGCGATCCATCCACGAAATCGAGGTTCCGGAAAATAGACACCACGATGGGAGAAATTACCATTTATTTTGACGTCCCCCCGGTAATCGCCGACCGGTAGGTAAATGTTAATGTTAATGGATGGGCACTGACAGAAAATTGAATACGCGCATAGATCCGCGGCGATTCCAGGTGCGTTTTGTTCGACGCGATACTTTATCAAATCACTGACCTATCGACTTGCCACGCGTGACGAAGAATGACAAGAGGACAAGTCCGGACTGATACAGGCTACCGCGGGTGGTCAATTAGAAATGAATATTCAACATTTCACGTCCATTGACAACGATTCCCTCGGCGATGAGTTATCGGAGCCGGTCACGCGAATACTCGTAAAAGCTAATAGTACGATTCACGTTGCACGCGCACGCAGCTAATCGCTGTGGTAATCACACACAATAATGATAATTACAGCGTTCCAATGATGAATTACCGTGCGGATATTTTTACGCGCGATTTAAGGAATCGATGAACCGTATTCCAATTATATTCGTACATATGAACATTGTAATTAAATTACATACTTCGGCACGCAAACGAGAGAAAGACACGACCGATTTATTTTATTGCTCGCAAAGACCGCCTGGACAGATACCGAAATTGGGTTACCTTAATTGGAGACAGAAACGGATTCGCATGCGAATCCGTCCTCGCTCTGTCTGTCGCGTTTCCGTATTCACGTGATCGGGGCGTGAATTCCGCGTATTTAAGTGTCCGTTACGCCATGGTGCCTTTCTTTACCCCCGGTAACGATTCCTTTGTCCGGCGAGTGAGCGCGACTTTAAGTGAAAACGTCCATTCAGCCAACGACAACGACGGTTTGCGCCCTGAATATATTGCACCGATTGCGAGGGGAAGATAAGTACAGGAGAGACTGAGGTCCGTCGGTTCTTAGCTTCCGACGACTCCGAGCGAAGGTGCCTTTTTTTCTTCGACTGACTGGAGAAAAGGAGCTTAACGCTCGCTTCCTCGCTGTCGGAAAGGAGGGAAAAAGAGAGAGATACTCCGTTATTCACTGAGGCAAGACGGCGTCGTCATAATACGAGCTCGCTGTTACACCGAATTCGGAGGAAGCGGCTCGTAATAAAGGCCGGCAATTATTCTCATTCGCGAAATTCGTCTCTTCGTGGTGCTCAGTCCTCGCTATTGCTGTTTTCCTTCTAACGCAACGTCCATCAGCGTGGCAACACGAAAGACCAATCAACGTGAGAGGTACGTTATTAGCGTGAGATTTTTGTACCATTCAAGCTTCATTCGACGGGATAGCGCGTCGCAATAAATCGTAATCGCAACGTCGGTACTTATTTACACGCGCGGATAGCTTTGACGTCTGTTCGCGACGAAATGTGTTTAAGTAGCATCGATTCATCTTAAGCCACGCGAACAGTATCGCGTACGAGCGGAATTGCACGCGAGAATTTTCACATCCGGCAATGTCCGAGATTTTCACGAGATCGGTTATAAGTGTTTACGCGATGTGCCCCCCGCGTGATTTTTCCAGAAAATTAATTAACACCCCCAGTCACCATAAGCTGCTTATTCCCCCGATGATAATCCGCAACGGACGTTAGAATCGCAAACGCGTTAAGCACTAATAGATGCAGTCGCACGGGCTCCAGTAAATGTATTCGCCGAGAGTAAATAAGCGTATCTCAAGTGGCTCTATTAATAGGTTCCCGTGAGCTTATAAGCCGGAATATATTTTTTTTCCGAGACCAGATACCGGCGTGGCGGTATCACGCGCGTCCAGCACTGCTTAAAGCCAAAGGCACGTCGATCCAGAAGCCGATCTCGCATCGAGATAATAACAGGGAGATCGCCCCGTAGCGTCGGCAAGCGGTTAAAATGTACCTGGCGATAGTCAACGACCGAGGTCGTCCCAAATGGTCCTGACCTACCGATCGATTCCGTGCGATTATTTGCACGCGATTTGTTAAACGCGGTTAATCCTTCTTTTCTCTACTGTACTTCTTCCCTAATTTAGTTATCAAAACGAAAGACACTACTAAGTGAAAATTGACGGATGAGATTAAATACATGAGTGAAAAACGTCATATTCGATCAAGACGGTTCTATGCACCTAATATTTCTTGTGAATTTATACAATTTCCGATCCAAGCTAACTGATGTGTGTTGATTATTTGACGATCACGAAACGCAGTCCTAAAGTTGGAGTAATAATATCACAAATTAAATTGACAAGCAATTTAATATTATTGCTGCAAATAAACATCTTAGAAAGTTGATCAAACGAAAAATCAATACTCTTATTAATAAAAAGATTTTTCAAAGTTTTTTATGCACTATTAATTTAATTATAGAAATCAAATATAAAATAGTAACAGAAAAAACTATTTTGCTAAAGTATTCATTTAGCTTGATACAGATCATAATGTAATTTTGTTGGACCATCAAAATAATTACGTAGGAATCTCAAGCATAATGAGCAATGCTACAAGTTTTGACATTCTAGCAACCAATTTGAGTATCCTACATAATTATTTTGATGGTCCAACAAAGTTACATTAAGATCTTGACCCAACAAATTTATTTTTAGGTCTAAATTTTTAGATACTTCAGCATCTTTTCCGTATAAGTACTTTTTTGTACGTAAAGAAAATTCAATCCAAGAAAATTTATAGCGGAAGATTATGCAGGCTCGTAAAATATTTAATTGTTGAATTCAGAATCATATATCGATGGTCGAGCATATTGATGAGAAATGCTCGATTTCCTGTAACGATCGCACGAGTTACTTTATCGCATCCTGGTTGGTGCAAAGCACGCACCGAAACGTTTGGAAAAACGTGTATCGGGGGAAAAATGTGCAGAAATCACGGCTTGAAACAAGCGTTAATTTGCGTTTCCACAGTACAAACGGGTGCACGGGTAACGAAGGCTTATTAATAGAGAAGGTAGTGCATGCCAGAAGGCGACTATCCCTTTTTCAGAAACCAGCCCGCGGCAGCGTACTGCCACGCTACCACATATTTGCACGTACTTCACAAACAGATAGGTGCTCGAACGAGTCGGTAATTACGGATGTGGCTCGAAATAATGAAAATCTATTAGTTGGTACAGTGTTTAACAGCGATGCTATCCGTTTAGGAGTAAGTACACGCGCACCACCACACGTGCGCGTACATGCATGCTTGGAAATGGAATCTTGCCGCATGACAGGACGAATGAAATCTACCTTTGGAAGGACGTTCGGGACAGGATGAAGGCTGCTGCGAGAAATACGCCATCAAGGTCTGTTTCATATCAATCGGATCTTCGTGAAATTAAGCAGAATTAGACAAAGAGAGTTTCTTTATGACAATTTAAATGTCTTTTATTTACAGTACAGAGTTTATTTACACCAGACTCGATTTAATAAACAAAAATTGAATAATAAAAATGCATATGCTATTCCCACCTTTAAAAAAATTACAAAATGTCTTGCACATATTCATTATATACGCGTTATTAAAAAAATTATAAAAATTCCAAATGTAAGCCTATATGAATAATTAACGTAAACTTATAGAGGATGATACGAGTCTAAAAAACTGTAATTTGTCTTAGATTGAATTACGTTGATGGAAAATAATTTTAAATACAATTAAATTTTTTTATTTAGAAGTTATAATCATAAATATAAAACCAATACATTGTTGATATCGACAGTCCATGCGAGAGAATGGTTTCTACATTTTCAAATGTTATATCATATGAAAATAAAAATATTTCTTTTTCTTACAACTAGAAAAAAAATGTTCCATTTCCCTTTAAGAGACTAATGATAAACGAAACGAAGTGAATGAAAAGTAAGCAAAGGAATCTGCTCGAATTTCGGCCGATATCTTCGATTACAAGAATCTATCGTCAGAGCACATCGCGGTGAGTCGATTAGAGCGGAAACGGTACAGCGTGAGGAGAGAATACAGAGAGCGCGCCGTCAACAGCTCGGACGCTGCGGAGAGGATCTTCGCGCGGAGTGAGCGCCGCGTCTCTCGCATCGGCCGGTCGGTCGGTCGGGGTCGCTGACTCGAACGGTCGCCGATCCGTCAGTCGATTACTCCGGGGATCTTACGTGAACATGGAAACAGGTTCTTGGAATCCGGTTCTCGATTCTACATACGACTCTAATCAACGCGGCTAGATTGCTGCATCGTATAGGTACATACATACGCCGCGTACGGCGAGCTAGCGCACTGGACGCTCGCTCGCGGTCGCATGCGTTACCTCGTTATTCCCTCCGGTATAATGTGCGTTGTTTGTTCGACTGGCGACAGCCGTTCTTTGGCCACTTGGACTGTTGAAATGTATTTAGAACCGATTTCATCAACGTCTCCTTTTTCATTAGATGTATAGTTAACATACTTCCCATTTTTATCTAATTCTAGATCAAGAAATATAAAAGAATTAATTCTAAATGTGAGGCGTACGTAAAAGTTGAATTGATATCGAAGTTGATGGTGAAAATTGTGTTTTTAATGTTTAACAATAAATGGCCAATATATTATAATCGCTGTAAAAAATTTTCTTACTTAATTTAAAATCTATAAATTCTAATTATTTTTATCAAACAGAACGTTATTTATTACTTATTTACTTATTATTATTATTATTTAATTTTACATAAAATATAATTTTTAATATACATTTACTAGAATAATAGATATCACTAGAGAGCGGAAATATATAGCGACGCCAATGTTGTCGGAAATTCCGTTAAACAAATGTCCTTGATGATTAAGTTGACACACACTTTAGTGACATTCCCAATTTTGGTCATTTGCCTAAATGGACTTTCATAAAGCTGGACAAACCAGGGTCCGATTTGTTCTTTGTATGGATTGTCACGAAAGTATCCCGTCAACACAAGCCGGCTTCTACTTACAGGATACGAAGTCACAATTACTCGAAATTCGTCGCGAGACTCACGGTTAGCTGAAAACGATCGCAATACGTGTGCGGGCCGGATGAACGGCGGCGATAGCAGCAGCTGGTGACTTTGTTTGCACACGTGGAACAAAGTTGGAGTCGTATTTGTGTGCGTGTCAATCGACTCGCGTTGAAAAGTCCAAGCGAGTTGATCACGTCGACTGGTACCGATTTTACGCGGCTACGCCACAGTAGCTGGCAATTATCGTTAATTGAGATCCCGAAATGCAACGCCTTGCAGGCAGCTGCCGCGACAGAAAATGATCCCCGTGATCCCTGGTGAATTTCGCCAGAGTCACGACAGGGATGGGACGACCGGTCCTTCTTCGACTGTCGGAACCTCTCGCAACCGATCATAAGTGGAATTTTATGCGCATCATACAATAATTTTTTTTCTTTGTGAGATAACTTCGGTGCGCGCATGATATGAACGTTATTTTGCTCGATGCCTTTTTGCACTTCGTAAAACCGGAAATGTTCACGGCTCTAATGCGTTGCTAGCGAAGCGCGACCAATTAACGTCATTTCAGCGTTACGATAATGTCGAATTATTTTAACGCTGATATTACTAATATGTGATTTTTCCATAATGTATGTACATGATACGACTAGTGATACACGAGAAGATATTGGAAAAGTTAAAAAAAGAGAATAGAAAGAGGTATAAGAGAAAAATGAGAAAAGTAGCAGTAAAAATCCATATATCGATATATCATTGTAAGTGGCAATAATTTTAATCTGAGAATACACGTAAAGAACGATTTTGCTAAAGTACCTAAAAATTTAGCTAGATACAGATCTAAAAATAATTTTGTAAGACCATAAAGTGTTAGGCCATAAAAATAATTAAAGTAGCTCAAACTGGTTGTTAGAATGTCAAAACTTTCTGTAGCGTTGCTCATTATACTTGAGATTTCTACGTAATTATTATAATGATTCAACAAAATTATTTTCCGATCTGTATCGAGCTAAATATTTAGATACTTCAGTAAAGTTGTTCTTTCCATGTAGTCACCTAATTTTTTTTTATGTCAACGATTACCAGGGATGTTTTACACTTCAATTAAAATCACTATTAACAACAAATATATATATTATTGTATAGTATTAAATTTTAATATTGTGTAGTATTTTCCAATTTATATTTGAATGCATTATGTATTTAATTAAAATTTTCTAGAAAAGGTAAGCAAAAACCTAACAAATATTGAACAGAATAAGCACATTAAGTAATTTATTACGACATTATTTCTAAAAAAAAATAAAGATTTTAATTAATATAATGCGTTTTATTACAGGTTTTTGATAGAATTGCGTATTTAAAAGTTCGTGAAGAACTAGTTAAAAAAAAGAGAAAATGTTAAAACAGTATCCATAAAAATATTTTAGATATAACAATTTACATTTTTTCGTAGCTCTGGCGTAAAAATATCCTAGGTAACTATCTCCGGGTTAAGCAATTACGCTCAGTTATAATACAATATAGAAAATTAAAATTAATCCTTTATGACAGGAATCCACATTAAAAACGATCTAGCTGATATGTCCAATCAGTCCAATCGTAAACTGTACAGCTATACGCAAGCATGGACAAATTCAAAAAAGAATGATCAATTTATTGGTGTCAATGAGATGCGCGGGACCAGGGTCCTGGATCAAGGTCGTCCACCTGTCCGTCAGGACCAGGTTATCTGTCCCGCGCGATCCAATGTCTCTCGCTAGTCCACGCCTGTCTCGGAATACCCGTACGATTACACTAAACGAGCGAGCGAGAGAGCGTGGCCCCTCGTTACGACGCTTCGTACCGCCGCCGGTCGAGAATGGAGACATCATCCCCGATGATGCCGCGGAATCTCAGCGAAGGTTTCCTCTCACGCGTCCGGAATGTTCGCGTTCGCGCGGTACGTTCCGGAAGCGCTCTTCACACAACTGACGTTTGTCCATCGCCGCCGGTTGTATTGTATTGTAGCAAGTAGCTTGCGCAAACGATATCCGCGGGAACGATTGAAATCCGAGAGCTATACTGGAATGCGCATTCTGCTTTCATCAAAGTGATAAAAGAATAATAACAATTCCAAAAAGAAAATATTTTCCGTTTTCTTAACAATAATTTTAATTCTCTACAGCCGATGGTGAGAGTTTATTGGATCCACTCAAATCTCTTTGTCTCAATATAATCTCTTTGTAAAAAATACCAAATAATTCAATTTTATGTTATATTTGCAAATTTGGATTATTCTTATTAAAATATATTTATAAAAAGAGAGCTTAAAATGAAAATGCTCTTTTAAAATGCGTTTTGTTAGACATTTATAGCCATATTCAGAATCTCGAATCCTAATTTTAGACACCTTTTAATTTTTTTTAAATTAACAATAAATAAAAAAATGTTAAAGTTATCAAAACCATTAATCACTTAGTAGGGTTTTAAAGAGAGAAAAAAATAGTTACGTATTATAATATTTCAGGATCTACCAACTTTTTTCCAATACATATGTAATATAATTCATAAATATAATTCAGATTGATACGTTTTTACCACTAGATAATGTAATGGATAGCAGCGTTGACTAATTCTCTGGCAGTCAAAAATTAATCTGAACTGTATTTATATTGCCAATGCATCAGAAAAAACTAATTAATCGCTGAAACATTATAATACTTAATTTCTTTCCTACTTTTCGTGAGATCTATCATTTTGCCAGATAATTAATCTATCCAATGACTTCAAAATTTTTATTTATCCGTTAATTTAAAAAAAAAATAAGAAGTGTTTGCTAGAGTCTGGGATTCTTAATATGGACACAAAGAATTCTTTTGCAACATTTCAAAAACGCGTTTTTACTTTTAATTATCCCCTTGTCAGTATTCATTCTTTTCATACAAGTTAAGTCATTTCGGTTCCTTGATATTAATTAATGCTTTTTAATTAACATAAATTAAATGAGTCTCACATTTTTTCATCTCGTTTGTTTTCATCTCTCGTATTTCCTACCTAAAATGTTATAATATACTGTTTCACTATACGTAAGCTATAGACATTTCTTTGCTGGTTAGAATACGTTATAGTAAAAAGCCACAGAACGATGTTTCATAATGAGATAGCAAAAAAGTAGCTCTCGTCAACAGATTTGTTGCCGACTTTTTATCATCTCCAGTTTACGCATGTGGCTTTAGCTATTAATACGCTACGTTTTCGCGACGTTAATAAGTATAAGATTTTGTGATGCAACATACCTACGGCCGCGCAGAGATATGTACGGACTACAAGAAGACCAATTAATTTTCGACTGCTATGAAAGAGCCGCGACAGAAGCTACTTGTATAAGTCTTCTCCGCCGATAATGTGCTGCATTGCGAATGAGAGGTTTTACACAATCGCCGCCATCCACAGCATCTCTAACTCGGTCCATAGTTGACGTAACATGGTCTTTTTATAAGACTGTCATGTAGACAAGCTTTGTTTCAATAAGTGGATTTTCTAAAATTCCTCAATTATTCTATAGTAACCCACTAATTGTTAATTTAGTTGCATTGGCGTAAATGAATTATTATTATTATTATGCGCCATATAAATATTAAAATTTCTCAATTTGTACAAAACATAAAACGTATACAATGATTTACAACAAACATCTAAATAATTTTTATTACAATTGGATTCAAGTAATGCTTCTTACTCAACTGAAAAAAGCGACGAGATTCTGCTAGAATGACAAAATACCAGACAGAAACGTTTGTCAAGCTCACATACTTTGCCATTGCAATGGAATAAGATCGGTTATCGGTTCTCTGTCTCACGCGTCGCACAATATTTCCCCATCAGAAGATAATACCGTTGTACGACAACGCAGAGAAAATACCGATAGCCCAATACCATCACTATATCTCCTGACATACATACTGCTCCTACCGGGATGAAAATTTGTGCCAAGTCCGTGTGCGGAATAAAATACGTCGCTGATCGGGCCGACCAATACATACGCAGATGTACCGGCAGGTGTTATCGCATTACCGCAATTGCGCTACAAAGTTGTAATTTTAAAGTACGAATAACCAATCGACTAGAGAAAAACGATTACGATGTTATATACGATGTATATATATGTTAGCGTCGATGTATACAAAAGTATATATTATATTGCCTGTTCGCGCATCTGGAACGATGTAATACGATATATTGCGCGGGAGCTGGTTAATGCTGCCGGTATAGCCACACTACTATCTAAATCATCGTGTGATACCGTCATGCGATACCATCGATTGCTTTACGACTGTATAATTCACGTAAATCCCTCGATGTTGCATTGGCGACATATCTTCGCCGCGCGATTTATCGAAGATTTGTAAAACGATCGATGTTTATTTGGACGCGCTTTGCATATGCATATTCGCGGAATTTTCACATTGCTTTCTAAACTCTCTCCAGCGTCCTTTCCTGCAATCGCGGGTAATTATTAGTTGCCGCTGTGCACGACGTGGACATTTACACGTTCACAAAGCTCTCGCTCCGAGAGCAGTTCGTAATTCGTCGGAGCGACGACGCAACGAACGTTGTCTCTCTGGCGATGGTTCAACTTTCGCTAATCTTTTTAAATAAATTGTTACTTACAGTTACATACTTCGAATTACATTATCTCTTAATAATAATCATTTTCTTTAACCAATTGCCTTTCATTATATCATTATATTCTCAATTTATTTCGTTATTTCATTATATTCTCAATTTTCTCTTGAAAATCGAGGAAGCATCATTAATCTTGCATATTCCAATTTGATTGCAAACGCGAGATGCGATCGTCATGAAAAATGTCACGATATCGGTATATTTTGGTTGAGGTAATATTTTTCGCAATAAGCTCTTTAATGTTTTAAGATGTCAGTATCATTATATCAAATCGATAAATTTATTGTGATATAATTATTTCAGTTTCAATTTTTAATTGCATTTCAAATCCGACAGTAAGCAGCGTATAGTTTAAATAAGTGAAACATGTTTTCAGAATTTACATAGAAAAATACTATTGGGCATTAAGATGCACTCGAACCTTCATTTATTTTATTTATTCATTCATGTATATAGCAGTCTAGATTAATTTATTATTGTTTATGTATCGAATTTAGTAATCAAATAAATCACAAAATTAACTGTGTACTTTATATATGCATCCCCCGCAAAAAAAAAAACGAGCAAGTGTAAACGGTCACAGTGGCTTATTTTTTTTTTTTAGGATAAGACAGAGAAATGGAAAGAGATAAAATTTTAAAAAGATTTGATAAATAAATTGACATGTTTTGTGCAATACTTCTGATTTTTCTGTCGTATGGTGAAACGAAGATATGTCGTAACATTTAATGCTAATACTCCACATATACAACACCACCTTTCGCTAAAAGCATTATGACATATATAAAAATAACATGAAAAAGTATAAAGCAAGTTTCAACTATACGTTATTTGTATCGCATAATTAAAATTGGAATTTTCAAGAAAAAAAATCGATGTCGAGCACAATTCCAATTTCACTTCCCCAAGCTCTTTCTGCCAAGCTCACGATTAACTAGCGGCATAAACGACGCTTGCGCGCGCGCATGCCGGCGTGGCATCATGTGAGCCTCAATGTTGCGGAAAGAGCTGATTTCGACGTGGCCGTCGGGTGGAGGAGGCTTCCGACACGACCCCGGGTCACGCGTAGCATCCGAGTAAACACGTGCACACGGGCCGTCACGCCGCGAAGCCCCCAGCATGTCGTTCGCGTACATACCTGTAAGAAGGCGGACAATAACAGGCGTTACCGATGTGCACCGAGGATGTTTGTTCGAAAGCACGGCGTGTTGCACACGGCTGAGATGAGGAAGGAGGGGTAGGAGGGGGGATGAGGGGAGGAAGGAACCGAGAGCGCGAAAGAGAGACGGGGACAATCGTGATCTTTCCAGCGCGCGACAGCGCGAGGAGAAAGAGCAAGGGTGCGGAGGACGATAGGAGAGGTAAGAGCCCGGCGGGGACAGGAGAGGCATCGTACGTTCGAGCCGGTGGGAAAGAAGAGCCCGAAGAGTGGATCGAAGATGTAAGGAGGCCCGTGCATCACCTGTGTCGGCCCACGGGTATCGCCGCTGGCGTACTGGTGTAGCGTTGTGGGATGGAGGAAGCGGGAGGATAGAAAGAGAAAGAGAGAGAGGAAAAGGGGGAAAAGGGAGTCCCAGTTGATGGTAGGGGCAGCGTGGGCCTGACGCGAGGATAGACTCGGATGAGGGGCACAACAAGAGGATCGGGGAGAGCACGGGTGAGCTGCGCTGCGTGTGTGACAAGTGAGGCCCCAGGAGGTATCAGCAACCACCACAATCACGTGGACTCACTCATGTGCCCGTACGTGGCAAGCAACGGACGGAGAGCGATCGACCGACGACGACGACGACGACAACGACGACGGCGACGGCGACGAACACGACGACGGCGACGACGATGGTGACGGCGACGACGGTGACGGCGACGACGACGACGACGACGACGGTGAGACGAACGGGGGGAGGGAAGGGAAAGACTGAGGCAGGGAAGGGAGACAGGGAATTCTCTCTTATATCGCGAGGGCAAAGACAAGCGGGGCGGGAGGACCTTCTGGATGCGAGAGAGGAGTCGCGCGCGCGGCTGCCCTCCGGCGCTCGTCCGACGGCATTCCTTCTACCGAGCGAGTCGTCTCTTCATTCTTCTTATCGGCCCCTCTCTCTCTCTCCCTCCCCTTTGTATCGCCGTATCTCTCTCCTTTGCTACCCTGACTCCTTTGAACCTTCCCCACCCGCTTCGCTAGCCGGCCGGCCCCACCTGTCAGCCGATCAGGTCCCAATTTTAGCCTGGAAAGACGCCTAAACACCCGACTTTGTCACCTGCCATCCCTTGAATCTCGCCGCCTCCCTCTCTCTCTTTCTCCCTCTCCCCTCTCTCTCTCTCATTCTTTTCTTTTTTGTCGTTTGACAGAACGACATCCGACTCTACGAATATGATTTTAAAAAAATTCCTATTCGCTTGTCTCTCATGTGAGCGGGATTATCGTTTCTTTGCATGCGCGGCTCATGTTATTGGATAACGCCATGCGATCGTTCCGATCAATCAAAGATGAAATGCTATAATACCATAATGAAAAAAAAAATGATTTATGCAAAAAGAGGTATACTAAATAAATATTTGTTAGCGAAAATCTCTGCTGACAAGTTTATACATACCGATTTTTCATACGTTAATCGCATACGTATTTAAAGTACATTCTGAAAATGTTATAAGAAATGTCTGACGATGGAAAAGAGGAAACAGTTTTCCTCTATACACGTTCATTAGTACGGAGACACGTCCAGGCGAGTAAGTGCGATCGTCGTTGATGTATAAAATTTGAGCAACGCGGTCAAGTAAATGAAGATTTTCACGGTGCCTCGCGTTCGCTAGTAAACGGTATTTTCGCAGCAATTAAAAACGGTCGGTAATTTCTTCAGCCAACCCCCTCCCCCTCCCCCTTTCCTTTGCCTCTCCACGCACAGCACCTCCTCCACCCGAACTAAGTTTCAACGCCGAGATAACATCGAGCCATGGAGTGATAAGTTACGCAAACCCCCTTAACCGTAGAAAAACAAATGCGTTTCCGACGGCAGATCATTATACGGCGCGTTATTTATTCTTGATGATCATGAAATACCGGTTCCCCACGGGGCACGGCCGGGCGTGCACAATAATTAACGTACGATAGCAATAACGATAATTCGAGATCTCGCACAGCATTCCGGCGCTACCGTACACCGATGGTGCGCGCTTCATTCATCGATCTCACGTTTATACTCCAGTATACCCTCAGCCCGGCCTGATGCTTGGCAATGGCTTGGCTCTCAGTATCAGAGTCTCAGTGTGCCCGCCTGTGAGTCGGTCATGAGCGTCAGCATCGCAATGGTGTATTCGGTATTATCTAATCGTGGTTGGCATGCTGGAGCTACCGCGATCCCATACTCCATCTTGGGCACGGCCCAATGCGCTTATACAGATCCATGCTCGGACAGATCCATGTACACACGTTCACGTATGCGTACTTTCATCATGAATACGCCCTTCATGTAAGCAAATCAACGCGCGCGCGCGTGCGAGTACCGCAGGTCGTTTCCACGGCTGATTTTTACTCGCGGCAAATAATAAATTATCGGGGCGGCCGTGCGTAATCGGTTCGGAATATAATCTGCGCATGGACAACCGTATCGCGCTGCGGTAGCAGCGGAGGCTCCCTCTTAGCCTACAATCTGTCTTACATATTCATTATAGCTGCAGGGTGAGCAGGTATTATCTTAGATGGTCGGTTTGGAACAACGTATAGCTTGTAATTTTCAGGGGGCTTCTCTCTTTCTCTCGGACTACTTCCCCCCTTCACCGTTTCTCTTGTCTGTTCCATCGGATCTCCCCCCGTCCATCTCGCCTACACCTCTCTCTCACACACATCCCTTTACACGTTTTCCCTATCTCTCTGTCCTGTGACGCTCCAAGTCGCGACCCTTCCGGCCTCGGCGTCGCATACCCCGACACCCGATCTGGTCGCCGTTACCCGCGATGTAATGACAGTTCAGTACAGGCGTGTGCCTGTGTACAAGTACAAAAGTACGTGCACGCCTTCGCCTGATAATATCGCGGTCTGACCGTAATTGCCGCTCGTGCGCTCGTCTGCGTCGCCACAATAGTCCGAGTGACGATCCTGGAATTCCCGGAACTCCAAGCGGCGCCTTCTCCGGAGAGAAGAATCGGCATTCGTCGTTCTCATTCGTACCACGCAACGACACGATACTCTGGATACACATCAGACAAACCGCATTGAACGCATTGGACATATTTGGTTGCGCCGAGAATACAAGTTTCCCTAATCTCTTACTGATTTTGTAATAAGAAATCTTACTAAAATTAATTTTATAATGCTATATAGAATACAGGACAATTTTGTTGAAATATTCAAAAATTTAACTAGGTAAATAGATTTAAAAATAATTTCGTTGGACCTTGAAAATATTTATGCAGGACATTCAAACCGGGTTAGGAATGTCAAAACATTTCGCAACATTATACTCATCGTGTTTGGGATTCTTACGTTAATATTGTTTTTGATCCAACAAAGTTATTTTTATAGATATATTCATATCTATATCTATATATAGCTAAATTTTTTGATGCTTTACAACAAAATTATTCTTTCCGTGTAACGTGTAAAAACATACAAGAATATTTTTCATCGAAATAATAAATTTTATAATTTTTTGTTATTATCTATTGTTGATACTCGTTGATACTTGTTTTTATACTGATACTTTTTTTACAATATGGATTTTCATAAAATTTCATTTTCTGACATAATTACAAGTTCTCTCAAATAATTCTTAGCACAAGTCTTTACGAGGTGAACCACGTATTTCTATAGAGAGACGATGAACATTGGATGAGCAGAAAACGAACAGCCGTTCTTGCAGGCTTAAGGGCGACGATTCCCTCGAGATTTCCCGAGTAGGATTATCCTTCAATTTTCAAGCTTCGAGTAGTGCATTTTCTTGACACGACACTCTGGTGAACGTATTCGGGCGTTATAGCGACACTCGGTGTATAACGTTGTACTTGTAGTTACGCAGGTTGGATAGGTGCGCTGTGGAGAGCAGGTGCCACGTGAAGTGAATGACTGGTGGCATGTAGCAGTGGCGCGGTGACGAAAGTGGATAGGAGAGTAGAAGAGAGAAGCGGAGAAAATGAGAGAGGAAGGTTTAGGGAGTAACGTGAGTGAGGTATGCGACTCCTGTGGGCGGATAACGCGAGTTTAGTGAATGGGGCGAATAAAGTGAAACACTCGAAGTCGGCGGAGCGTGCAACGAGTAGGTGATACGCTTTCTAATTATCGGAATTAACTCGACAGGAACAGAAGCGCAGCTTGACACGCTTCAAGCCGCGCCGCGCGATCTTCGCCTCCCTATTTTGACGCGCAAAACACCGCGTAATCTTGTATACCTACCGGTTTGACCATTTTTCTCCGTAATAGTATTAATATTTTGCGGAATGTCATATACAGCATTTACTATTTTTTAATACTGTTATCGTCAATTGCTTTTAACGGTAAGTAATAGACTGGGACATGTTGATTAGAAAGTATACTCCGTCATTAAATTATCATTATTAGACTGGTTTTAGAAAATTTTCCTATTAGCTTGTTATTGCCTTGCAAATCGAGCATCAATTTAAGTATCTAATCTGTTAAAAGTATTAAAACTCTTTTCACATCTACATTTATATTATTACTATCTCTGTCATACCTCTATATGTTTTCTTTGTGTTAATATAAGATAAAACAATTTGACGCGAAGAATCTGAAACAAGATGGAATAACAACGATTTTCAAGCTGAAATCTTGCTGAGGTTGATCGATTTTGCCGGGTAGATGGCTGGGACGGCGAGCACCCGGAATCGGGGTACGCTTGTCGTACGTCAAGGCGGGGAGGAAAGTGCACCAGCAACAATAATCAATGGAGTTACTGCATTGGGGTGTGGCGCGCAGTGCCGGCGCCTCCTTGCTGTCCGACGTACTTCGATCCGTACCCCTTGCAACCCTGTCTTCGCCTCCCTCCTCCCGGTGACTCTCTTCTCTCACTCGCTCTTACCCTCCCACTACCCTTTCCTCCTAACTCACTAGCTACCCCTCCGATGTAGGTATCGACATCCCGTCTTGTGTCTCGTCTTCCTTCTACTTAGATGCTTCTATCTTATGGATGAATTGTAAAAGGAAACATTTATCTGATACAGCGGTTATTCTATAGAAAGAGTAATTACAGATATCAATTACATCTAGACTATGCGACCTATCATTTTAGCATTAAGTCTAAAGGTTGCGCATTCAATACAATTTTTCTAATTGTCTCTTATCCATTCTCTTTTTGTTTTTCTACGCATTCCTTTAGCGATAAATTGACACGAGGCCATAGAGTCATTCTGAATTAGCAATAGATAAAGCATTGGCATTTCTGTGACGAATGATTGAGACGGATAATTATAGGTTGTTACTATGATATAATAATAATTACGTTTGCATTGCGATCAAGGTTCGGGTTGAGGCGCGTACGGTTTCAGGTGCCCCCTGGACCCTGGGGACTCGTTCCGGCACCAAGATCGCGCGTGGGTGGAGCGGATGCAGTAGCGCGAGCACAGTGCATTGCAGACTGCAGGTGCAGCGCAACGGAGCAGCGGCGAAAGAAGTAGCGTTGCGCTGGTCAGCGCTGACACGCCCGGTTGCTTATGCTTCCGGCGCCAGCATCGTGCCCGGGTATCTCTCGCTGTCCCGAACGGCGCCACGGAAGTCGCACTGTACTTGTCTTACAGAAGTCTATCTTTTGACGTAACATTTGTCAACTATATCTGTTCCTCATTTATCATTTCTTCAGGAATGCCGCTCTGCGAACGATGCAACATCAACAATAATGTGCAAAAGGTGAAATTTATATTTCAATTGCAATGAACAATTATCCGTTGAATTAATAATAATTAATAATAATAATTAATTACTACGACTTTACAAATCAATAATAAAAGGCTCCAATATGTGTTTGACTATATTTGCGTGATAGATAAACGAAATTTTATTATAAGATAATTTTCCAAAATTAACTCTATCCACGCTATGAGATAGGAAATATTATTGAATGCGCAATTTTTAGACTTAACGCTAAAATGATAGGCATAAACTAGATGTAAGCGATATCTGTAATTATTCTTTCTACAGAATAACTGTTGTCAGATAAAATGTCCTTTTATAATTCGTCTATTATAACCGTGTGAGTTCTAAAATATGCGAGATCAGATTTTTGGATACATATCTTGAATAATAAAATAATATTTTTTACCGCCGTTACTCTCGAAATAATTAGATTGCGAACCCGTTGATTAATGAGTCGAAAGATTGGTGCAGACTTATGCAAACGCTTCTGTTTGGTCGCGTAGTGACAAATTGATAACATCAGTGGTTTAGACGCATACAACGAGGAACTCAAAATGACAGAAGGCATTTTACAGGTTACAGCTGCCGCGCGTTTGATTATTCGCACTTCCGCTGCATCGAATCGCGCCGTGCGAACGTCTCGCGGAATTTGCAATTCTCATTCTGCTGATAGTGTCTCTTGAAGGGAGAATCGGTCGAATACATAATGCGTTTCTCGGATTGTATATGTATTTAATGTAAATAATGGTGATAATGCCGGCGTTGCGCGCATCGGTATGGGTACACTATTTAAACGACCGTGCTTTCTACATTACCCGTAATTTATTCCAGAGGCAATTACAGCTCAGCAAAGCTATATTTTATGATCGCTAATTGGAAATCGACACCGTGCGACATTTGAAAAGTATCATCTCTTTTAACTACTGCGTTAATCATTTTAAGTGCAACTCGATAATTGGCACTAAGTGCTGTAACTTTACCTGTAAAACTTTTTCTCCCCCTTTTCTTTTTCTCTTCATCTCTCCCATCATTAACGCTACTAAACGCAGACGGTACGCTTCGCATACGATAACGATGACTTTCAGCGTAGTCACCGTTGTCACTGTCAAGTAGTCAGCACGGTGGCTGCCGTCGATATTTAAAGCAGCACCGTCATCCCTCGGCCGGTCCACATAGCTCATTCATGCTCGCTCTCCATTCAATCTTCTGATCAGAAACCACCTGATCGCACGCTACCGTTCATACCTGCTGTGGACGGGTACATACCAATGTTAAATTATTTACAGGTACTTCTAATCGCTTTACAAGTCCGCAACATGTAATAGAAATGGTTCTGGTAGTTAATAACGTCTTAAACATTGGCATTAGTTACAATATAAAACGTTGAAGAATGCATCGATTAAAAAGAATGAAATGTATTTTTCCCGCAAGAAAACCTCATCATCGATCGATCAATCAATGTATTCGCATCGTCGTGAAGCGTGCTTTATTTCACAATCAATCAAGAAAAGTAAGACCGTGTTCTGCGCGAACAAATGCTCGTTCAAACTAATTAAAAGATATAAGTTCCGATTTGTCTATGTGTACCGTGCGTTTATAAGCAATAAAGCAGGATCTCAGAAGCAGTCATTAAGAATTGCGACATGAAAGAACGTATAGTTATTGTCCCCGTGTATACAGGTGGAAACTCGTTATAAAGCACTTGTTACGCATGACGCAACCCTCAATATAAGTTATACGTCACAGCACGGACGTCAATGCAATTCAAGTCATTATTCAATGATATATAGATAGTCTTACGCCTAACAAAATGGGACGTCTTACATCATCTCATGGCAGAGATAATAATGATGTATTATTAAATCCGTGTGTAGTAATGACGAATATACTATTCACGTGCTCAGCTTCTTTCATAATTTATCCTTTCGTTGCACTTACTGTATGTCAATTAGATTGAAATTGTGCAGCACAATTAATACAATAAAAATTATATCGCACACACATACACACATATATGTATATATATAACTAATGCTTTGCCATAGTTTGTTTATACGTCATCACTATTATCATTTATATTCACATTTCTTGAAACGATATGATAATCGTGTGAAATATTTAGCTAAGCTTTATTCCTATTTTATTATCTTCTTAATATTTCGTAAGTATTCATTAATTTAAAAAATAATCCACTTAAAAAAATGATCAAAAATATATTCATATCATCAAAATTTGTAAATTTCTTTCGATTGGTGATAAATGGAAAGACATATATGTCTCATATCACAGTAAACTCAAACAGCTACAACTTTTGCGAGGATTAACTCACGCTAAATCCGATCATCCTTTATCTTCGGCAATCAGAAAGGGGCAGTGGTCCCGCAGGAATATTCGGTTAGAATTCAAAGCGTGTGCCGTTCCCACGTAGACTCCGGGGAGTTTTTCCGATTCACGATGAATCGCTAACCCAAATGCTCAGTAGCCCGAGGATCCAGATTGTGCTGCTCGGAGGCATTATGCCATCCTGCATTGTGCGCTCATTGTGCGATTGAATAAAGAATATTTTTAGACATCACTTAGGGCTTACCCGACGGGGTGACACGCAAGCACAACTCATCCTCGCCTAACATCCTCCATTCCATTGTTGTGGAAGACGCTCTTATTGTTTGGAATGCTTTTAGTAGCCGAATATCTCACGCTTAAACTGCAAATGGATACGAAAAAAATGATCGAATGTCGGAAACAGGTGGCTACCAAGATACCAAGAGCTTTCGTTAATATCATAAAAATTTCCAATAAAATTTCATACGCTGATATATTTTATAATACATTTCTTAATTATTATAACATAAAATTGGATGTAACGTAATAACTATCGGTACATATTTTAATTACATCGTCTTCCTCATTACTCCTTGTGATTAAAATAACGATTAAAGATAAATGTCAAGATACACGAATTATTTACATAGAAAGTTAAGTTTCAATCGGTAAATCGAATTATCGACATCACGTCAAGTACAAATTAGTATAATGCTAATTAGTTATTAAAATAAACGAAGTCGATAGTATCAATAAATGTCATTAATATCGTAAATACTTTATCCGATCTAGAATCATGATATTTTGATTTATCTTCTTTTGATTTCATGTTGAAATTTTCAATTAATTTTTAAGTAAAACATAATTTTAACGTATTTAAAAAGTTTGTACATATCAGTTATTTTCAACTAGAAATTACCGTATATTCAACAATCAGATATTAATTTCTGTAATATATTGTAATTATCTATATAAATATCACGCGTAACGTCATCTAATATTAGCACTATATATATATATATAAACTCATGTTCGAATTTACGAGGAATTCGAGTTTCATGTTTTATTGCTTAAAATTATCTCTTCTCATGCGGATCGACGTCATTTTGCCATGAGTGCTTGGCGATACAAGGGAGATTGTCAATTCTCGAAGAAAACCTGACGATAAGAACGCAGTAAAGCGGTTCGGTCGAGCTGCCGCCAGCTAAAACTTCGTTTAGCATCGCATCGGGGTGAAACAAACCGGTCGCGTGCGTGTTGGCTGCGTGCGACGAGCAGAGGAGCAGAGGGTCAATCTCCTCGCGCGCTTCTTCTTCTTGTTCTTCCTCTTCATATTCTCTCTTTTCCTTCCGCGTAGCCATTTTCTTCTTCTTTTTCATCATCATCTTCTTCTTCGCCCGCCTAACCATCTCTTCTCCACCTCCGTTTCCTTCGCGGCAGCATCCTTTCTCTTTGGCCATTTTTTCCCGTGCCTCTCTGCCAGGTAGTCGCCATTATAATGCACCGAAATATCATACTGCTACCACCCGCTATCGTAAGTGCATTGTTGTTATATATTGCAGCGAGAAGGTTCACCAGGTTCTAATGAGATTCGATGGACATAACTTGTACATAGAATATTTTGCGAATCATTAAAAAAAGATAAATGCAATTTAATGTTCGTTACTTTGAAACTACGGTTAAAATAGTAAACTGAAATCTCTGTGTGAAAAGAGATGTAAATTATATTTCGATTTCCTTCGAAAATACAAACAATTAACTATCAATGTAAAAAGAATATAAAAAATGCTTATATATGAACACATAATGAAAATGTACAATAATTCATCATGAATTTCATTATTATGAATATCTTCTTAGTGAAACTCCTTATGTTATAATAAATATTACTATAAATGTAGATATTATTGTAGAACCAGAACATTCATCATTATGTATAGACCAGCTCTAGCTGCCTTATCCTTTTACATATAGAATTTAATAATCACAAGCTATTGTGATACCATAGACGAATATGCAGCTAAATCAAGTTATATATAAGATTCACGATCAAACGTTTCATCTGATTGTTTCTCATTTTTACAGTACCTCTTATACAATAAAGTTTCTTGACATCTTAAAGCAATACGTATCAAAAGAAGAGTTAATATATTTGAAAGAAATTAATATATTATATATAGCCCGTATTCGTGGTACGATATTTATAGTCAGATCTTATATTTAGAACTGTCTAAAGTATTGCATTAAAATATCATAAATCAATCAGAAGACTGTATTAGCACTTTGAGACATTACTTAAGATGATTTTAAAATAAGAACTGACTATGCATACCAGCCATAGTAGATTTTGATTTAAGAAAACATATTTAGGATCGTCTTAAGACATTATAAACCAATCACAGGTTAGCATCTTAAGGCATTACTTAAGACAGTCTTAAAATAAGAACCAACTATGAATACCGATGATTGAAATAAATAAATGTGGTAAACTAAAGTCAAATTCATGACCAATCAGCATGCTGCAAAAATTTATTATGAAACTCTCAGATAAAAAAAGAAATTAATAGACTCTCTTTACACAAGAGTAGAATCTTTGCCAGTTCTAATGTAAAACTTTAAACTTTATTACCACTCATTAACGCGCTTGAATGTATCGTTTATATAACGGTTCTTAAGTATTAATCGACATTTCTAACAATAGACGGAGAAATATTTCGGCAAGACTGCTCCATAAACTTCGAATGTGATGCGACGTATCGGCGCATTGGTTACTGCATGCATGTGTGCGGGAATCGCCGTGAAACGCTAACGTTATAATAACGATCGTAACAACAGCAAGAAGTCATAATTTAAATTGAGTTTCTCGCTTGTCTGCCCGTAATAGCTCTATTGCACGCCACTCGAACGTAAAAGAGAAAGAGAGCAAAAATAAGAGAAACAGTGAGAGAGGCGCGGTGATCTAGGGAGAGAGACGATGAGAACGTGACTGGAGGAACACGCGGGAGCAAGAGAAACGCGGTCGTCGGGCGGGATGACGCGAATCCATTGTGGCTCGCATTATTATAATATATATTATACACATATCCTCCACACTACACTGATATCACCGCGTACGACGTGACAACGAGAGCGGAGCGAACGGCGAGGGAGAATGGGAGTATACTGAGGAAGAATGGGGACGGAGAGATACGAATGTAACAATCCGCTGACATTGTTCGGCGAGCCAGTTAGGGTGTACGGTTAGCGGGAGACAGACACTTCGCTCGATATATCGGCAACGATTTGAGGAAAGAAGTTACGCGGTTTGCGGGTCATCTCCGTGTCTCGATACATCGTTAATGCCAACGTTTCGTGAACATTGCGGTTCACTTCATCAGGGTGAGAAGCAACCTGATACCAATTTGAGGAATCAGTAGTCGCGGTTTGTGTACATATAAGATTCAAGAGTTTGCGATGCGGGAAAGAAAAGATACTTTGCAAAATAAGATTAAGCAATCTTATTAAAATATAATTGTATATTAAATCTGACGGAAAATACATAGCAAAGACTTTTCGATGATACAGTAATCCATATTCAGTGATTTATAATAACAAAAGATTTTTAACTGACTTGAATAAATTTATTTATTATATTATTTTTGAGAGCACCGGAAATATTTTTAAAAAAGTCTAATTCGAAAAAGAGAGATATATGCTTTTGCGCGAGGGATTCTCATTCACATTACGGAGTGTCAGCAAAGCTGTAACCGACGATCCCCCTTCTTGGCAATTCATTAAAGGACATGTTGGTAAGTCATGCATGCTATACGAGCGCCAAGTGAAATTGGCGCGCAACCACTCGAAAACGAGCGTGGGTAATCGCGTTTACGTAAAAGTGTCTTAGGACCTTCCTACCTCCGGATCTTCTCTATCGTCCCCGCCGTTCCAAGACGCATACCAGACGGCTTCGCCTTCTGAAACTTATAATGAAGAAAACCCTCGAGAGGATGCTCGTGTATAGAGACCTACGATATAAAATCATTAAAGGAACCGTGCAAGTATTCTTCCCCTCCGCGCCGGCGACATCACTCCTCTCGTCTCTCGCTCACGAGCGAGTTGATATTCAAAGTGTCCCTCTCGTTTTAGCCGAGTGGATGGCACTTTGACTCGTCCCCGCGATAACATCTAACGTTTAATTGCATTCGAGTCCGCCGCCGGATATAACTTTACTACCGGAAATTAACGAACTTTGACTATCGGCCCCGCCCGCGTACGCGAGCGCATGGTCGTACATTTAAAACCGAGAGCGAGATGCGCCGCCCAAGATCGCTCGCTCGCGCGCCCGCTATTAGCAGATCGGGTGAGACCGTCGCGTAGACCGATAATTAATATCCCGATGTTAAGGTGAGCAGCGCGCGGCGGCAGAGAGCCGAAGTTATTACCGCTTATGCAATGCAATACCCGCGCGCGCGCACACATACTCGTATAGTAGAAGATCCTAATATTTCGTCTCTCGCTCGGCCGCTTATTTCCGAATCTTCGCGATCAATCATCCGGCAACGGATGCTCCTTCAATTTTAGACTTCCCGAGAGGATCGACAGAGAAAGAGAGATTAAGGGCTACGTGCTCCTGGGCATTAAGACGCACGGGGTCCGACCGATTAACTGCTGCCACGCGGTTCGTGAAAAAGCGTCTCTATCTTCTTCCCCGAGAGCTACCTACAGCAAAAATTCCAAGATATCCAACGAACGCGTCACTCGTCGATGGGGCCTGTCGACCAAGATACGGTCCACTCGTATCGTTCCCGAGATCGGCGACGGCGCGCAACATCACCGCAAGCGGTGGCTTCGACGCGCGGTTCGAACTTATCGGACACCCGATGGGCACGGCCGGGGCCCGAAATAATTGCCCGCAGTGAAATATAAATGATACCAAGATTGTGGATCGTCCAGGATGAGCGAACCCGGGGGAGGGGGGGAGACGCGGGGAGCCATGGGGTTTGGACTGAAGGAGGGGAGGATACGGCCACGGCGCGGCGTCGTTCGTTGGTGCGCACCTTCGTGTTGGCGTGTGCGTGCGTGCGTGCGTGCGTGGTCCGTCGACCGGCTACTTGGTACGCGAGACGTACGCGCACGTAATTGCGTGCCCGTCCTGAAATTATTCATCTCCCCGACCACGGCTGATCCCAGGCGCACACCGCACCGCACACGGTCCCGGCACCAACAGAGCCAGCCCCAGCGGTATGATAATGCATAGAAGTGCCAGTCATTATACCTATACGTACCCGGTGTATCCAGCGCCCATCCTACCTACTCGGTACGTAGATTACACCACCTCGAGTCCTCCTCCCCGTACACCCCCTTCCCTTCGCAAACCCGCCCAGTGACTGCTTTGCCCCCCCATCGCGTTGCATACACACGCATATACGCGATGCAACACGCGCGAATTACACCTACCTATCTACCTCCGACCGATACGTATACAGTGTACGACGCGACGTCGTCGTCTTGCTGCGTGTAAGTCTGGGCGCGAACGCATCTATCCCGTATACGCACGTCGCGAGAACATTAAGGATATCGCGAGTTACGAGAAAACCGAGGAAAATTGGATTTCCAAGTAACATGCCGGATAGAGCAAGAATGTGGCTGCTTCATGTGCCAGATGATGTGTTTCATATCCTTTTGAGAGTTGTTTACAAAGCTTTTTTAGGAGATGAGATTATCAACAATTTTGAAATCAACAGTAATTACATGTAGCATTTCATTAAAAAGTCAAAACAAATCATAAGTTGCTGGCATCGGCAACTTTAAATTTCATTTTTCTTCTCCCTTTTCATCTACTTATAATATAGTAAGCGTATTCAAGAGGGAAAGACGATTTGTGGTGTTTAAACCCTCCTCGAAATTTATGATTAAAAGTTATGATTAACAAAACCTAATATTTTTCCTGTTTAAAATCAAGAACGAGAAGGAGATACTCTAAGCTCTAAAGTATCCAAAAAAGCAATTCATTAATGCAAAAAATTGTTGTTTATGTCACAGAATTGATAATTTTTCAGGGAGTACTTAAATTCCAAAGAAAAATTCTGAATACGCCTCTGAATGGAGGATTCTCAAATAGAACAAGTCACGATAACATCAAAATGATATTAAAATGAATCGTGACTGATTGAAAAGTGACTTTTAATAATCCATTTTAGAGCTATTTTAACGTCATTTTAATGTCATCATGACTTTTCGTTTTACTTGGATAACAGCACGTAAGAGCATTCCAATTGCAGCTCGAAAAATAACACTTAGTCGAATTTTGAGGAGTGCTTTATTATTAACTGAATTCAAGATATCTCCGGGTAAAATCGCGTTGTTGAGCCTTCTGGCGGAATTACGTGCGGCGACGTTGGTTTTGAGTCATTAAAAGTCGCTTAGGATAATATCTGGATGATTCGCATTTAAACTGAATACTTTTTTTGAGCAATTTATCTCGTATTTTCGCAGGCCCTTTGGTGCTGCATGGTTGTCAAAAATGGACATTCCAGTACCTTCTGATTTGCCAAATATCTGACGAGATACGAGGTTTTTTTGTGCAATGCCAGAAGCAATTTAAATTTGAAAAGAATTAAGCAGAGTATGTTCGTTTCTGTTATTAAAATAATAATTTCAGTTATAAGTTATTATTGAAATACATAGAGAGTACTCTTTGCGCAAGAAAACTTAATATATAGGCTTGATATTATTCTTTTAATTTACATAAATATTTCAAATATCTCACAATATCCTTTCCTTTAAGAGAAAATTAACGATGAAAATAATACGTTACGAAATAAGTACCTCTAAATTACAAGGAATCATTACGTTACAGTCTTTTTTACAATGCATATATACAACCAGAAATATGTTAACTATGACTCTATTTTAAACGTAATACTCCTTTTCTCCCGAAGTATCCTAGTTCGAGCAATAAATAAATTCTTTGCTTGTTACATGGAAACAAATCACACCAGAAACGTCATTACGTCGCAAAAGAAATCTCGATCATAGGGGGGAGGGGGAGAACGTAAGGCCTTCGCGGAACGGAAGTTCACCCGATTCGCGATATCCGACGCCGCGTGGCCGCTCCTTTCCCTTTCTCGTCCGCTTTGTTTCTGGAGCCCCGAAGATAATGAGCACAATTACGGAGAGGTTTTTGTTCTAGAAATTACACAGTAGTGTGCGGATGCATGTCTGTGGCTGATTGCTATGCCCCCGCCGTCCCCTCGGCGCGATACCTCGCGTCCATGCGCGTCCGCGTGTTGCGTGCGTGTTCGTGTACCTGTTGCGGAGCCGCGTGAGCGCGAAAGAGTCGTGGCAAGGATCGAGGACCTCGCGGGCGCGTGTGTATGTGTGAGCGCATTCGTGCGTGAACCACCACGTTTGTGCGGGGAAGTCGAAAGGACGTGGTAGCGCGGGACTCAAGAAGTGGGGGCAGGGACACGGAGTAAGCTCTAATTGCATTCAATAAAGCAAATAATAGCAAGCTCATTAGAGCAGAGAGAGGAGCTGGCGAGTTGACCGCGACTCGTACGCTAACCTGCCTACGCTCGGACGAAGGAAGAAAAGGTGGAGGGAAGAGGAGGAGGAGGAGGAGGAGGAGGAGGAGAAGAAAGAGAACGTCAAGGCGCGGAGGGTAAGACCGTATCGTTGAAGAAGGAAGGAGAAACCATGGGAGAAGGAGGAGAGGACAAACCAGACAGAAACCGGCGATCGTGCCGTCGTATCGTCGCGAGAACCACGGTCCAATGTCATTTATTGTCCGCGGTGGACCGCGCTGTTTGCTCGAGAACGTACCCTTCTGTTGCCTCCACGGATTCGTCCGCTTTATATGAATGGGCCATAGCCATGCAACCTTCGCGTCCTTCGTTAGGTATTTATCCCCGTTTATTATTATTCGGCCTGTATCCCCCATATGTACATATAGATGCCACGTTCACCGCGGCACGTCGGCAAAATCGATGAGTAACGTTTTGTACGCACAGCAATAGCACGTCGTTTCCTCGAGAACGCAGTGATCACTGCTATTCCTCTGTTTCTCTGGAATTCACTCGGAAATTACAATCGCGCGGCATTAAGACGCGGACTGTTGCTGTTGCTAACAACGCCAGCTTGGGTTCCCTCATTATGCAAAATAGGCAATGAACGCCCCTTCTGGGATTTAATTTTCTGAAGCTTGTACTTAATTAGTGTTGTAGCGTCTCAAGAATAGCTTTGATAAAGTCACCATGGATTGCGAGTTTGCCGAGATTGTTTTTTTATCGAAACTGTATTTTAAGAAAACATTATAAGCGACTCTGACAATTAGTAGACAATGCTCTGACAATTAGTAGATAATAATAACCAATTTTATCGTCTGTTACATTTGTATATTCCGAATATAAGAATGCTATCATTTCGATCAAATTATAAAAAAAAAATAAAATAAAATACAACCGTTAAAAGTACATCGTGAAATCTGCGGCAGTTCTCAGGCGCCAACATTGACAAATCTACTCTCCGCCCGACGATCCATCTTCAGGCACTCTTTCACTTATTCGCCTTCGTTAAGCGTGACTTTGATTATGTTAATTCATCAATCCACCGTACAGTATTAGTATGTGAAAATCAATATACGCTTCATAGCGTCCTCGATATGAACGATAAATTAATCAATTTCATACCAATTAATTTACGCTATTAATTTATCAGTATTTCTTCCTTCTCGCCTAAATCGAACGAGCAAGCGGTGTGAACCGATTTCTATATGGGTCTCATGTATAGCAGGCACGCGTCTCTGGGAAAGACGAACGATGGACTATCGACTAAGGGGTTTACCGAGCGGACGATCATTGAGGAGGGAGGGTAGACTGGGGGAGGAGGGGGGGAGAAAAGGCAGACCTGAGGAGAATCGTCCGCCCCCGAGACGCGAGTAAACGTCGGTAAGAATGGCGATTCGGTTAATGTATTCCGCGGATGTGCGCTCATTATTCAGCGATAATTAATTGACGGCTATAAATAAGCGGCGCGTCCGGGCACCGCATAAATAAATGGTTCGCGCGCTGCGGAATGGTAATGGTGACTTTGACGGACCGTTTAAACTGGAATAAAGCAGGGTAACTCGTTTCCTCCGGGCACTCCCCGGGTCCGGGTCTGCCCATCGCACAGTAACGAATATAACTCACCTGCCATGCCGCGCGGCCAGCATAGCGACTGTTCAAGGGACTTGTGGCCCTTGCGGCCTGGAACTGACCCACAGATATTTACTCCTCCGGGACTCTCTTAGACTCTCCCCGCGCCTCGTTTCTTTTCATTCGCCGCGAATCGTTGTGTCTCGGAGAATCGCATGTTTTAGTCGATCATGTTGTTTTATCATTTTCTTGTCTATAAAATTTTGCCTAACCGATTTTAGAACAAAACTATCACAAGACCATCCTTACTGTTACTTTTACATAAAATCATTAACGAAAAATAGAAACAAATAGATGATTTTATACACGGAAAGAACAATTCTGGAAACATCTAAAAATTTAAATAGCAGATCTAAAAATAATTTTTATTGAACTATCAAAATAATAATATGTTATAGGAAACTCAAGCATGATGAGCAATGCCGCAAAAAAATTTCACATTTCAGCAACCAGTGTAAGTACCCTACTTAATTATTTGATAACCCAATAGAATTATTTTCAGGTCTCTATTTAGTTAAATTTTTAGATATTTTCGCAAAACCGTTATTCTTTTCGTGTAAATATCTATTATTACCATCAAAGATACAGAAAATATATTCAATTACAATTATATAATGCTTGAATAATCAGCAATACAATACGCACCATATTGTTAATGTTCGAGTTTAATGACCAGAGGCTTCTTTCCTCGTTGACGCCCACAGTGTCATACAATGCGCGATTAATCTCGATCATAACAAGCTCTGACAATGTTTCAACCTTTCGATGAATTAATCTTCGCTACTGAAAGTGGTAGCTATCTTGCATTGATAATTGGAAAATTGTCAATATTTTTTAACATTCATATGAAAAACGATGTTTCTTAATCTTCATCAGCTTTCTAAGCAATGAGCAAGGAGGATGTAGCAAATGTAGCATATAACGAACGTGAATTATGCTTCAACGAATCACTTTACATGACACGAACATTACCTTTGATATCACGAATAAAAAGAGAAAATCAGATGGAATGCACTTGCTTTAATGTTGCTGTTAAGGCCCTCAATGTCACATTGGAGTAAGACGACTTGCAGCGTGGCTACATTATCGTAATATTTGAAACCAATTCGAACGACATAATCATGACGCAGTCGTAGCATCTCGCCAAGGTTAGATTAAAAAGACGACGGCAATGATGAAAGTGTCGTTGAACCAACAACGCGTAGCCAAAGAGGTAATTCTCGAGTTCTTACGACAGGTAGCAGAGTATGCGACAGGCAACAAAGTCCAGAGCCTCGGGTCGTAATTGCCTCGGCGGCGCCATTATTATTTCATAGCGCTTGTATCTGAAGTAAGGACCCGGCGGCGAAATTACAGACTTTCCACGCAACGGTTCTCGATATGTAGAGAAGCGCTCTAGTTCTCGCGAGAGCCTATACTTTAAGGGAGAACCGATCCCCATCGAATGAATATAAATCTGCGACAATATATGCCGCGCTTGCTATGAGATACGGGCAGCATCTTGCAGTTAATGCAAGTTAATGCGCCGGTGCGCGTGCGAGGGACGAGCTCGATTATTAGAATTCAGAAAGCGCACCGTAAGAACGCATCGTGTGCGTATTATTCCGTCCGATCAAATGAAACATGGACGCAGATCGAGATATCGTTGCGACTTATGTTAAGTAAAGATCATTTCGCGGTCCTTTTAATTGGACGTGCCGCTGCGTTGAGTCGCGTCCACGAACTTTTACGAAAACGGGTTGCCGCGCAAGCAACAACCCGTTTTCGACGAGAGAAATAATACAATGAATCGAAAAGCGTTATCGGACGGAATCTCCGGCGGACACGGAATCCCGCCTAATAACCACTTCGCCGATCGACATTGTTATGGGACGGTCATTAAAGGCGCGTCCCAGTGGCACCCAAAAAACGCTGGATGCACCGTCGTTTAACGGCCCTTACGCCGTCGGGTCTCATCGGCGCGTACTTATCTCAAGGGACTTGAAAATCCGGTCGCATTAAGATATCTATCGGAACAACGGATGTGCGCCATTAAACTTTTACTTTATTTAGTGCTCGGAGGAGAGTCGCAGTCTGCACAGCAATCTCTAGAAAGGAAGACGAGAAAAGGAAAGAGGGAGAAAGAAAGAAGAGAATGACGGTCCACGTACGAAGTTGCGCACTGTGTCCGTCAGTGACGTTCGTAGGTAGGATTCTTCTTCACGTTGCGCGATTGTTCCTCAACGTATAATTATTACTTATACGTTTGCTGCTAATGACCGCCTCTCGCGAGACACCGTTTAGAATTGCTAATGGCCATGCGTTGTCAATAGGCAGTAAAGCGCATGAATCTAGCCACCTAACTATAATTGGAAGCATTATCATTTACAAAAGATGTGCATATGATTAACTGAGAGAAATGTTTTTGAGAGATTTGCGTATCTCCTCGAATTAAGGGACATAGTTTGAAATTTTGCAATAACTCCAAAGCCGAAAGATTATAGCTCTTATAGTTCAAATATATTAGTATTGATAATCCCCCATTCAATTGTAAACTCGATAGTCTTGATCTCCGCCATAAAAGAGCTAGTAAGATGGTCTAATTTATATTGCATCGATACATTCAGATCGAAAAAAATGTGGAAACGCCAGAAGAGAGTTGATCTAAAATCATCGGTAAAAATTTTCACTTCTTGTGAAAATTCAACCTAAGACAAAAAACAATGTGAAAACAGAAAATTAGGATGCGATTGCAATGCATTAACTTTGTCAAAACCTTCAAAAATTTTTTATTCGCATTTAGCTGCTTCTCTGATACACTTATGGTAGTAATAATTGCCTCGTTGTCTAGAAATAGGACAACAGTTCGTGGACTCGCGTCTCATGGATTTTCAGTGCGTCGCTCGTATAAGGAACATCAAATAGAAATCCGGAATATGCGTGATACGAAAATTAACGCTAACGATTACGGCACAGTACAGCTATCAAAATCGGAAGAACGGGCGCCAATCTTACCGCCCTTCCTCCATAAGCGATTGTTAACTGGTTATTTCCTACGGTCATGAAACTGAATGGTTTAAGCAGAAAGTTACGACTTTGGAGCTCGTTATGCATGCATAGGCGCGAGCATAAAACACTGGAATTGCGCGAGCGAGCAAACGAGCGAGCGAATGAACGAGCAAGCGAACGAACAGCACGCTGGTTTCCATTCGTCGTCGCATATCGGTGTGACCCTGATCTTCTCTTTTTCTCTCTAGAGATGATCCGGCGACACGGCGACGATGCCCTTGCCGTGGCCCGAACCTCCACGTTCTCTTCCTTTCCGAGGCGTCGCGGAATCACGAAGGCGAGAAAGCCTTGCCTCGCGGCAAAGGTGCTGCAAGTGCCCGCGTTGCAGAAAGCATGCACCATCGGCGAGGGCGACGACGGGCGTCGTTATTCGCGCTGATTTAGTTGAAGGCTGCGGATTTACGGATCTACCCTTGCTGCCACGCAGTACGTAGCTACGTACGACGAGCGGCGCCGCGCCGAGCCCTTTCTCGTTAGCCGCCTACATTATATTACCCATCGAGCGGCATACATCATTCCCTCTTTATGTAAGTATCTATAACGGCCCGAGAAACATTTGCAGCTCGCTCTGCGCAAAGGAATGAAACAGAACAGCGCAGCTGGATACGCGAACGTACCCGCGTGGGCTGGCCGGATGGTGCCAACGCGGGTGAACCGCTCGCGACCGCTCGCGGAATTGATGTACTGCGACCGGAGAACAATGCCTTGTGACCAACGACGTGCCGCATTGCAGTGCAATCTTTTCGCTCGCCGCGTCCACGCCTGACAGCACTACGGAAACGCCTACATTTTCGAAAATTAAGGATGCTCGAATGAGCGTCTGACAAATGTGATATGTGAAAATTTAATAGTCAGCAGTTAAATATAATAAATTAACGAGCAAAACTATCAACAATTTTCTCGTTTTCCCACAGTCCACGCTATCTAACTTGTTATATAATTACAATTTACTCTAAAAAATATTAGTATGGATTTAATATGCTGTGTATTAACAGCAACATTTATGAATTTAATATCATGGATTTTTTCACACTCGTTAGTGTTAATATTAACACCATCACGGTGAAAATTATAAAAATGTTGCATGGTGTTAAATTCACCAATATTTTTTAGAGTGAACACTTAGGACTCCTGTTTACTCACCGCTATCTTAAAATTATGTCAAAAGCGAGAAAACACTAAATAAAAATTCTTACAAATTATATTTGAATATAGAAATATTTTTCAATATTAAACAACAGTTGTTTTATTGAAACATATTATATTTCAATATTGACATATTTTGTAAAATTTTTTAATGTGTATTTTCTCGCTTCTGACGTAATCTGAGATAGTAATGATAAATAAAAAAAAAAGACCTTAATAATGTGTTACTTTTTAAAATCAAGATTAACGCAGATTTATTAAATATGACATATATGATTAGATACTATCTTTAAATTGAAATAAAAGATTCATTTACGATAGATAGGAGAACATTTACTGCTAGCATGTCGTATGCGTTCGACGGTGCATTGTTGCGTGTTAGTCAAGATGTTATCTGCATTCTTGTCATGAATTGTAAGACACCACAGATAGAAGCAAAGAAGATCGAAGAAATCCATTGCTATGTAAAATATACGCTTGCGTCTATCCTCTTCTATCCGGTCGATTATCTTGGCACCATCTGTGTGTAATATATATGTACAAGGTAATTGGCTCTGTTCGGATCCAATCTAATCAACTGACTTGATTAATAAGATTATACTAGTCGTTTCCAATTTTTCTCGATAACAAATTGTCAAAATTTTTTCGTAAATCTCATGCATTGCGTTTGCGCAATTATGTTACGCGAAATCGATTCGTGACAACAAAATTCAAAAATATATGCAGAAGACAATAGATCGGAATTAGCATTTTAAGTGTCCAGATCATACAAATAAATAATATTTGAAGATATATATCTTGATCCGTCTACATTAATCATATTTTTACTCCCTCGTCGGCAAACTGTTTTTTTTTTTTTTTAAAGAGTGAAAGACTATAATTCGTTGCCAAAAAATATTCAAATTACAGACGGAGGATTCAAAAGTAACAGCTTTTATTCAAATTTATGTCAGTTGTGAAAATGAATAATTTTAACAAGCAATTCGATTAAAGTAACGGGTTAAACCAGCATGAAAAATACGATAAATTTACTTTCATAAGAATCTTATGTAATCTACGAACGCCTGGAGCGTGAAATCAACATCATAAAGTCTTTGGAAAGTATATCCTAGAGCATCGATTCTATTAGATGCATTAGCTTCATTACATTTACGTGACGTTCACGTTATCTTATATTATACATTGCGGTCGTCAAGAGTGAGAACGCACGAATACGAAGTCGCAGAACGATACCGATCAGCGCGACGAACTCGGGAACAAAAACGGTGCCTATATGTTAGCAAGACGAAGGTGAATGGCAGAGATGACGCACACACGGTGAGGGTTACTTCTCAGCCAGGAAGTAGAATCCTCAAGCAAACCGTCCGTCGTTGCGTAGAAATTTATCGTCGAGCACGAAACGCATCTTATTGCAGGAGACGTACTCTCGTGGACGACAACAACGAATAGGTACTTAAGTCCTATAAGACGCTCCGGTCCGAGAACAAGCGTGGATTCTACCGGTTCTTAATAATTGTACGCCGGCCTCTCACGCAAGATTGCGAAGCTTATCTTCGGTAAAATGCTTCAAAAGCCAGTCGGCAACATGGCAATACCGGGACAGTCTTTGCATACCACTGGCCGATACACTCTGGGTGTACGGCTCTACGAAACGACAAAACTGACTTGAAGATGTTAGCGTCTTTTCAGCACATCCTTTACTAACGTACAACCATAATTACTTTGTATAGCTGTAATTATACTGAATCATAAAAAAATTTTGCAAATCCTTCATTACACGATAATTAATTTTTTTATTTTATATTTTCCCAAGTAGTCTGTGGCGTCGTCTTGCGCAAATCTTAACCGTTACGTACACGTGTTATAACCACTCATTAATCACTCATAAAAGGCTATTAATAGACAGCTTATTAATATCCCACGCAACCATTACTAACTTAACCGCGTCAAGACAAACTGAAAATTACGCTGTAATAATGTTATTCACATCACGCACGTATAAATCGAACAGTTACATGTCACGATCTCATTAATCGTCTATCAATTAAATAAAGAGTGCCATGACGAACTATCAATATCCTTGGCAAGTAATCCCACCGCGTGAGGCAGACGGAATCGACAGCTCTTGGACGGTAGTATTTTTATCCCTTTCGCGAGGACCTAATCGCATCAGTCACGAGACGAAGGACCTTTTAACCATGAAGTCCTCTCAGGTTGGAGAACGAGATAGAACAGCCGGCTGAGGACACGGAAGACGAGTAAAGAAAGAAAACAGCGAAGATGGGAAAGGAAAGAAACATAAGAATGAGAAAAGAAGAGAGAGAGAGAGAGAGAGAGAGAGAGAGAAGAGAGCAAAAGAACGGCAAAAGACAAGAGACGAGAGCAGAGGAGCTATGGGAGAGTCCCAGTCCGCTTGACAGTGAGGTGTCGGGTGGTCGGAGCCCGGCTTGCTGTCAGCTTGTCAGCCTGTCAGCCCACGCACGTTGGCACCGTGGCGACCGGCGACCGCGTATGGATTCACACACCGACGCCTCATATCGTGGCCGCACGCACAACGCGACCGTGCCGGACGCGTATTGTTACAACGCGCGAACGCTATTTCGTATGCATGTGAAGAGCGAGACCAGCTCGGGACCAGCTCTCGGAACAAGTCCGCTTCGCGGCTTTACAGCCGTCATTAGTCGCGGAATCACGCCTGTCAATTCAGAGCGATTTCACCAGGATTTATTAAAAGTAGCTTTTGGCCAAGGCTATATCAACCGCGCCTTGTACGGTTCTTTATAATGATGCCGATAATTGCAATCACACCTGCACTATGCCGATCAATAAAATCACCTGTTCTATATAGCGTCAACTTGACCTCGATAATATATAGAAATGGCAGACAGAGATCTCCTCTTCGTTTATTCATGAGAATAACGAGATCTAAATATAATTGTACGAGTGATCGCACATGTCAATCGGTCACAACCCATTCTATTCATTCGCTCTTAAAGAATCTTGCCAGCAATCGAGTGGACTTCCACAATGAGAGACAGGTGCTCCCAGCTGATGCCCTTAGGAAACCGGAGGTGAAGGGACATCGTACGCTCGAGAAAACACAATCACTTTGAATGGACTCGATCGTAGGATTGCGATAACCGCTTTAGAGGGTTCGAGACATTACATGATTCTTACGATTGGAATTTTGCCCCAGGGGGCATAAACGATTTTACATAGTGATTAACAAATAATGTGTTAATCTGCAAATGATGAAGGATTTGTATTCACTTTTATATGCGTTACAGCGGGAACATTACGTATCGAAACAGTACATTCTCTAAATAATTCTTCTTCTAAAATGTCATAATTTAATTTACGTTATTGTGAAATGTGTAAAACTGGCAAGACGTATAATAGTCTTTCATAATTGTTAAAAGAACACATTATTGTAATTTTTATTAGAACAACTCTTTCGTAAGGAAATTCTTGTAAATCTGTATTCTTAATTTATTAACTAAGAGAAAGTGCGCGGCTTTAACGAGACTTACCAGTACACTGTGTGTCACGAATAGGAAGGAAATAAACGAACGTATCAAAATAATACTGTTATCATTTGATATTGCAGTTGCTATCGCGATTATACGTTGTATCCAGCTGTGAAACTAATACCTCACTTGCGGTTATCATATATCAATTGAACAATCTATATTTTTTTATTATAATTGTGTGCAAGGTTTAGTTTCTGGGATCTGATCTCTCACTGTTCTGACGTCACATGGCATGTCTCATTCTCATTTTATATGCAACCGGTTTCAACATTACCACGCCGAAATATAGCGTAATATATGGTGAAAGAAACATTGTTGCTAATACCCCAAGCCTGAACTGTACTTTCATTACAATTACCGTTGCTACCGCGGTCGGATGGTTACGCGCTACTGTCCTGAAAGTATATAATTTATCTATAGTAGAAGGGCGTAACTCGTGCGAAAAACGTTTACTTACGATAGTGAAACGTTATATTTAGGAGAATATTCCATAATGATAAAGACCCGCTCGAGATTGTCTCGGATCGATGCGGAATTATGGAGGCGAGTGCAATTATCGATAGTATATCTCGATTATATCAGAGTCGGCGCATTATCATGTATGCTGGTATAAAAGAGCACAAAACGACGAGCGTTGCATTCCATCCAAGGAGATCTTGGCCATTACGCTAGATTTTCTGCCATTAAGGCTCAATCTTCCAGGGAGCGCACAGACTGTATAAGGCCGCATAGACTGCACCAATGCAGTGCATACCAATGCAGCGCGATGCGCGTCCGTAGTGCGTACGTAGCGTAAAAATCTACGTCGCCGTTAAGAGTTCCTATTAATTTACAACGATAGCGCATACCCTCGGCAATTAATAGCGACTCACGGTAATTAACAGCTGGCCTGCGCGGCGCAGCTCGACTCGACTCGACTAGACTCGACTTGACTCATCGCGTCACGAACAGCATTGTCCGTTGGATGCATCGTCGTAAATGCTTCTACCATCGCGTCGCACGCATCGTCGCACGCAGTTCCCGTTGTTTGCACGCATTTATCGCGACGAGGTAATCTCCCCAGAGCGCACGGGATCGCACCGCGTCTGGCTAATCCGCGAGGATTCTAAGCCGCAAAGCTCTCGCGCAAAGCACCCCCCAAACATATTATTATCCGGTAACCCATCTTAATTGACCTCACCCTAGGCACACGGTTCGCCGATAATCGACGCGATTAAATCGCTCGATCGCCGACGCAAGGAACGTATATGATAATTCAGTGGGCAACCGAAGCCGGCGGTCAATGGTCGCGCACCTGTTCTCTAAACTATCTTTCTCTCTCTCACTCCGTTTCCTTTTCGCTCGTGGTACCTTCTCTCTTATTACAGGCGTATATACTCGTCCCTCTTCTTCTCCAGCATCTCTCGACGGTCCTCCTTCTCTGTCGGGTCAAGGCACGTCTAGGCTGTTGGAAGGCCATTTACCCCTTAGCCCGGTACACAACACACCCGTGGCCTCTTCTTTCTCGGATGCGTTCGTATATGCGCTATCCACGTATCTCGTTTCGTCATTGCGCAATCTGGAGATGATACGATGTATGATGGGCATTGTAGTTCGTATCCAATATCTTGATAAATAACATTATCTGTTTCACTTTCCACAAATCGATCGAAAATATCGATAGTTGTTATAAATACATAGTTGTTAAATTATATCTAATTTGAGTTATTTTTAGTCATTTCTATAGATCGCCGCTCCTCCTATCCAATATATCATTAATTTGACTAAAAAACAATAAAGTTAAACAATTTAATTCAAGAAAATGTATAAAATTTGTCGCAAATATAGTTTATTATTTACTAAAAGCGTACGTTAATTTAATATGGACAATGTTTACTTTAAAATTAACTCCATAGAAATGGATTATTTTATATTTTGATACATATGGAAGTTAAATTGTTACGTAACTCAAAGGATTGGGCATTATAATCGCCTTGAGCAATGACTCCTTTGATATCTACTAACAGTGTATATCGAATGAAATTAACTCCTTTAATATTTTCATTCTTTAATCGTGCATGAAGCTGATAATGATTGGATATGACGGCTCATATAAACAGCAAGGACAAGTCAGGGAGACATTAAAAAGCGATAAGCATAACCAAGTACGATACCGAGGCATTCGAAGACTACCGTGCAACGCAAAGCGTCCGACAATTTGTCAGACGGCTTTGCTAACTTGCGCAACTTATCTATTATAGATCTTATAAAAGCGACGTATACACTGATACGCGCTGATCTCTCTCCGATTGTAAGTATCGATGACCTTTCACGCGGCATTCGACGGATCTAACGAACAGATTTCTATCGATACCTTGTATAGTTATGACACGTCACACCGCTTAAACAATCGAGGAACAAGGCGTGGGACTTTTTATACGACGTGAAAATTACACCGCTGGCACCACACGATTGCATACGTACGCGCAAACACAAACGCACTCATATACAAATATCCGCACTATCGTACGCTTGCCGATTAACATGTTGCGATAGGTACGTTAACAACGTCACCGATGTCGACGTAGCACATACTTATTGCAGAAAAGCAATCATACCGTAAGCGACTTCGGAAGGCATGCGCACGATTAATTATCCTTGTCGAACGGTTTTCACCGATGCATCGGCCAACTGCTAAGATTAATTGACTCGAAACCGACTTTCTGGCGACAAACGACGTAACGTCATTAACGACGCCACGAGATGAGGAAAGATTCTCATCGCACACGACTGATCTACCAACTATGTTATATCTAACAATAATCGCGATTATTAATCACCTGGAAAATATTGATTGCCTCGAAGAATCTGTAGCGAGGAGAAAGTGCGTGCGATTTGCACGAAGCGTAACCTTTATGAATTTTGTACATTTGTAATAAACACGTTAATATCCATATATGCCTTGCATTTTACATGTATGGATCCATCGATACGGTGTAAGATTTATATTTCGAAATGCGTATTCACTTTAATAGATACACGTATAAGATCGATCTCCGAGCTTTATTCGGGAGCCGGCATGCAGCCGGCTATATCAATTTGTAGACGCGTGTGCACGCACGATCGGTGTGTGCGTGAACGCAGGTAGGATATACGCACGCGAGCGGAACACCTACACGAGAGAGAGATATCCGTGCAGTTGCGCGCGCGCGCGCGGTCCCGCAGCCTCTTGTAGTCTCGGATCTCTCTCACCCCGCTCCCTCCCTCCCGCCCGCGCCGCCACATGCGTTATAATCTCGATATCCCATATATCCATGTACAAGACATGCCTCCCATTTTAAATATACCATCGTGTAATTCATAATAAATGACTTATAAATGCAATGTACTTTTTGCCGAAGCACCGCGCGCCCGTTGTGCGAGGCAACCACCTCGGCTCTCCCCCTTTCCTTCGCCGCGTGTGCACGCATGCACCGCATACAAGCGCGCACGTTCGTGTACATGCACGCGCGGTGGCAAACGCATGCCATATCCCCGGCACCGAGGCCGCGTCTGCGTTCCCGCTTTATTATGTGTAACACGCATTATACGAGCCCTTGCGCGGCACGGCGCGGCGTCCTTCCCTTGCGCTGCCGCTGATTTAGATAAATCGAAGATAGCCGTGGCGGAGGTCAGGCCGTGCGTACCTCATCTCATCTCGAGCCGTTTCATTTCCGAGAGTCGCGCGGCGCTAAATCTCACCGCTGCCGCGTATACCTCTTCGAGGCGTCGTACAATTCAACCTCCGCCGGCCGTATGTCGCGGATGGTTCCAGAGAAGGGTATGTCTCCGATGACGTACTTCGAAGTCGGGCGAGCGGCAACTCGTTTCAACGTGATCAAATATATTTCTTTCTATGGACCACGATCATTACAATTTGCAATTTAAAATGCAAAATGTGTAACTTACGAAACACATTCTGTTAAGAATCCTTCTCGCCGCAAGTATAGAAATAACAGGTAAATGAGTCGCGCGCGAAAGAAGATAAACACGAAGGAAATTCTCATTTCCCCTCGATTGCCCGATTTATCTCAATGCTTGATGCGCGCGAATTACCGTAAAAGCCGGTCCCCGATGGACGTTTGTATTTCTTGTGTCCGGTTTCTCGCGAGTCAGGACGCGAGCGATGCTGCGTGATCGAGGTCCACGGTAAAAGAGACGCGGTGAGATTTATCGAAACCCGATGCGGCGAACGCGCGCCGATATATGTCCCGATCCCCGCTCGAAAACGCTCCGAAGAATCGTCCGATACTGAAAATAAAGGATCGTTTCTCTCTCTTTCTCTTTCTGTCGGTCGTCGATGGTGTACCCATGTGCGCACAGAGAACCAGTGGGAGAAAAAGAGAGGAAAACGCAGGCAGAGAGAGAGAGAGAGAGAGAGAGTGCGCGACGTGCGTAGCAGCAGGGGTGCGATTAATCGTCGTAAGCAATCGCTTATATCCCGGAATTTTAATTCACAGTCAGTTAAGCGCGCTTGTAGCCGCTAGGGACGAACAAAACGTCGTCCGCGTATATATTGCGAAAAGCAGGATTCAAACGGCGAGCGTATCCGAGACGAGTCGCCGATACCTAGGTGCGCGTCCACCATACGTTGACCGAGTACCTATCTACCAACGCGTATGTACCTCCTATACTTGTACTTGGGTACCTACACTTGAAATCCGGCACCTGCGCTCGCGAGCGCGCCGATACGACGAAGCGGTCGTACCAGTCCGGCCGTTGTAAAAGTGTCAACGTACACCGGCTTAACTTCAAGCTCACCACTTTAATAACCATTTCCCCGCACCTTTCGTGGTTTTCGAAGGTGCTAACGACATATCGAGCGAAAAACTCCCCCATCCCCCCGTCCCCCTCGTCGATGAGCCGGACGTCGACGTTTCAGCCCGATTAAGTTTCCTTGTCGCTGTAGCAATCGCGCTTCTTTTTTCACGTGACGTACGACTCGAAAATGCACGCACGATCCGCGTACTGCATTATAATAGGTGGACGCGCGCGCATGTACGCGTAAAATGTGCCTGGCGTAGCTATATACCGTGGATAAGATGCCGCATCTCCCGCAGCGGGGTGTCTCGCTAAATAATGCAATAACGTAAGAATTATGGCAACTTAATGATACTTTATGTATAATTATGCGCCTGCGTTACAGGGCGCGCGGATTCCCTTTCTCCATTTTGATCGCGGGTGGTAAGTGGAAGGACTCGTTGCTTATCCAGATTATAAATAGTTGTTCGATGCGGTTTTCTATCCTCTAGACAGCCACACGGTGGATTTCGATCTTATCGCGAGTTTTATATACCTATTACTAGATACACTGTAGGAGAATAAAATTGTAAATCCCGTCGTATTTTTCGTAGCTTTTGTTTTTTCAAAGCTTAGCTTCTAATGTACGCTTTCAAGGAAGATATTATATGTATATTGATATCAAGATAATTTGGTACCTGTGGTAGTAGACACGTATTCGCATGTACACTGTCAATTGCGCTGCAGTTAAGAAATTTCAAAGGAATACGGCGCATGTGGTTTGCGGCGCAACTCGGTATGTATAATGACCGTGCAATTACGCGTAATGAAACAATATTACTTTACTGCCTAAGAGAGTACCGTGGTTTATTAATTTTTATGAGATAATTTCGGGATCGCCACTCGTGCGTTTAATATCTCTCTCGCGAATCCATATAATTTGCTGCCTATCTCGGCTACCATATTACAAAGTCTCAAATATGTACACGCGAGGACGAAAGGGGGCTTGGCACGAGTGTGTCACGCAATGTAACGAGTGGCCGCCCTTCGAGGCTTTGACGAGTCCACCGACTTTGTGCGCCTTTTCACGCGAAAGGAAGGCGCCGGGAGCGGTTAATTTAAAACATGTTATATGCAAAGTGGTAATGGTCTCTACTGTCGCGACCATCACTGTCGGATGCCTTAAATATCCGTCGATGCGTGTTTGTCGTCTCAAAGAGATAGCCCTAATATTTACGTGCCCTCCCACTGTTAAAAAAAAAAACAAAAAAAACAAAAACGCACGTGTAATCTACAAAACGCTTTATCGCACGGGCGCATCCATGTTTATGAATCGTTAAGACGTCGAATCGCACGGAATCTACGGCGAAATCGTGCCGGAAAAAAAATGGTTAATCGCTAAATTAGCGGTTGCTCGCACCTGCGAAGATTTGTAATGCAATCAGCGCCGTCGGGTCTCGCGTCTTCGAGCGACCCGACCCGATGACTGCCGACCTTTGACTCGGCAAACATATTGATTTATTAAAGTGCACGTGCATACGTACACATTACCGCAGTATCCCATCACTGGCCGTGCCAGGTGTAAATGGACGGTTATTTTCTTAATAGATTTCCATTGCCCAAAGAAATGTTTAACCGGCACGCCGAATGCCACCGTCCGCGTGAGGACCGCCACTTCAAATTGCAGCTTGTTCGCGGTTACAAAGTCCGGCTTATTTACGCTGAATTGCCCCGGCCTCTTCGTATGAAAGCGACGATAACGAGCCGGCACCCTTCAAAAGTTTGACGCAGAGATTGTTCATATTGTTAGACATATATAATCAAATAATTTCAGCGAGATTAAACTTCTGTACTGCCTAATACGCAAAGTATCTCTACACCTCTTAAAAACAGAAATATAAATTTAAAAATTATCGTCTGCGTTTCTAAATCTACTGTTAAATTCATAATGTCAAATTATATCCAATTTGAATTATTTTTAATCTTTTCTATAGATCATCACTGCTTAATATATATCGTTAATTTAATTAAAACAATGAAATTAAATAATTTAACTCTAGAAAATATATTAAATTTAACTCAAATTTAGTTTATTATTTGCACTAAATGCATACGTTAATATGGACGTTATTCACTTTATAACCGCAGAAATAGATTGATTTACATTTCGACACATATGCATGGAAGTTAAAATTAATGAAATTATTGATTGACTCAAAGATTGCGATTCCATTGTTCTTCTGATGTATAACAGTATGCATTATTCGTAAATTGGAGAATTTCAATTTCTTGTTTGATAAATTCACCGATATTGTGTGTGGCCGAATATAAGCAAAACGGTCCTCGGAAAGGTTGACGGAGACAAGATCGAGGATGGCACGAGGGAGGATGGGCGAGGGAGATTGGTAGTCCATGAGCGAGATTGGTAATTTATAATGTGTAATATGTAAAGTGGTAATGGACGGCCGGTTGTAGTGGTTTGATGCAAGTTGGAACTTCAGGTTGGAAGAGTCTTGAGGCAGACTAGCGGCCAAGCAACCGGCCGCGAAGATGTTACGAGGGGGCACCGTGGGGCGAAAGAGCGGGAGGGGTCCCTCAGGGGCGTCGAATGGGGTACCCGATCCCAAGAGCTCAGTGCAACAACGATGAGGGGGATGAGGTAGGAACAGAGACGGTGAAGAGAGGCACGACGAGGAAAAAGAGAGCGCGAAACGGGGCAGGAGAATGAAGGGAAGAGAGAGAGGGGGAGGG
>NW_017296923.1:634863-641186 GCF_001594075.2 Trachymyrmex cornetzi
GTGTCGAGCCTTAATGAATGCAAACCACGATCCGGAGGCAGCCCGCTCGACCTGTTGTTTTCCAGTCCAGATAGCCTATAATTTTTATTGTCACGGGAGAAATAGCAGCCTGATGGAGGCACGGCTTATCTCGGTCCTCGTTTTGCGTCCCAGCCGTGTTCCGTGCGTTTTGTTGCCCTCTCCTTAGCCCTCGCACCATCCTCCCTGCTTCACCCTTGCCTTGCCACCAGCCTCTCCCTCTAGCATGTCGCTCTCCGCGCGGTTTCTCACCCCCTTCCCCGCCTTTCCGCGAGCCTCTCTCACCTCTCTCGCCGTCTGCGATTCCGATTCCCCATCTCGTTCCCGAACCTCTTCGATCAACGCCACCAAACGTTATGCAGGTTCTATATATACGAAGAATATGATGGCGTATTACCTGCTTTATATCGCTAGTATGTGATACGTATGTAATAGATATATATATATATATATATATATATAATACATATTGCTCGCATATACGCGTCTATATGGCTACGTGAATTCGCCAAGGAACAGCCACCTTGAATGATTGCTGCAGCGATTTTCCGATATGAAAGCCTGGCGATCAAAGTCTACATCGATCTCTTCGAGTAATAGTTTATTAGAATAATAATCGGGACGATGACCGCAGATATTCCGTTTCATTTTGCAAATAAAATACTGGTGGTCATTTTAAACAGTGCACCAAGAGCAAAAAGTCACGTATCTTTCGGCGACAAGCTGGAGATACAGTGACAAATATTCGGTTGTCGATAGTCAGTTATGCGAGGAGACAGAGAGACGTTGAGACAGGTACCATCCTCGCTCGTGATCCAAAGGCACGTAATCGTTTCTGAGGAATCGCATCAGGAGAGGATCCGATGAAGACACGTCAGATCGCCCATAACGATTATCCAACGGCGAGGTATCGTTTCCGCGCGCAATATACAACGAGCCTTGTTATATGGAAGATGCGCCGGTGTATTGTCGGCCGTGGTACACAAATGGTTTCACAGAATCGCACGGTGGCCAATGATGGCCACTGATAATGACGACGTGGACGAGTATGCGAGCAAAATAAATCGCGAAATGCGCGCGCGATCTTCTTCAGAGAACTCGATATTTACGCGCGACCGCGAAGACGCACCCGGCAGATTTGCGGCGTGTAACGAGATTCGCCGTGCAATTCGGGGAAAACTTGTCGGTCGTGTCGGTTTAAATTGGATTATGATGTGCCGGAAGCGATTCTGCCTTTTCGCGAGCACGGAACGAATCGCCATTATCCACTCGCAAATTCATTAACGATGCTTGCGCGAGTCACAGCGCAATAATTTTAATAAAATAACTCACCGAGTCGCCCGATATAACAACCTTTCAGTCGAAACAGCCGACAAGGTAACAGCTATTTACTCGATTTTTTTTTTATTTTTTAACCAGACGTAGCTCGTAATGCGCTACCTGATGTAAAGCTACCTTCTCGATCACCTGCTCGAGGGAGTTCCGATCTCACAGCGCCATTTATGTAATTTATGCTATTTGGATAATAGAATCCGTCCGATGTTACATGAGCACGAAACGTCCAACGTACGTACATATATATTTTAAACCACGTTCTAGCACATGTGTCCGCGCGCGTGCAGAGTCCATTCCACGCCAGGATCGGCGTCATCATCATCATTATCGTCATCATCGCCGGCTTTTCCACGCGTGTGCACTCTCTTTCTCTCTTATTCTCTCTCTTGGCGCGGCAACAAGAAATTCCAGCGGGTGAACGGTATAGCGACCGCAGGGCAATCAGCGTTAACAATGTTTTATTGTTACGTCACGGATCGGGTTGGCTGTACACGTATACACGTACGAGACGAACGGACAGGCGTGCATTAAAGCTTATCATAACGGTTCGCCGTTAAGTCGCCGTCAGGGCGAACCCGGAGTAGTTCGCGGGCGGAAAAGAAAAAGGCTGCTCGAAAGTTGGACCAGGTTGCTGGACCGAGCACAATGTTCCACATGTTGGGATCGACCAGGCCTCACCAGGCGGACCGCCGCGCCGCGTCGCGTCGGTGCAGTGTCGTGAATATAGCATACACTCGCACGGTTACGCTCGATTAAAGTTGACCGCGCGCATATTTACTGAGCGCGCACGAAAATAAGCCGCGCATTCCCAAAGCAGTGGAAAACTATTAATCTTCCGTAACACAAACGGTATTGCCTTGCACCTTGGGCATGCGGAATATCCAGTGAGAAGCTTGCATGTGCATATATTAAGTTAATCCATGATAATAATCGCTAGTTTTATTTGAATAATATAGATAGTGCTAACTGTATTATCGGTTTCTACACCTTTTGATAGACTCTTTAATTTGGAATATTAAGTGCTGATAAAATTTATAAGCGTATACGTGAATGAATATATAACTTAGTAGGGAGTTATACAAAACGGTAAAATGTTACTGCATGAAGTCGGTTAAAAATGTAGGTTGTTAATTGATTTATGTATTTACGTATTTTTTTTTTTTTTTTTTTTTTATTAAAGTTCCACACTATACACAGGACGCTATACTTTTGCAGGCCATACCTGAGAAGTTTGCCGCTCATTCTCTCACACAGTCTAATATATGGCGTACGAGGTGAGCAAAGGTGCGAGCAGGGAAAGGTGGGGGAGTCGATGTATAAGGGTAAAGGTGTAACGGGACCCCTGACGATCTACGTATTCATCATGCGCGACCTTAAGCGAGAAAAAAGTGACAACCAATTTATAACCGGGATAATTACAATATCAAGCACTGGGCTTTTAATATACGCTTAATAACCGATAATGAGCGCATTGGCGGGTCGATGTATCCGTTTTACCATTTACGGTTATCGTTTTATTTATATGGGACACGATCAGGTATTCTTCTGTTCGTAAGCTGTACAATTCAGAAGAGATCCTATCCTATCGACAGGCGTGTCCAAGTACGAATTACTTGGCACAGCCAGAGACAGTTAATTCACGCGAATGGGCGAATCTCACGGTGGAGGACTAATTGACAAACATTGACGGACGGTATGTACGGTAGCGTGAAGTGGTGTATAGTGTCCGAAGTGGCCTTTGTTGACAGGCGAACCTGTGCTTGGCCGACACGGCATTTCCCACAAAAGCCCTACTACTTCCACTCAATTTGCCCGCTCGTGCGAACTCCGGCGCGGATCGAATCGCGCGCGCGTGCACACACGAGGAGACGTTTATTACACACGAGGAGAAATTTCTCTCTGCCAATTTTATTGAGGACGATCGAATGATTACAGCTCTTCTCGTGAGTTCTTAATTAATCGCACTAACTTTTATCGTAACCGCTAATTTATCGCACACGACCGTTAATTTTCTGTATAGTAAAACCGGAAAGACTCATGGGGGATATCTAAACGCGCGCTTCTCCATTTATAATCTTCCAATCGTGCAGTCGTCTTTCTGCCTATGTGGCAGTTCGAAGTAAGTTGCCTTAATATCGAAAGGAAATTCGATCAACGTTTCGTATCGACGGCGACAAGCTTGCCAGCCGCGGCGGGAAAGCATTTATTTGCATAGGCGGCGAGTACCATCAGCAAAGGATTTCTGTAATCCCATGCAAATTGTTAAAGTTGAACCATTAGCGAAAATTAATGCGATTTTCTCTGAACGCGCGGGAATGGGTGAATATAATATTGATGGGTTTGATACGAGAGATAGAAGAGGGGCAGAAGAGGAAAGGATGTTCGATTGGGGTAAGAACGAGGGGCAGATAAGCATTATTTATTGAATCATCGCTACGGAATTGTGAACATCACTACGGTATCGTGTGTGGCGCTCGCGAAAGCATCACTGTAGATTTATTTTCAAGTGCCGAATACATTATGCAAGATAACCGCGGAAGTAAATATATTTCATTTTCCCTTCCAACAAAATACATCACAATTATTCCGCATCAACCTCGACATTATTTCTCAGCCTTATTGCGTCTTACAATGCACAGAATATAAATGATATAATATTGGTTAACAATAAAATTTTGTTAAATGGATAATTTTGACTAATTCCTATATTTTTTAATGCTGATTCTAAAAATAAGATTAGAAATTATCCTACTGACTCTAATTTTTTGTAAGCGACATATCTATTTTTAAAAACTTATATACATCTTGCCAATGATAGCTCGTTGTATGGAGCCTTTTTAAAAATAATTTATTTTTATTTCAAGCCTTTTATAATGAGTAGAAAATTATATGAAATTCAGTAGCTATATTCTCTATGAAAATCCCTTTGAATAATTTATTTATATTTAAATAGAAGAGAGACATAAATAAAGGAATTCTTAAATACATGTTACTCGAAAACTCTATTCTTGATCCTCGTAAATTTTATTAAACACATTTAAAATCAGCGCAAAGTATACAATAAGAAACTTATCAATTCATAAGAAAAGTGAAATTTTGTCGACCAGTAAATAACTGAAAAACCATAATTTATAAAATTTTTAAGAGCATATTGTTCAAAAATTCTGCCCTCCCGATAAATTTGACAAACAGGTTTAAAATGAAAAAATACTATAAAAAACTATAAAAATAAAAATCTATAAAAAAAAACTATTAAAAAACTAAAAAAAAACATTCTATCAGATTAGTTTAACTTAAGAAAAATGATTGAAACAGATGATTGATATACCGCAGCAATTATTAGATAACACTATTCAAAAAACAGTAAATTTTGTCGATCAGTTAAAGAAAAATTATGCTATGTCTTTCACATTATCATTCGAATACTCAAATAAGTTGAATTTTACAATTTTGTCAGCGAGGTAAAGAAATACGAATCTACCAAAAATATAATGAATATGTTTCCTCGAAAGAAAAATAAGATGTGTTAGATTCCCGGCGTTTCGAAAACGATTACAAATTATTTTTTTACCGTTTTTCGAACAGCATTATTTGATATATTGCCGTCCTTATCTATCATTTGCTTTAATTGCTAAACAAATAGACATATTAAGTACGTTTCAGAAATATAAATAGTATTTCAGTTGGCGTGCTCGTTTAATATTCTATTAGCTTAGTCGTGGACCGTCTCTTGCCCTTCACTAACGCTTTCCTCCTCATCCATACATAAGTTTGCTAGTTGGTTTAGAGCCTAGAGAGCGGTACTCTTACACAACGCCGAGTACAATAGCTTCGTTCAGTAGCCTTTTTTCCCGTCTTCTCGTCCTTTTCTCTCCAACTTAGGCCAACTCGACGAATCCAGGAATCTTTATGAAAGGCATAAACGACTATCTTCGCTAACGGTATCGTCGAAAATGGTATTCATAATTATACAGTTGCGACACACGCATTATTTGTTCGGAATTGTAATGGCCACGAGTTCTTTGGCTGAATGAGCCTGCGAGCGGTATAAAACGTTAATCGCCACGCCACGGAAAGATGTCTTTTACGACCGATTATAAATCGTCGCTTTCTCACTGCGTTACTCTCGTCTCAGTCCGTCGGAATAATTATATCCTGTAGTACGAACGGGTTAATAGTCACGATGATAAACCGGTGGCCGTTGATTGATCTTAACAAGCGGGTATTGTGATATCCTAGGAATGTTCGCGAATCCATCAGCGGAATCTTCTCATTAAACTACGTGATTACGAAATTTAATTCGACAATTTAACACGGAAAATGAACCGTGCTACGTATAAATTTCTTTTAAACGCATAAAGTTTAAAACTATATGAATGTTCATTTTCCGCAAATCGTTTCATACATAAAGAAAAGCAATAAAGATTTTTAATATTTAAAGAATTATAAAAATAAAATTATTCTTCCTAATTTTTTCCTAAAAATTAAGAATATATTTCTTCTGCTGTTAGTATTTTACTTTTTACTATCAATAATAATATTAGTATCTGAATTATGGAGGATACTGCATTGAAAGGCCAAGATATGATTTCCCATGAAATAAAAACGCATTATTGTCATCGAAACCCTTCGAAATCAGGCTGAAAAGCAAATACCAGCAGTGCTTTCAAAAACAGGTCTAATGACAGTGTATCTCCTCGTCTTTCATCGCCATCACGTCGCTAATGCACGCGTGCAAAGTTGCACTACCGACGACAAGCAGTCGTGCCTTTTCGCTCCGATATCATCGGTCCGGCAATTTTGTTGTCGATCGAACCCAACGTCATTACCGACCCTACCGGCTCGAACTGCCACACCGAAAACGGTCGGCGTGAAAGAGTTGCGCTTCTTCTCGCAAATAATGCAGGTTCGTTGGCCGACTACCGACGTTCTCTCCCGTTCCATTCGTTCTCACTCTTTTCCCCTCGACA
>NW_017296923.1:641212-685296 GCF_001594075.2 Trachymyrmex cornetzi
CCCCCCCCCCCCCCCCACACACATCCTCGTTCAGCTTCTCTTTTTCTCTCTCTTTTGCTCCCACTTATGCGACTCGTTCCGACTTGGTCTCCTCGCCGGAGAACAGCCGTGTTTTTGTCGCCCTATTGTGTCAGCCAGGGTTGCTGCCTCTTCTGCTCGTCCATTGTGCGAATTCATCAACGTATTCATTCATTCCGTCGGTATTGTCTCACAGCTGCTCTCGCTCGCGTAAGGTCCGTCTCCCCGTCAACGTTTCTTTCTATCGCCACTGATCGCCTCCGTCATTATGTTGCGCATTAATGGTAATCTTCTCGCGGCGAAGAAATAGAAGTGAACAAAGGAAAGTTCGGATTAGCGAAAGAACACGCGAAGGAGCGCGTGGCGGGGAACAAAAGTTAACTTCGGCCCGATGCCATTCGCCAGCTTCGCGAGCTTGTAATGCTTCATCTTAGAGTCGACGGAACAAAACGCTTATATGTCAGAACGTCAATGGAAACCTAACACGAGCCATCGATTTATTGTTCAATTTACTGTCGCCAAAACGACATTGTCCTAGTTTACTCAATAACCTGTTTCTCGCGCCCCTCATCTGGAATCCCTCCGGTTCTCGCCCCCGCGTAGGTGCGTAACGACGTCCGACGACAACTTCCTGGGGCGAGCCTTCTCACCCCGTAGCACCGGCGCTTCTACATGTGTCGGATCGTAGAGGGGTCGGAGGAAGGGTGCGAACGAATGAACGGCAACAATCGCATTTCCCGAGCGGGGAATTATCGAGCCCACGCAATATCGTTGCGGATATTGTTTTCGACGCGAAACAGCGCGAGGTTGCGTCTAGGGTGGTACAGTGGTGACAATGGCGAAAACGCTGTTGCGAGAGAGAGAGAGAGAGAGAGAGAGAGAGAGAGAGAGAGAGGGAGAGAGGGAAGAAAAGAGAAAGGGCTTCCTACGTGAGGAACCGAGAAGGGCGAAGGATAGGAAAGCATATTACGTGCGAGGAAACGAGAGAGAGAGAAACTTGCGCGGTGGTGGGTCGAAGGGGTGCGTTATTGTCGTCGGGTTGCGGGCCATTCTCTTGCGACTAGCAGTCAATCAGAGCTCACGCGGTGGTGCCGTTCGTTCGTTCCTTCGTTCAGTCAGTCAGTTAGTCAGCCAGTCTGCCAACCACCAGCCCAACCAGCCGAAGTAGTCTCGGTGGTTGCCGACCTACCGAGCATGGAAATACAATTACCACGCCAGGAACACTATGCCTCGCAGCTCCGCCATTACGACCGGCAAGCGCGACCCCGCCGCCGCGCGCCGTTCCTCTGAGTCGTAATGATGCCTGATTGTGTAACGCCGGTGGGGATATTGAGTTAAATAAACAATATTAAATCCGCAAACGGGATTGCGTCCCGTCGCTTACATCTCCGCGCGCCGACGACGACGATGACATTCGCGCGCGAGACAGATAAGGCGGATTCTTCTTACGTCTCGCGTCTCAGCCGTCGACAACCGCGTTATCGCATGCTGAACTGTTAGCGGCTAAAACAATAAACGCGAGGTGTCTCCCCCTCTGACGGAACGAATGCGGGGACCCCGAGAAATTGAAGCTGAAACGCAAGGGTTGCGCGCCGCTTGCAACGCGCTTAATGCGCCAAAGCGGAGCACGGTAATAGCTGCCGGTGATTTATGAGAGCGCACGAGAGGGCACATGCGGTTGCACTGATCGCGATTTTCGCTGTGCGAAGGAATGATTTATCAACTCTCGCGTTAGGATACAAATAAAAATCCCTGTTCCCACTTATCACCGCCGTGATACTATGTACAAGTGTACTATTAGCCGTTGCCAGTAATCACTTATCCACGCTTTTCTCAACACGTATAATATCGCCTATTAATTTATGCGCAATGTATACGTATACGCGTAGACGGATATATATATACCTGTATCTATATGTTAAATAATTTTCAATATACATGTGTATTTATCACGCAGAATTAATGAGTCATACCGCGTGTGCATGTCACTCTAACGAAACGTTACCGAGCTATCGAAAGAATGTATACGATAGCATGCAATGATTAGAGTTTTTGTTTGAGTGTCAAGCAGTTTTACAGTTACTTGAGACTTGCGACGCAAGGTCTTATTGCATAGCACGAGTGCTACTTCTTGGCGTTGTGTGTAAATTATTGTTAGTCGAAGGTTTCCACGTCCGTTTTTATGACGCGTAAGATTTAATGTCAAATGCACTTAACAAGCAATTCAATTAGAAAACACCGCGAGGCCCTGAGTAGTAAAGATAACGGAAGCAAAAGTACGAATTTATTTTCACGGCGAATTACCCTGGTGGCTATGTGGAAATGGGAACTAATAACAATTTACGGATCCTTTCGGCACTGTCGCAACATTTTCGAGACTACTGTAATAACAACGGTGTGTGCACGTACCGTGCTTACCTTCGCTAGAATAGCTAGGCATAAATAAGAATGATAATAACGATTATTGCAGTTTTTGCTCAGTCGTTGTGTTAAGCTCTTCGTTCTCTCTGTACTGTCGCCGGTATTAATTCCGTTTAATTGCACAGAATCCTGGATGTTTTAAGTGTCACAGATACGCGGCCATATAGGGTTTCCACAATCGTCGTCATTTATGATATTGTTGCAATGCGAAACTGTCATAACATTTACGATGTCGGATAAATTTGCATATAAGGCGTGTTTTATTTTCGCAGTCATGTTAATCTCGATTGCGCAGAAAGAACTCGCTCGATCGATCACTGCAGCAGATTCAAGGCAATCTTATATTCCTCATGGTAAAGACGATACTTGCTCGGAGACACGTCGATGATCGAACACAGAATTTCATTTTATTTCTTTCTCCGAAGCAGATTGACGTGCACATGCATCGAAACTGATAAAGAGATAAATCAAGTGGAGCTCGTTTCCATCTTTAAATCGTGGAATTTTCGATTACTTCATACTTATTATTTTTAACGTTTTATTTTATTTTTTTCATTCAAATTTGTCAATAAATTTAAATAGAATATCGGCAAGTAAAATTCATAATTTTATTTTAAAAACTTTACTACTTTATGCAAATGATGTTTATAGAACATAGTGGGCCATACTTTTCGCATATTTTCGGTGGCTCGAAGCTCGAAGCGCAATATCACGATCAATTACTATCAATACCGAGAAGAGTCTCATAATTCGCAGCTGCCCGCGGAGCGTATTATTTACGCGAAGCTCGAGGCACCTCGTGATTACGTTACCACGCAGGGAAACAAAAAAGTCGAAGGACAACCCTTCATTTACTCGACCCTTGTAAGTGGTTACCCAGCAATTCGTATGCATCAAAAGAAACTGCATTCGGTCACTCCATGGTTTATCATTAGAATACAACAGATGTTTGCGCGGTAATCTTTGCAAGCATTAAAATCATTTTTCTGTCGTAATAATCATAACTGATCGTATTCAGCAAAAATGTCAATTTTAGGAGAGAAAGCTGTTTAATAAAGACTTGAATCATTTTCTTTTTGACTGCGTATATAAGCTGGTATAAATCGCAGCGTGAAGTCAGTCGAAGCATATTTGGGACAGGCGGTCTAATTATTGCCGACATTATTAACCTCGATGAGAGTGGGGTTCGCACGGAAGATGAAGGTTGGGTGAATGGGTGTCGGAGGGCGAAAAGGCGATAGATGGTTGCTCGGAGACGTCGGTCGAAGGAGCGGTTCGGCGGCAAGGAGAAGGAAGCTGGAGGTTGTCGGCTTCGGCTATAGACGCCGCATTATGTCTTCGTTCGCCTTGCTTGCAACGCACCGTGTGACGTGACGTGAGTGTTCCAGACAACCTAATTACATCACAACATAGCACACCGTCATGCGCTACCGTCTCGCGCGCGCTGCCATGCCCGCCTTATAAACCACCTTTCCTCCAGGCTACCCTCGCTTTCTCTTCCATCCCTCGGCATCCAATCGTCTCACGCTCTACGACACCCTCTCTAACCGTCGTGTCTTCGGATGAAACAGTCGCTCATGAGTGTATAATACTCTGCGCGCTAGACAGACGACATTCCAAATTCCGGGACGTTATCATAGTCCACAGTGTTTGCCTAAATATATTCGCTGTATCTGTATTGAATGTCGAGAATATAATAGAAGACGTTGAGAGAACACGATGTATGTTTTAAATACAAAATTGTACAAATAAAAAAAAATTGTATATATTCTTTAATCTATTTTAACTCTTCTGTACAAATGATAATAACGATAAATAAATATCAGATATTTTCATGTAATTTAACCTTTCAAAGCTGAGTCTATTGGACCGGCCATTACGTTCAGATAACAAAGAAATAATTCAGCTTTCTCTGTAATGTTAAAATAAAAAATACATACACATTACTATATATATTTAAATTTATTATTAATTTTTAATTCTTGAATTTATTATTGTAGCAATTTCCATTTTGATACAAAAACTGTCGATTCAATTTTCTTTATGTTACATCTAAAAATTTGGATTATTCTCATTCAAATGAACTTAGCATTTATTTTCTTTTGCACATAAGTTATGTTATTTTAGTTCCTAATTAATTAGCCTTTTAACTAACACATCTCATAGATCCAGTGTCAGTAACTGTGTTACAAATTTCAGCATCAGCTCCGCAAAGTCAAATGTATATCATTTTGAGAAATTGTCTTTTAATTAACGGTAGAAATGCATATCAGACGTGTCGCATTATATATAGAATCAATTGGATAGGTCTCTTCTTTACACGAGTAAATGTTACATATACGTTCCTTAGTAACGAACATTGATTGTACATAGCGAGCAGCCATGCAGAAAATAAACATACACCAGCCATACGAAGGGGCGTGAATGAACGCCATTCATAATACGAATGCTGAAAGTGCATCGCGTTGCAGACCAAGCGCCATGCCCTTTCGTTGCACTTTCACTGATATCTAATTGTAAGTCAAGTCAAGGGCGCTCGTGATCACGGCGATAGGTTTAAATCTCACTGGTAAGTTATCACTGACGCTATCTGCAGCCGTAAAACAGTCGGCGCCATGGGAACGGTTACTCCGCGCTCGAAATCGTTTAATATAAATACGATGCACAGAGAAGCTGCGGCGCACAGTAATTGCGGCACGCTAATTAACAGTCCGAACGTCCAACAGATTACGAGAAAGATGTAGCACTGTCATCTTCTTTTATATTCCTGCTTAGGCTTATCATTTGTATCTTGTTGTATGTAATAAATTAATGTCTATTCGCAACTGATAATCTTATGTTGCACGGTTCTCAAGCTAACCTATCGAACGATCCGATGCAATCAAGAATTTATAATGGTGAATTTATAAGTAGAACGCGACCTCGCATAATAACCAGTCATATAGAATACAATTGACGAGATTATATTACGCTTTGAGATGATATACCAGCTAGTGTCAACTGCTAACTAAAATAATCTAGTTAATCATGAATTAATCACATGCACGTACACAAACGATAGAACGCTATAAATATAATGTTATATATTAAATTTTATAATATTTCACAGCTTACGTATATATGTATATGAATATGCTTGCGTGTTATATATATATATCGATTAGACGTGTTATTATAAATGCACACCGATTACGCGGTGACGAGGAATTATCCGTCTCTCTGAAGCCAGTGTGATATCGAGACTCAACGATTGAGAAGTAACTGGCTGAAATAAGTATCCATCACTCTCAGCACGTATCCGATTACCTATATCTAAGTAAAATTACGGACGCCAACGTAAATCGTTGCCTATTAATACACTTCATTGATCTACGAACTTATCGTTAATTCCTACAAGCTCGGAATTTCACGTTTTCGCACAACGCCTCAAAACATTCTTGCCGAGGTGTCTTTATGTTGCCATAATCAATGCGTATGACAGGTGGACGAAGCACATTAGTAATTGCCGTTTATGATTACAGCTTAGTAACACGTTATAGCATATCGTATTACATTACTTTGCGATTTACATTGATTTACATTGATTTACTTTGTTTGCTCTCAAAAAATGAAGGCAGTAATTTATTACCATGTCGTTCACTCGTTGTACTCCTTGGAGAAACAAAAATCGGAACGTAAGTCGAATGTAAGAAGAGAACGATAAAAGCGTAAACGAAAATCTAGAAAGCGTGAACGCTTCTTTTACGTTTCGTTGTCTCAATTTCCATCTCCTAGAAGTTTTGTTTATGCTTCTGTTACTCTCTCCTTACATTCGATTTTGTTCCAATCTTTATTTTTGCTAGAAACTTACGTCGTTCTGCAATTGACGATTGCATTTATATACAAAATTTAGTACTATATTTTGAGGACATCGTGAGACGAACAAATAAAATCAAAGATTGAAAAGCAAAACAGAAAGTAATGAGTGATGATTAACAACAAGTGAGAGCTTGAACATTGCTCACCTTTTTGCAATGACGTATCTGTTTGTTAGCGCTGATAAATATTGACATCTTATAGGATATGAAGCTACACGAAAGGTACATTATAACGGCAGTTTTCGCTTGTAAGGAGGTTGCGTTTGTCTTTTGAATTTGTGACCTAAATGACTGCCAATAAAAACGACATATAACATGTGATATTTTCTCAATCTGCATGTACAAGACATACATTCTAATTGCAGAATGTTATATCGTCGCGTCGTTTGGAAACAGTCTATGAAAGTGACTATTGTAAACATGCTCACCTTTGACATCTCGCTAATTCGACAATAATGTAAAAAATCAAATAATCAATCGTATACTGCGAAAATACAATCGTTTTCTGCACAAACCTATCTTTACACACGAGCAATAAAATTTGACGTAATTGCGAATAAATATATGACCGATATTAAAGTCATGAATAAAGCAATTGATCAAATTTTCGTTATTATATTTAAGTGCATTTCGTGTGCACGATCTCCTTAAATTATTCACGTTGCGTGCGACTAAATGAACCTCATATTTCATGAATAATATTTACGTACGTGCGCGCGTTTTAGCTATAGAAACAGATCTCTGTAGAAATGCATGTTGCAACGAGAGAGCATTTTTTCGTAATTATCCCAATATTAATCTCAGTAAAAGAGCTCGCGTAGGCATGTTGGGATGAGAGCGCTCTTTCAACAAACTATCAAGACAACCTGTTCCCCCAACATGTTTGGCCAGCAAGTAAAGCAAGGCGTTACCTTAATAAAGAAGTTTACTGCGCGAAATACGTACGAAATATGTCGTTTCGAGATAAAAACTATGTGATCACGACTTGGTTCAGGCAAATCAATGTGTTCGAAATAAGTTATAGGAATCATGAGCATTAGCATGCAATGATCACGTAAGAGACAGATCCACGGAGCAGCACCATGACAACATATTACAAAAATCGTTCCTGCTAAATGGACCTTAATGAAGCACATCCAAAGCGGGAATTATATCCCACGGCAATCGCCAGAAAAGTACGTACGTGGCACCAAGCCGCATTTTCGCATACAGACACGCGCACGAGCGATAATTACTTTATCCCGTTCCTCTATCCTCGTCAGGTATTTTTCACGCGGAAAATCGTCGAAACGGAATGGCCGCGGCGTGTTCTCGGTGCCTCTCCTAACATGGTAAACCTCAGCCGCGGGTGATCGATGTTCCTTGGGCCGCCGCCATATCTCACCGTATGTCACATTCCGCGAAATCATTCGAACGGTGTGTGCGGAATATAATATGTAACCCCGCGATCGGATTGGCCGGGAGTGTTTCAGGGAGCAGCGGTAACGCGGCCGCAAGAAATTGCACGGCGTTGCCATTCCTGAATCAGGGCGCACGGTAGCCGCGCGTCTCGACAGCTTGATTAATAGCCTTAATTAAGATATTTAATTGCTTTTATTTTTATTTCCTGCCGCGTTGTATAATGGCAACGTCGCGACAGCATGACCGGCGAGAAGAGGACAGGAGACTCGGCGAAGGGGGCGGTGACGACGAGGACATCGGCTCTTCTCTGCTCGCAAAGGCGGGAGGAAACGGCGTGCTCTCGAGAAACACGTCATAAGCCTTGCGTATTACGACCGTATGTTCGCATTATGATCGTGTATCTCGCTCGTCGTCGCTGCTACAATTAGCTAAGGGAGGCGGGAGAGACTACATTACTTTATTTATGTATATGGCAGCGAACGCGCGCAGTGAATTTTGCACACTTGCTACGCCTTAATCTCTCTCGGTTAAGTAAGAATGTCTCTACTTAATGTCATCATCAATTATATTTTTATATGGAAACAGTATTTCAATTAATATTATCGTACATAATATTTACTTTGTTAATTTATTGCTACGTTTGTCACGCGATTGATAAATCTCGGGACGTGTAGGGTGTAGATGCGCGGATAATAGGTACTCGATAACATGATCCTTGATCCGTCGTCTGACGGTAACTTGGAACAATACGGGTAATCACGTATGAGAGAAGGAATCAGTGATTGTTTCATTTTCCATGTGTGCGAAAAGAGGGTAGGCTTGTCCAAGCCTGGAGAGAGAAACGAGACGCTAACTGTAACTCCCAGACGTGTGCACAGACACCAGTGTCTTTATCTGTCCCTCTCGTTTATCTCGGGCGGTCGCCTTCGTGTTTTGCCCGCACACGTACGACGGTACGATACGGGAGGATGAAACGGATAGATGGATGTATATAGGTGGATAGAGATGGACGGACGGATGGATGGACGAACGTGCCAACTCTCGTGGCTCACCGACTGCTTTAGGGGTAGCTTCGTAGGAGTTGTGGGTGGGCGACGTGAGGCGCGCGAGTCAGACATACGTGTGTGTTTCTGGGGTGCAGAGGAAACGTGTGTGAGAGTGAGATGTGGTGGTTGGAGCAGCTCTCAGAATGGAACAATCAGTCGAGAATCAAGCGACCACTTGTTCTATATGCAGGGACGACGGACGCCGGTCGCTTCTCGAAGTACTCTGCTCGGCGCCAGCCTGAACAATGGAGACCGTGACAATTATTGCAATTACCGCCGAAACTCCCGGAGAGAGCGCGAGAGCGGCAAGGATACACCCGGCGCTAAGCCGTACCATTTCGATGCAAATCTAAGCTGGTCATTACTCGCGCGCCGAGTGGCGTCTCTCGCGTGACCGATCCTTGCATTCGCGCGCGCGAATTTTCATGTAACAATAAATAAATACGACCGCAAGAAAAATTATAATTGCTTTACACAGTTAGTAGAAATCTTTTTACATTTTTTTTTTTTACAAATGACAAACTAAATTACCGATAAACCAGTTTAACAACTTTGAAAACGGATATACTGCGTTAAATTTGGATCACGATATTTAAAAAACGTAATCTGTTAATAGAGTAATAGAAATAATGGCAAATGGAGACATGCAACTGGTTCATAAATAGCATATTGCAAATAAGTCATATATACTTCGATTTAATTGTGCACATTGGGTAGATCATTTTAATTTATTGTATCAATATAGATAATGTTATATGAATAACAAATCTCTGACATTAATTAGTAGAAATTGCTACATTACTGCTAATTTTTTTTAAATATTACAGCCATATCTCGATTTTTAAGATTATATTACATTAACTATATTTCCTACGTTGAATTTAATTAGCCACATTTATCAGCATTTCGTCTAACCAATTTGCTAATCACGATCTATTTTAGAAAGTTGTTTCTTTTTATGATGTGGATTGTGTCATACCAATATATGTCATGTGGTAATAGAACACATATAAACCAAATTTTTTTAATACAATTGCTGACAACGATTCAGGTTATTCAAAAAACCAGAAAAAAATTATTAATATAAATTTTCATTTTTCATACCATATATATTAATCACTGTTGATCTTCATGCAAAAACTGTAACAATGAGAATATCACTGATAACAACGACTATGCCAAAATTATAAAGGAAAAAGTACTAGAGAAAAGTTACATCTCTACAGAACAAAGGAAGAAATTTCTAAAGAACACGACAGTACGTGTGTAGCATGTCGTCGTATGTGTAGTCGCGACTAACGATGGTTAGGGAAAGTCTGGAAAAAAAGGAATGAAGAGAGACCGGCAAAAAAAAACGAGAATGAACCGAATGAGAGATCAGTAGTCAACGTATACAAACTCTGTGTATAAACGACAATGCTACCGGTGGTGCTGATAAAGTGTCGCGCCGTTAAAAGAGAGGAGGACGATCTCGCCCTCACATCTTCGCACGGAGGGCGCCAGCCACCCTCCACGACGGTTATTGTTGCGGTTAGCGGCAACCCTCCGATGACGAAGTTAATTGGGCAACGATTGTGCACCGGATACACTGTTTTCCTTTCTCCCCGCGAGGCATGTTTACCCACGAACGACGAAAGTCTCATTATGAGAACAAAGATCGTGCACCCTTTTTTCTTCAAAATTTCAAACGCCGAGAATTCCCATAGTTAATACTAGAATCTAGATCGTCTAAAGATTCTTGCATAATTCAGTAACGTTTTTAAATTGATTCAGATTTTCATGTATATTTATGATTAAAATATGTATGTACTATCATATTAATATAAATTGTATTAATTATTAATATATTAATAATTGCTGTAACAAATGAAATTACTTATAACATATACAACAGTATATTTCAATTTATATTTTTCTAACAATTAATAATTATTTTTTAAATAAATTTTTGCAATACACGAAAGTAGAAGCAACATATCTAATAAAGCTACTCTCTGCTGATTTCTTAATGCTATACCTCAGATGTTATAGCGACTATCACGAATGTTCATATCTGAGCGATCAATACTAAACTCGCCCTGCCATTGATTTGTACGTAATTGCATTTACTTGGGCGTTTTCACACAGAAACCCAGTGACATTGACGTTAGCCCCCTGGCTGTTCGACCAATCCCCTATAATCCACTAACACTAACCCTTCTCAGCAAGAATGAAAACTGACCTTCCTTGTGCGTAGGCATTGTAATTGCTGATGTGTTGTACGCTAAATCCAACGATAAATCAAGTCGCTTGGTAATATAAGATAAAATATGTACTGACAAATTTATTAATTAATGGAAATTAATTCGCATAATACATAAATCACTACTCTGCCACGTTTTGTATTGTACATCTGAATTATGGGAATATATAACTTTCACTTTAACGTCCTATTCTTCGCTAAGCAGTTAATATTGTTAGATTTATTGAACTTATTAAGAGAAACTTTCTCAATTTATTTAGAGTTTATACAAGATATCTAATCCTTTTGTGAAAGTTGACGTGTTTTTTTGTAAAACAATTTTATACTCATAAAAATTTCTTGTTAAAAATGACGAATTAGAAGATTCTGATTGTATCATCTCTAATCTCAGCAAGAATTATATAATAATAAATCCAATCAGAAAGTTTTAATTTGTCTATTTTCAACCAGAATTTCAATATTAACCAGATTTATTTTTTCAGTGTATAAGTCAATTAATTTCATCATTCACAATTTATAATTTTATCTTTATTAAATAATATACATATATAATCAGTACGTAATTGTACACGTAAGCATAGATAGATATTAAATATAATATGTATATATAAAAAAATAGAAGATATTAAAATATTTAAAATATTAAATTTTTTGTAAAAACATACTAATATTACTTCCTAAATGACTGTTAAATATATGTTGATCGTAGCTACCAATTCTAATCATGTTTGCCGTACAATTTCGTCATCGTACAGAAACCAATTTCCACGAGGAAACGAGTGGCTTAATTTTATCGGAAAAATAATAATATAAAACAAGCCGATCGAACGACGCCGATCACGCTGTAAGGAGCCACCCCATCTCACTCTTCCCGGCTATAATGAGATTTTATACTTGCTTATAATGAAATAAATATTCTTTTATTTCTCGTTACATTGACCAATCGTATCTTTCGTTCCGTCTCGTCGAACGCATCGCCATGAAAGGACGTAGCGTTTAAACGACAAAGCCGCACTTCCGGCGTTCAGACTGGCACAACGATGCACCCATCGTGTTTCGGCGAGGCGAATTACTGCGATAGGAAGGGTGCATAACGACTAAACGGACAATCGTCGACGCATCCGGACGGATCGCGGGTATGATGCGCCGGGATACATGGAAAGACAGAGAGGCGACGAGCCATCCAGAGGAGGACGAGGAAGGCAAACGTGTCCCTCTCAGCAGGCAGCAGCTCGTTACTCGCGACCCGCGGCTCACCGTCTCGTGGAATCGCGTCTGCTGCTACCAGACACGATTGTACTACACGAACGCATACGCTGGAATCGTAGACTCTTATATTATCGCGTATCAAATATCCACTATCTTTCCCTTTTCTCTCTCTCTCTCTCCTTCTCTCTTGGCGAATCAGCCGAGAATATAGCGTCGGCGCATCAATGTGCTACATCGCTGATTACAGCATTACATCGTGTGGACGGTTGTTTCTGATATCTACGCGTTTCCCTTTAAGGATGAAGCTTGCCGTTTTAAGCAACAATAAGATCAATTTTTCATTAGAATTATTTAAGATTGTTCGCGAATGCATAAATTCCAAAATTTGCTAATATAGATATTATAATGTTTTAATACTTTAATTATGTCTAAATCTCGTCGGTCAATATCTCTAATAATCTTGCAATTAAAATTATGGGTTATGAATGTTTGTTTCGATGCCACTAACTTTTCATGTTAACCGATATATCGAGAGAGATACTTAATTTTTCTTATAGTATCTTCTACCATATACCTAATCATCAGATGTCAATTTATACCACGCAGTGCTCCCGTAACGACCTCGAGCCGCGGGGATAAAACGAAATATCGAAGCATCTCCCGTGTTGATGGCGAAAGAAGCCCTGTAGCGCGACGCCTAACGTATCGGCCTGGAACACGCGTCCCGTGCATGGAATCGCATACGAGCGTGCGCATAAAATCCACGGTGGTAATACTACAGTGGCACGCAAGGGTACGGGCGCCGTCCAACGACTCCGCATTGTTCTCCAGGGGAGGGGGAGGCTCGCCGCCACTAATTGCACATTGTATACCATTGTTGCTCTCAGCCGGTTAACTCCTATCGATCTGCTATCTTCATATAAAGTAACGCAAAACAACGTAATTAATTGCCAGTCTCCCGAGCATTGTTAGACGATAAATAACGCGATGGGGCCTACGTCCAATTAAAATATTCAGTAAGACAAACAACAATGGGACGACCCTCCTCCACGACTTTGCCGTGCGTGGTTCTCGACCACTTCTTCCTATCCGGTCGCAGTCGGTCGGTCGGACGATCTTACCGTCTTTTCTTCTCTTCCTTGGAAGATTCTCGCATGCGTTCTCCGGCGGTTAACCCGCGCGCAGGTGGAAGAGATACGAGCCTGTACCTGCGACTTGCACAAAAACGAAATGTGATATTCTCCGTGCGGTGTAATCACTGCTATCCCCGGATTGTCGGCAGAATAAGGATCTCCCTTCCATTTGAGCGTACAATACGTAGCGCGTACAATACCGTTTGACATGCTACGAGAATCGACAATTTGTATAGAATACAAGATGAGATATGATCTTTTATCGGACTTTGTATGTGTCATAAAAACTAATTGATTTTATTTAGTGACTTCGAACTTGGACTGATTTTAATTAAAATAGTTTAATTTAATTATACTTGTCATCTTGTTGTGTGTATAAGAAAAAAATGAATGTACAATCTCTATCATAATAACTTCAGGAGAATTTTACTGTAGGCTCACATTCCAGTTACGCATCATGATTATCATCGCGTTAACATTACAATCGTTCATGATATTTCGCTCACTCTAAAAAATATTCAATGTGGATTTAACATCATGTGGTGCTTACTTATATAATTCTCACTGTGTTGGTGTTAACACCAACATGATGTGAATTTAATACCATGGATTTTAAATCCACACCATAATGGTGTTGATATAAACACCAGAAGTTATAAATCTATACCATGTTGGTGTTCACATTAACAGTGAGAATTATGCAGATTTTATTTATTATATAGACACCGCATAAATTTACACCGATATTTTTTAGAATGTTAAAACTGCTAAAGGTGTCGATTTAGTAATTTTCTATCTGCGTTTTCGGTTAGTAACAAATTATTTCAGTATTATTCGTATACTGTTAGAATTATATGCTCACAGACATATATCAATATTATATTTTAAATTCTGTACTATAATTTAATACAGAAAAGAAAAGAAAAAAAGTTTAAATAATTATTGTTATCTGTGAGCATATAATTCTAACAGTATACGAATAATACTGAAATAATTTGTTACTAACCGAAAACGCAGATAGGAAATTACAAAATTGACACCTTTAGCAGTTTTAACATTCTAAAAAATATCGGTGTGGATTTATGCGGTGTCTATATAATAAATAAAATCTGCATAATTCTCACTGTTAATGTGAACACTATTAATTATAATTGGCGGGGCCAAAATGGCAACGGCGATTCTAATGATAAACGTCACCTAGATTTTTCTGAATATATTACAAAATGCATTAATGATATATTGTATTATAGAAAAATAAATTTTAAAAGAAATTTTTAGATAGAGAACCAGAAGATTCTTTCTACTCAGTATCATATCTATAAATCATATGTGGTGAAATGCAAGCATGTCACTATACCTCATGATATTCCTGTTACAGGAAATTCTCTTTTCTGTCCGTCCCCAACTATGCAATTACGTAATTATATAAACACGCTTAACTTTTATCTCGCTACATTTACAAGAAACTACCGTTACTCTTAGCCTCACTCGTCGCGGCATGTGCATATGATTAGAGAAATTGAACGGGAGGAAATCTTAAATGACGTTAGTGTCGGTGCGATCCGCATTTAGCAATAATTAATTTCCTCTCGCTTGCCTGATAGGGCAAAATGCAAAAGACTCGAGTAGCGAACAGACTTTTCCACACATATTCTCGCCTTCATTGCGCGATGTTTAAACGTCTTGATTACAGGTTATCCATCGGTGTCTGCTTTCTAACGCAACGTATCTATAGCCTTTTTTTCAATTTGGCCCCGAGTGAAACTCGAATCATAGTCCGATAAGCACGCGGCGATACGCACCGCTCGTCGCGGTTGCGTAAGGCATCTACTCTTGTTCTGACGCCCGATATGTCAGCGAGACACATTTTTCCGAATAACAAATCTCTTTCGTATCTTCTGACTAAGCCGCCGTGACGAGATCGAGATTAGTCTCATTCACTGTTGCCGTTGCCTCAGGGGTAATATTACGCTTTATTCTTTTCCCGACAACAATATTCAATAACAATCGAGTCGTCTGGATTACGTATATCCTGTACGTAGAAGAAAAGCAGTTTCGATAAGTTAATCATAAAACTCTGATTTGCGCTCCGACATAAAAATGGTATACTTTGGTATACTTCAATCTTCGCGGCATAGCGCTGCTCTCATGGCTCGGCAGCTTCCGAGGAGCACTGGTCTCGAGCGCGATACGCATGCCGGCAACTTATATCAGCAAGAAATTGCCTTCAGGAAACAAGGCATTCTGCATTCTCGCACGCTCTAACGATGTGGGCATCTTTCGAGACGAGAGCTCGGGCGCCTTCACCGTGGTTCGTCCATCTCATCCGGATTCACGAAGTATAACCGCGCGCTAGCGAATGCGCGTATGCACGTACGTCTATTATCACACATTAGTGGAAGCTGAAACGTTGGCGGTCAGCTGCGAATAATGTAAAATACACTCGCTCTCAGAAACATTGTATCGCGCACGAACAAGACTGCGGGTCGCGCACTTCTTTCTCTCCCTTAATACAGATGAGAGATCAGTGTACCGCAAACTCTATATCTCTACTACATAATATAAATCTCTTTTTTTTACTTTCCACTACAGTAACGAATTTAATAAATATAAAGCCATACACCACGGAAAGAACGATTTTGCTAAAGTATCTAAAAATAATTTTGCTGGACCTTCAAAACAATTATATAGAAAACTCAAGTACAACGAGCAAAGTTTTAATATTCTAATATCAGCTTGAGCGTTCTATGTAATTATTTTAATGGTCCAGAAGTTATTTTTTTAGATCTACATCTAACTAAATTTTTAGATACTTCAAAACTATTTTTTTCATATAAACACAAGACAAGTCATTAAGCAAAGAAGACCTTTTAAATCTTGATTATATATAAATGCAAAAGATAGTTTTACAGTATCGATAACATTTTTAGAATTAAACTATATAAAAGATTAATACATGTAATATGTTCCAAATTAAAAAATATAAAGGAAAAATAAAATATATGTATACTTTATGTGTTTATTAAAAAATGCATTACTGGTTCACCTCACTGTCCTTTATCAAACTATACAAATCTCACCCGCAGTTTCATTCTTCTTCTCCGTCTGTTCATGCCATCTCTTCTTCTGTTTATCCTTTCTTTTCGCTTTCTTCGTTCTTTCTTCCACCAATCTGCTTTCCGCTTCTCCATCTTATCTGTACGCTTCACTCTCTTTGTCGAGCGTCTTTCCTCTTTCGCTGACCGGCTGAGTGCGTTATTTATTGCCAGCAGAAACGACCGCACAAAACTTAAAGCCCGTACGCGTGTACAAGTGTACACTTTCTGTGTGCGGTTTTTTATACCGTACATTACAATGCACGCGCATGCAAGCATTATACTGTCCGTGTGATTCATTACCAGCTGATCCTCCGGGCTCTTGAGAAAATACGGAAACTATAATTGCGCGAGACTTATGATGCACATGGCGCCTCATACGCGAGCCCATTTCATGAATAACGTGCGCGCGACGTTCGAGAACGCATAGGAGGCATTTATGATCGCTGCGAGATCGTATCGCTCGATCTCTTCATTCGGCTATTCTGCCGTAGCCTTCGAACGTTCTCGTTGAACGCTACGATTTGTAATCGTTATGTCATACAAGTCTCTATGGGAAATTGCATTTCAAATGACGCTGATAAATGTACGCGTATAATTACATTATATATATTTATAAACATTTAAAAATATTGTAAAAACTCGAAAAGAAATAATTATGTGTCTCTAGAACATTTGAGGAAAAAATAGTATTTTATATCTTTAAAAATTTTGCTTCATAAAAAAAGATTTTTGTGACCGAATTTATTACCACAAACATCACGTTATGAAGTCAAGTTACAAAAAATATTGAATATCTAATGCTTAGATATATTTAAAAGCCGCTCCTTGAAGTCTTAAGTCTTTACGCTCAACGTTAACAGAATTAAATCAGCTTCCTCTTGTAGAAAGATTCAATATCTAGCTTCTAATACACATAAGCAATTCTTGGAATTTTTTCTGACGTAAGAGCTTTGTGTTTACCACTGATCCGACAGAGATTGGCGGCTCTATCGGTCCATAAAAAAAGTGGATCGTTCCCGTACGTCAATTTTAATCTCGATCATGCCTGTTACGCGTAGCTGAATTATGATGGAACAAAGATGACCTATTTTCTAATAATGATACGCCGCAACCAAAAAACGGTTAGATGAAAATTATTTTAATACATTATTTAAAATTATTTTGGCATATTGTATACGTTTCTCACAATTTTATTGAAATAATTACACTGAGAAAAATGGTCTGAGGATTAAATAATAATTCTGATAACAAATAGACGAATCAGAATTTTTTTATTAAATCTACTAGAATTCTAGTTGAGATAACTAAAATTCTGATTGATATATTGTAATTATTTTTCAACTAAAATTTTAATAAATTTAATCAGAAAATTCTGATTCGTTCATTTTCAACCAGAAACTTTTTTTCAGTATATATGCATATAGTTTCATGCATAAACTTCATTGTTTTATTGAGGTTTTAAATTCTAACTTTTTTTAAAAAAAAGATAAAAAAAGCGTCAAGTGTGTTATCCTCAGGAAAAACCGTTATATAAATTATTATACTCGTTTGTATGTGTGCTCCTCGAAGAAAAAAATTACTTCCTATTCCAAACCTATTTTTTCCGAACTATCAAATAATAATTTTTTTCAAAAAATGTGTGAAATCTTTGTGCCAATCATAAACAGAAAATATACAGTGAAAGCAAAAAGTATTTGTACAAGGAAATTTGTTATAAAAAAAGTCTTATTTGTAGAAAATAAACATTAATTAGCAATTTTATACAATAAATACATTATGTTCTAACATAAACAAACGAGCTTCGCATGTATTCCTGATTTTAGAAGCTAAATTTCTCGTCTGCACGAATATTTTTTGAGCATTCAAACAATACAATTTTTAATTTTCGCTTATTTTTCAGATGATATATTTTGTATAATTAATACACATCTTTTCGGTATATATAATTTTAAGAAATATACAGTCTATTTTATTCTTTATGAATAAATGGTTATAATTATCCAACAAGAAATGATCATCAATTAAACGTCGAATTGAAATCATCGTATTTATATCGATTCGATGACTCATTTCTCGCTGGATAATATTTACTTTTTAAAAATAAAGTTTTTTAAAAAAATATTTTTTTCTGTACGAATACTTTTTGCACTCACTGTATTTAGTTGAAGCACTAATATATAACTACTTTTAAACGGAAATGGAAATGGAAACGGAAACGTATACGGAAACGAAAACGGATACGGAAACGGAAACGAAAAAGTCGACTAAAAGATATTTTTTCGTATTACCGAAAAGATAATATGAAAAAGATATCTTTTCATCATTTTGATACATTTTATCATTCATTTGCGAGCAGTATGCAGGATCGCCACCAGATGGACGTGGTCGAGTTCAGTTTCTCATATTTGAAAACTATACAAGATAGAATAACAGGTGCAACATTATGAGAAATTTTATTCGTGTTTTAATGAATACTAACAAAATATTTTTTTATAATCGAGTCCTCAAAGGGGACTATGATAAAAGATTGTGGCTACATTTACACCGTGCATTTAGGCTACGGCCTATACAATAGATGTCATTGTTTATCCTATAGGTTAAACAAAGATACCTATCATACAGGTCGTGGACTAAGCGCATGGTGTAAACGTAGCCAGCTCTTGCATATAGGACACGGCAAACATTGCAGAACTCAGAAATGGGATGTAATATATTGGCAGTCATGCAATTTCATTTCGTTTTGTGTCAAAATTAATTTAGGAATTCGATGTTATTAAACATTATATGTGCTGAAATATGAAAACTAAAAGAAACCTTAAAGACGACTAAAAGATATCCAAAGAAGTTTTCGCAACTCGCTGACTCGCGTAAGAGAGCGATCTCGCGCTGCACGTCCACTTGGCGCGAAATCAGAGTTGCCACAAAAAATGAATTTTAAAATTCCCTGACTTTTCCAGGTTTTCCAGATGAAAATGGAAAATTTTCCATGACTAATATAAAATAAGTAAATTTTAATATTTAGACTCAAGGATTGTAGGAAAGCTATATTATTAAAAACGCAAAAAAAGTTTAGTAGCATAGTAAAATTTTGGGTGCAAATTCAAGCTAGCAAAAAATAAATTGGTTTTGAAAAAAGAATGTTACGACGAAATAGAGGGATTAAATAAAAATACTGAATAAAATATAAATTTGAATTATTTTGTTAAAATCGTTTAAAGTGTGCAAGTTTGAACTATAAACGTCAGATGTAATATTTAAAAAATTATAACAATTATTTGGAAATTTTGAAATTCCAGACTTTTTTACATTTTTCCCTGACTTTTCCCGGTTTTTCAGGTCTGTGGCAACATTACTATATCTTTTGATTTTATTTTTTCAATTGTAACATGAAAAATGAAAACATTTTTTCATTATCTCTGAATGATGACATGAATAAATTGCTGATGTCTATGCACGCTACATTTGGAACTTATGACAATCATTATTGATGTGTGTAAAGATACATTGGAATACGATTAATAATAGTCGATTACATATGACAATAATAAAGATCGACATGATATAATAGTTTTATAATAGATTTCCCATTCTTCTCTATCCGTCTGTCTTTCTCTCTCTTTTGTTGCTTTCTTCTTTTCTCTGCAATTTAATTCTTCTCTCCAGACTCTTTCTTTAAAATATCGAAAATTGTTACAGTAGCGATTTAACAGTGTTAACAATAAATGGCGATATCCATCGACCGATTCCAACCAGTCAAATACGCCCACGGTGATTAGATCGTTATTACAATAATTTCCGCACTGGTATCCTTTCATTCCGTGTTTTGAATGAAACAGATAGTATACGTTCACAATTTATTTATAAGATCGAACTCCTGCTCATTGAGTGCGGATATGATAGACCGATTCACCTTTTTCCCCTCTCTGTCTGTCTCATCAAATAATTTCTCTTGTTTATTTCTTCTACGCATTGCGTATATCTATGACCACTCATCTACCTTTGCTTCCTTCTTTCTTGAGGCTATCACACGTAAAAAAAATTTTAGTCACAGTTGACCAATCACAGTCGAGCGTTCTAAAACATAAGATCGCAATTTTGATTGTAATTAGTCGATTTGCTTACAGTCTTATGATTACGATTAAAACCTTTTTACGTGCGATGGCCTTTACTTTCTTCCTCATCCGACCACTCTCCTCGCCTCTCTCTTTCTCTCCCTATCACTCTTTTCCTCCATGGAATCATCAACATTGCAGTCAGGTGCCGCTACTTACACAACCCGGTGGATTCCAACTCCGAGCTCCCGTGCACAGAGGGGAACCGAACCGAACCGAACCGAGCACGCACGGCGCTCGGACAACGAGCATCGGACAAGAGGATACAGCAGGAGCGGTTTCTATTTTCTGCCGTTCTGGTGTTCGTGAGCGCGAGCGTTCGAGCGGCCGATTTCATCGGGGCGGCCACTGCCGCTGCCGCGTGTATGTCGATTTATAGCATCGCGGTCCATTAGAGATAATTGTTGTTGGTCGGTATCCGATGTGTGTACCGAACGCGATACAAAGTCGTTTTTCCCTCTTACACGTGTGTACCCGCGCGCGCGGTTCGGACACGCGGCCGCCATCCGGTGCGGTTGTTTTATTACGTGCGAAATTTTTCTACAGGCTTTCCATGCGCGCGCGACCATAGACATACCCTATCCACACACATGTATAAATGTATATTGAACATACCATTATTGGCGTCCGCTTGAACGAGCTAGTTTTATAGTGGTCGTTGTAAACGCCGACCGCCAGAGGAACCCGGTTAATTGGAATGTTGCTCCTTCGATTAAACTATTAAAATAAAATCTCGATATGTATGGTGTCGGCTTGGAAAACTTCTTTTTGTTCCCTTTTCTTCTTCCGTCGTAGCATTCGTATGGAATCGCAGTTTACACTTTTTGATAAAGAAAGAGAAGAGAGAGAGAGAGAGAGAAAGATGTAGATAGATAAATATCGCTATTTATTAAGCACTTTAGACTGACATCCTCTCAAGCACTGAGACATTATATGCATAATTTACAACTGAATTATTACATTCAGGAATAATCAAATAAAATAATAATGAAAAATAAAGATACAAAAGAACAATAAAAGGAAAAAATAAATAAAGAGGAACTGAAGAAACTAAACAATAAGTTAAAGAACTAAAGAAAAATAAATTCTATATGCACAACCGATTGAAAGAACTTGATACGCAGGTATGTACATAAGAGTGTGCTAGTGTGTGAGTGTAACTGTGAATGAGAGTGTGTGAAAGAAAGAAGTAACGAGAGAAAAAAAGAGACACAAGTTTCTTAGAAAAATCTCTTATTTTTGAACCATGATGTCTAACGATACGAGAAATACCTAACAGGTTTATAAAGAAGATGCAAAAAATTAGTCTCATAAATTTGTGATATTTATTTAAAACTACATATTACATATATAAAATTTAATTATGTCGCATTTAGATTAAATATTTGAAATATTGAATATTAGCAATTTTAATCGAATATTAAAAATATTTAGTACAACATATTTAAAATGCAAGAAATTTGAGAAATTCATAGTTGTGTTTCCAGTAATCTCTTGAAAGTAAATCAGTTTCGATTCATAGAATTTATCATTAAAATATTGAAATTATCGTTTCCAGGATATTTTGTATCATTTAAGTTTTTTGAACTTGTTTGTATAGCCGAGGCTGTTCCACGGTATAAACGGGAAAATGCAAATCGCCGTATCTCGATCGATTTCCTTCTTACTGTTATGTATTTTTTTTATAAGCTAGTAGCTTTTCGCTTGCGCGAGCACGGCTACCGAGGTAGCGCCCGACCAGATCGGTAATCTCTCTTGTGCCGGTTATGGTGCAGGTATTAATCTTACGCAATTCATCTCGTTGAGCTTGTCTGGCTTATTAATCCTAATAACGACAGTGCGATTCACTTTTCGAGATTCCGCGTATAGCGAACAGGCTGTTACCATAGAAGGCGAATAAAAAATCGTACGCGTTTCTCTCGATTTTGTTATTTTTGATAATACCGTAATGCGGGCAATTCGCATGATCAGTATCTCTCCGTAAACTTGCAAAAGCGTAACGAATTGGCGGCACGCATGTAGCGAGATAAGCATTCTTCCTCTCTTTAGCTTGATACAAAAAACAAAAGGCAGAGGAGAGGAAATAGTTATAATTAAAAATATAAAGATGCAAAGATAAATAATAATTCTACACAGCAAGTACATACCATCTAACATCACGAGAATCAACAGAATCTTCTATTCCATTACGACGAGCTTTCGTTAAAAGGCCGAACTAATAAACGTTAACGAAACAACGTATGAATTACGACTTCCTGCGATTCCCTTCTAAAATTTCGCGCGATCGTCAACTTCGGTAAGTGCACATAGATGAAAGAGAAATTACGTAATGCAAATAAATACAGGGCAGTACGGGTATATTTTTACTTAAATACTTAATCTCACGGTTTCTTACGCATTTATCTTCGTTATTTAATTCTCCAGTACTACGTAAAGTATTCGCACAAATCATTACTATATAGGATTATAATCTAGCAAATCAGCCCATTATCCCATTTTTAATTTAAATGACTTTTGAATTTGCATGATAATTAAATATTAATAAACGGCTCGCGTTTCTTGAGAAAAAAAGATATTTTCGCGCAAGATATAACATTTTAAATACAATTCCTACACGTTATGTTAACGTCACTAAATTATACATTACTAAATGGTAATGTATAATTTAATTCGTGTAGCTGACTGTAGCTCGACAATGAAAAGTTAATTGAAGGCATTTTTCGTCCTAGAATACATTTCGAAGATTGCACGTCTCTCTCTCTCTCTTTTGGCGCAAAAATACATATATTAAATCAGGATGCGAGAACGTCTGTATCGCGGTTTACACTTTCAGCAGGATAAAACGGCTTCCGCGCATCTGCCGGTCGTTTAAAGGCGACTGACAGTAATATTCGAGTGCCCGCAGAGAAAGTGGCCGTTTCCTATTTTCCCTCGTCGCACTTCAAAAGACCAGGCGCGCGCGCGGCGTCCTCGGGCCGCACTCTACGTGGCCATGTGGTGATTTTAGTGTAACAATTCTCTTAAACTGGGTGGGTTTACGTTCGCGCGGCCCGCACAGGAGCGGTTGTAAAGGGGCGTCGATTGATTGATATTCGGAACGCGTCTGTCTTTAGCCGAAAAGATTTTAACGTCCCTCTATAGAAGCGCGTCTTCTCTTAGCGCGGAAGAGAGGTGTGGGTTGCCAAGACGCCGAAATACTATGTGCCGTCTACTCGCGCGACGAGTGATGCACTCCACGCGCTTTCTTTGCCGCCGCATAAACGTATGCGTGCGCCGTGATACGCATTACGCATCGTTCTCACCGTCCTCCGCGACGCGGCGCAGAGAAAGAGAAGCGCACGTTGATGCCGTCACAAATTCTTTGTAGACCCATTCACGAAGGAAAGTTCTGAAACGGACCTCTTTCTAATCAGGTCAGCCTGTTCTTAAGATAATATCCTCTCGACTGCTTAATGGGAGACGACGGGGCACTGAAGTTTCTAAATTACTGTCAACGTAACGGACAAGCGTTTCCCTTCCTTTTGTGTGCGATTGTAATCTTATTCTATCTTACACACTAAGCACTTGGAGCGAAGGACCATGTCGAATGAAGAGAAGCTGTTCCCGACGAGCGCAGTGCAGAGTTGCGCGAGGATTCGCATAACAGTAGCATTGCATCACTACCAGTCTTGCCACGACCATATACGTTTCTTTGCTCCTAGTAGCTTCCTATATCTCGTGATAACGTTCTTCATAAGGCTTGGATCTTCTACAAACGTGATCACACGTTCGACCAGGTGAAAGAACGCAAAGTCATTAAACTTATTACAAATGTAACTAGAAATATCCTTAAACGATAAGCATCTATATTTATCACCATATATAATTCACTAATAAAAAATTAATGATACGTAATGTATAATATGTAATATGCTATGATATGTCAATATTATGTAATAAGCTATAATATACAGGGTGTTCTAAAATTTGCAATTTAAAATACTATAGTAAGAAAATTTCCGAAAAATTAAGTAAAAGAGTTATTGTAAATTTGTATTTTAAACAATAGTTTCTAAGATAATAAGGGTTTTAATATGGCCAGTTATAGACTATGTTTTATGGCCACTTATCCATAAATCGTACGTGCGGTAGTATTGGTGAAAGCTAATGAGTGAACACTTCAACAAGCTCAAAAATATTCACAGGTGATCTCTAAATGTAATCTACAATTGGCCATATTAAAATTATATTTTAGAATTCCTTAAAATAAAAATTTACAAATAACATTTTTAATTAAATTTTCAGAAACTCACTGTAGTGTTTTGAGTCGTGAATTTTGGGATACCTTGTGTACAGTTTTTATTATAACAAAAGCATATTATCAAATTTTCAGTATTGATTTGATTGATAGGGTATTGACTTGACAGAGATAAATGATATACGATAATATGTCAGGTCCTCCTATAACAAAATTTGCATGTTAAATCGATATAGTCGGAAGTTTTCTTCACGCTGATTGGATTATACTTTTAGATCTAAAAGAATGATCCTATCTCAGTAAATAATTATAAAACAATTGCAAAACTGTTGTGTTCTGCTGAATGCAGCCACCGACGAGATACTATTGAAGATCATCGGCGCTTATGGAAATCCGCGGGCCTGTTAAAATTTAAGTAATTAACAGTAAGAAACTAGTAACGGTACTAATTTCATGATTTATTAGTTTCGTAGACATGTACATATATTTAAAACTTAATAATATTCGATTTTTATTTAAAACTGTGATTTTAATGTTATCATTTGAGATTGATTCTCAATAAAGATGATAACTGCAGAGAAAAAATTCTAATTTTTCGGTAATATATAAGATTGTAGCATTAAAAGTATGCATACTTGTTTATATAGCATTTATATAACAAAAAATTACAAATTTAATAATCCTATACAGCACGAACCACATGTTTCCGATTAGTTTCAGAGAGCCAACTGTTACGAGACGATGACAATGGTTATTATTGCAGACATATATTCGATATCAAATAGATACGTGTCTGTTACTACACAAACTAGTTCCAATCGTCGCGTTCATTACATGAAATGTGCATATATAATGGAAACGTAACCTTATTGCGTAACATACATAACAAAATTATCTTTTTAAAAAAAGATAAAAAAAAAGGTGTCAAGTGTGCATGTACCTCCCATAAAAAACTGTTACATAAACTAAAAAAAAAACCGTTACGTAAATAATATAATTCAAGTGGTAATATTGTTAATTTTTTATTATAAATTACCTCTCAGTAGTACGTACGCATGTATTAAAAAAAAAATGAAATAAAATCTTTAAATTGCGCCAATTAAAAGAAGAATATATATTTTCTTGCAACATATAACAATTAATTAACGAAAAAAAGTGATACGTACCTTTATCTTTCTATTCAAGAATCTTTTATATTTCCAATGGAATACAACATTTAATCTCAAAAATTAAAGACGAAACATCACAAAATGAGAAAATTTTATTAAAATAACAAAATTTTTTATGTAAAAAAACTTGGCGCGTTGCTAGACCTTAAAATATAATAAGTAAATGTTATGTAAAAGAAATAAACGATGTTTACTGTTTAATTAACATTAATTAACATTAAAATTACAATCACAATTACACAATTAAGATCATAATTAATTTTAAGTCTACTTTTAAATTTAACTTAAACCGCATGTCTTACAAATCTAAAATGATTATCCTATTCTTAATCTCATCTCATTCTCTTTCTTAAATCTCTTCATTACTTTTCATATTTGGTATTTTTAATTATTTGCTCGTACATACACACACACCGTATATTATTAGTCCACCTCATTTTCTTTCTTAAATCTCTTTATTATTTTTTTTATTCGGTATTATTTGATCATCTTATTATATTTTGCGATCTAGCAGATCTTATTATATTTTGAGGTCTAGATTTTTTATTGACTTCTGAGTAATTTTAATCTAAAATGTATAAAAATTTGAAACGGGCCACTTGACCGCTTGATGTGTAAACGTCATTGCGTATATATTCATGCCGTTACTAAAATAGCGAATTTGGTAACGGCATGAATATATACGCAATGACGTTCACACGTCAAGCGGCCTGTTTTATATTTTTATACACTTTTAATTTAAAAGTAACTTATTAATTAAAGTATTAAAGTAACTATATAGTGAAATGTCGACATATAATACAGTGCTAGTGAAACTATAGATAAATAAATCGGTAGATAGATAGTATAAAGACACGGGGTCTCGCGCTGCCCGCCCACTTGGCGCGAAACACTACCGTGTCTCTTGAAAATAACGAATAGTAGTTAGCCAGAAAAGAAACAAGAGGACATAATCGCCGCTTTTCATCTAGGTAGCTTTTCGCAGTAAAGTTATTTCAATGTCGGAAAGGAGTCGTAAGAGAGCGCGAAGGATATCTGGCAGGCACATTTCCACGGTCGGCAGTAAAGCCGGCTAACAGTGGCGCACGAAAGTAAATGTTATAACAAACACAGTGAGCAGAGCTCACGACGCCCCGCTATTTAACATTATTTAGTTTGCTTTGTGGACGTTTAAACAGTGCCTGCCTACTTTTTGTATGGATATTTGATGTACCTCGCCCAGCTTCAAGCCGCTATGTGTGTATATACACGAGGATGCCGTGTTTGTTTTCTAGGTGGCGGTGGATGAAGCAAGGATAGTCAAATCGTTCAATGGTATACATATGCACACGCACCTAATAATATGAACTGCAGACTTGCAATACTGTATTTTGACAAGAATATCAAGAAATCGTAAAATATTTTCCTCTTGGATAAAATCCAAAAACAACGCGAATAAGCATAGATAGTAATTTGCATGGATGATAATTTATAATTAATGGCTCGGATAGACTTGGACAGATACACGCTGTACTAAAGAAGATGCAAGACAGATATTACGAATTCAATGCGCCGCAATAACGTTAGAACGAACACAAAATCACGAGATTGCATTCGTCGTTCTTGGGAAAATAGCGATCCTTTCGTTTTCGGCCGATATAGCACTGTATTTTTTTCCCAAAGTAAGGAACGTCCGGCGCGCAGAGATTTACACGCGTATTAAATTACACGTGACTTTGTGACACGCAAAGGAGCCTTTCCTTGGGCGGAGTAGTACAGGACAAGGCGCGTATCGTGTAAGGAACCCGCGATGCATTCGTCGGGGCATAGAAATCAAGATAGAAAGCTCGTATACCTGCAGACGGTGGAGACAAATGGTTGTGACGTACGGCGTGAATTCTCTCCCGCGCGGGACTCCCGCTTAAATCACACCCGGAATATTTACGGTACGGCGTATCACGTTTCAATATATCTTATTGTGGCCGCGGCCCCGCCGCGTCCGTAATGAAAACGTGTTTATGTAACGCCCGGTATGTCATATTCCAATGTATCAAGCGCAGGAAGGCGCGGAACCGAATTAACGGCGGAGCATTAGATTTATCGTCGAGTGCGCACCAAGCTTTGTTAGTTAATGAGAGAGCCTGTATCGTTCCATTGTGGCGTCACGCGGTCGATACAAATGGTCCTGCTTGGGTGACATCGGTATTCTCGTGAGAAGAGAACGATTTCGCCGTTACATCTCAATGTCATAAATCTATGATTACTGTGCGTACTCTCGTAGTAAAGCAAAATTAATGAACTGCAGAATGCGTTTCTTATAATTTCATCCTGCTACATTGTAAACTTCCGCGTCTCACGTTAATTCTGGAAATGTACAACAGAAGTCTAGCGGGCTCCAAGATATGTCCCGTTACCTCTCTAAACTTTTCCTCTCATCCGTACTTTCAAGTGTAGATGATAGAAATTCGTTCAACGGAATCTTAGGAATGTCTCGGAGACATTTAAGCACAATCAACGGTGTTAGGTACCGTTAAGATATACAAACTCGCATTATAGAAAGAGAGTTTAACAAGACAGTTTATGCCAAGTCTCGGCATAAATTGACCCGAAAGTCTAAAAAAGGTCACACCATCATTACCAGGTACGAGAAGCGCTCGCTCGCTCGCGCGAGAAACAAGGCGACACAGGTCTTCTGAATTGGCAACTTGGAAGCGCGTACTGAGAAAGGAAGCGCGCGTCACACCATGCTTTTACGAACGACGTTATACCGTGCTACCGTAAACGGGGTGCCGGCGAGCCCATTTTCGCGTTACGCAAAGTCTCATTAGACATCCTATTCTCGGACGTGCGTTTTAATCGAGCTGCGCTCGTTTCCCGGCCGCGAGCGAGCGAGCGAACGAGCGAGGTGCAACGTCCTTTAGGCCGGACTCTCCTCGTATTCTCTCTATCAGAGAGCCCCTCGTCTAGATTCACGGCCCGTTTCAGGCACTGAAACGAGAGAGAGAAGCGAGAAGGGACCTACTTTCTATCGTAGTTAGCCTACTGTTGGCGTACACCGCACGCCACGACTCCACAGCATCCGGCAGCGCCCGGGGCGAGCCATCACTCTCGCTGTGCGAGATGAGATCTCCGTGAGCCAGGTGTCCATTGTTGCTTTTTCAACGCGGTTTCTCTATGACTATCACGTAAATCATGACGGTATACCTACTCGATGCATAACCACTGATCCTAAGCCGAGGAGAGCGAATTTCCGTAGAGGATTACGATGACCGCGTGTCGACGTGACTGCCACGTGCTGGTATTTCCGATTTACGGGGAATCTCGCGCGCGACATCTCCGCAATGATGATCAGAGATGGTCACGTCGGCAGTGTAAAATGTATTATATAATAGGCAGCAGCCACGTGGCAAAAGACGACTCAGCGTGCTGACTTCATGCTTGGTCATCATGGCTGCTCTTTAAGCACCGTACGTGTTATTGAAAGAAAAGAAACGATGACATTATGTGCGTTTCCATATTTCTCATATGAGTATACACATCGAAATAAAATCAGGGTTGCCACAGAAAATGAATTTTAAAATTCCCTGACTTTTCCAGATTTTTCAGATGAAAATGGAAAATTTTCCATGAGTAATATAAAATATGTAAATTTTTACATTTAGACTCAAGGATTGTAGGAAAGCTAGTCTATATTATTAAAAACAACAGAAAAAGCTTAGTAGCATAGTACAATTTTGGATGCAAATTCAAAAAATAAATTAATTTTGGAAAAAAGAATGCAGTTATAATGAAAAAGAGGGATCAAATACTGAATAAAATATAAATTTTAATTATTTTATTAAAATCATTTAAAGTGCACAAGTTTTAAACGTATTTGGCTATAAACGTCAGATATATTTAAAAAATTATAACAACTATTTGAAATAGAAGTTCAGCAGTTTCAGGGAATTGTGAGCAAATTTCGAAATTCCAGACTTTTTTACATTTTCCCCTGACTTTTTTACTTTTCCCGGTTTCCATGACCAATTTCAATTTCCCTGACTTTTCCCGATTTTCCAGATCTGTGGCAACCCTGAAAATATTTTTATTTAATAGATCAAAGAATCGGGAAATGAAGAAATGTGAAGGAAAATATAAGTTTGTCCTGTTGTAATATTAAATGAGAGGAAGTTACGCGAAAAAAAGTTTAACGTTGAAAACCGGTGGGGAAACTGTAGAAAAAAAAAAGAATTCGCGGTTTAGACATTTGCATAATTAATTTATAACATTTCTCCATCTGTCGCACACGATAACAGTTCTATATACGTAATATATACGTATAATGTCGATAACATTTTCGTGTAAACAGAATGATGTTAGCGAAACCTGCTTCGAGGCGAGTCGCATTAAACTGATGAAAAATAGTAAAAAGACTAGCGGGTATGATTTACGCAATTTCCATCTCACGCACATTCCTGGTTAGTCCTTAACGAGTCCGTAAACAACCTCGAATGCCCCCTCGTTGTGAAGCTAACTCATATGCCCCATAAACGAGCAGTAGACACGGGATTTGTGGAGTGTAAAGTATCAACGTATTGCTAGATACATTTACCTGCGGTCGCATATGAAGTTCGTGCGTGCGTGCATGCGTGCGTGCGTACTTTGGGGATGCTCGACCGTCCGAAGCGTCAATGTTAACTGCGTTCGGCTGATAGAAAACCGTTGGCATGCCTGGTCGGCCACAAAGGCCATTTCAGCGACCACAATGCGCGCTGAAAACACGCACGGCGTATACGCGTATCCGCGGCCGTTTAGGCGCATGCAATATACTCTTACCTGCGCGCGCGGCCGCAGAGACGGGAAAAAAGGCCCGAGAAAAGTACCCGCGTAACCGCACTTATTAAGACGTCGTTGGTTGGGCGGAATTTAAAGTGCCTGCCTAACGTAGTGGTCGAGCACGAGCGGATAGATTATTCCGCATCGGCGTGCTTTCCCGTAAGAAAGTATGATCTTCCTGGTAGTGGCAGATGTCTAGTAAACGAGGAACTGACAGATGAAGGGATGCACAAATTAAGGGATCAACGATAGCTCGATTTACTTGAGTGTCTCGGATACTGACCTGACAATGTCCTTTATGCCAGTTTCTATCAAAGCATGGAAAGAAGTTTTATTTAAGTATCTAAAAATTTAGCTAGATAAAAATCTAGAAATAATTTTGTTTAACCAACTAAAACAATTATGTAAAACGCTCAAGCTGATTGATGGAATGTCAAAACTTTTTGCAGCATTATTCATCATGTTTGATGGTTCAGCAAAATTATTTTCAGACTTGTGTCCTAAATTTTTAATTTATACTTTAAATTTGTTCTTTTCGTGTATTGATTTAACTTATCTCTTTCTAGTTCTAAAAATTAGTAAAAATTAATATCAATATCTATCAACATAAATTAACTTTAGTCTCGGTTTAATTCTTTATTCTTTTCTAATTCTTAAAATTAAAAAAGATAAAAAGTAAATTGAATCAAGATTAAAGTTATTATACATTGATAGAAAAGCACATCAATAAAATATTGTAAATTTCATCATATCGTATAAAATATTTTGTAGAATATAAAAGAGGAGAACCTAAAATTAATCTTAAAATGACGACTGTATGTTTTTCTCATAAAACTGTAGGTATACATAAATTATGTTTCACAAGTTATGTTCAATACACAGTTCGATAACATCTCGCAATAAGAAAACGAGATTATAGGGAGTTGCGCTCTCTATAAAGTTTTAAATTACCGAAATCAAACCAAATAAATTGGACGGGCGAATCATGGCCGAGCTACAGAGCGTAAAATGAAATCTGTGCACATCGATCTATTCACAAGGAATATTCCTTCGTCTGTCGATGAATCTTCTGTCGCGTGGCTGTCGAAGTTGTTGGAGGTAGTGGAATAGAGAAAGAGACAGAATGATAGAATGAGTGCGAGGTCCCGTTGAAGGAACGAGAAAGATCAGCAGAGCGAGGGCGCGGAAGGTACGGAGAGGGACCAAAGCGCTTCATGGTAGCTTACATCAAAGAGTCGGCCTTAATAGAAAGCCTTAGAGGCGTTTGTTCGAGTCTCCTCATCTGGCTAAATATTCCTGACTGAGGAGATATCGGCGGGCCAAGATACACAGCACGGTGCGGATCTTACGTATAGAACAAACAGCCCGGGCCCCGGGAATACGCTTCCGTTTCGTGCCTTCTGGGTAACGACCGCGTATTCGCATAAGTTTCCGCGAGTTTCTGCAATCTGCGTGTACACATATCGAGTCGTTGACTCCAACGTAATAACCAATGGGCGCGTTTCAGCGCGAGCGGCGTGCAACTCCGCTTTGCACGTGCGTCTGTGCTCGCGGCGTACGATACGTACGCCTTCTATCAGCGCGGAAGAATCGATCCGCCCGCGCCGTGTCGACAGACGGCGGAATTCGACTAATTAATATCAGTGTTGACAGTGGGCCCGACAGTTGCCGCGATGAGAAACTTGCGAAATTTCGAGTGATGAAGGAAGGAAGGAAGGAAGACGGGGGAACGGAGTGCGTCTGACGGAAGTTTGGAAACAGTTCCTCAACACCAACTAAGACGATGTCGAGAAATGGTATTGGAGACATCGACATCGTCTTAGAATATCAAAATACGCGAATATGTTGGAACTCGATGCGATTTCATTCTACGAGACCTTACATTTTTTGCCTTTATTGATAATTATGAACAAAAAGAAATTCTATTTGAATCAACAGAACAGCCCAACAAAACTTATGATAATCCAGGCAGAAGTTGTTTGATCTCATCAAAATGCAATTCTTAATGAACCCTTCTGTTGGTTTAATTAAAACATTTCTTATTCTTTTCGAATATAATTCTTTCTTACTGACATCATCGTCCCCTTTTACATTAATTCTATACAGGAAAAATTACATTATAAAATTTTCTCCGGTAAAAAGAGCTGAATTGTAATTAAAAAATACTCGCATGATCCAATTCTCACTAACATTTAGCTGCACAAATATATAATTAATCTTCGATTGGATGCCAACGTATTTACTGTAAATCATTAAAAAAAAGTACTCCGCATGCGCAACGCCGATTAATACCTGTGGATATACAACCGCGAAACCATACGCGCGTTTGATTGATTTAAACAGTCCCCCTTATCCTCTGACAGATACAAATGAATCGGATGCGTCCGTTACTAAGCGCCGTACAGATGTAATCCTTTAAAGGGATATTCGGCCTGCGATTCGCTTCGGTTAAGCTATACAAATAGACGTGGGATGTTCGCAATCAGTGTTGGTCTCTCTGCACACTGGGGTGGGCCGACGCGGCTATTTATAAATGAGTCCTCACGCAGAACACACCCTTTGACGAATCAGCAATCTTCCATTATTATTCCACCATTCAGATACTCGCGGCACTCTGCACGTACGCCATCATACAGACTCCCGAAATTACGTCCGAATGTAATACCTTGAAATGATATTATATTCGCATTATACCTTCCCCGGCGCGATCTGCAATTAGTAATGCCCACTGATATTAGAATTACTTGTATTAAAAAGAAGATAGTTACTCTTTAATATTAACTGTCGATAATAGAGCGTTATATAAAACTCTGGTGTACTTCTAGAATAAGAATATGCTGGCTAGTCTAGTTAAATGGAAAATTTCTGGTTGAAAATGACAAATCAGAATTTTCTACTTGAATCTATTACAATTCCAGTTGAGAATAACCAGAATTCTGATTGATATGATCAAAATCTTCTGGTTCATTCATTTTCAACTAGAAATTTTTCTCAATGTAACAGTGTCAAATAGGTCAATCTCGCGATGCAACTTCGCTGAGAGGTATAAGCCGCTAATTACTCCCGTCCCAGAAAGCAAAGCCTTTAATTTGAATATCAACGGGAGGGAGCAACATTATGCTCAACAATTATTCAGGCACGGCGAGAGGCGGGCTCATGAATTAACAAGATCTATCAGTACCTTCTCCCGCCGACCATCTCCGACACTCTCCCACCCTCCCAACAGTCTCTCACGGAACGGGCTGGTACTGCGAATCATCGTGCCAAACGACCTCTGTAACGACGAAGCATCCGCCGTTTGTTTGTACGCTTACTTTACCGATCCGCCCGCCTTCTCCCTGTCACTCCTTCTCACTCCCTCTTTTCCGTCGTCCTCTTGCGCGGAGTCTTCCGGCATTGTTTAAATACAATTTTGTCGTTTACTAATTAATGCGCCGTACATCAAAGAAGATGTTTATTGGTTCATGTGATACTAAAGAGACGGTAACGAAGAGGTAACTCACTAAGGGAGCGCTTGAAGGAGCTAGGAAGGGTGGCCCGGGCACTGGTTTGAGAAGCGGTGAACGCCCATGAAAATATCTATATAGATGCAGGAAAAGTATTCCCCCCCCACTCTCTCTCTCTCTCTCTCTTTCCTCTATTCGTTCTCTCCTCCTCTCTTGCACTCCTCTCTGTCCTGTCTTTCTATCCACCTTGCTGGCTCTCCTCCTTCTTCTCCTCCGTTCGTTTCCCGTTTCTCCTCTCTGCTTCCCTCTTGTTCCGTGTTGCTCGTCGCTCTTCTCCTCGACAAACGACAGTAACCACCCACAGACTCATCAACTAACTCTGTTCCAGAGTTACCGAACGACGAACCCTCTTTCCATTCCTCTCTATCCACGGTCCTTTTCTCTCTTTCTACTTCCGCCTGCTGTGTCTCGGGCTTTGCGGACATGCGGCGTGGCATCGCACGGCGTCGCCGAATCAGTCGTAGTTGGCCTCGTAGTTTTCGTCCTCAAACGGAAAACGGAATACAAACATCCTCATGAACGACTACGATCGGTGAACGGTGCTAGTAAGCGGCGAAGGCAAGCATGAAAATCAGTAAGTTGTTCAACCGCGTGATTCGCAGGTTCTCTACCAGATTTAATTGGATAATCCTTCTATTTAGGGGTCACACCATAAAGTTGAGTTTCCCAATCCACATGTTTCATCACGTAAATTGGGAGAATAAGATAGACAATTTTTTCTCGCAGTATAATATCTTTTTCAATATTTTTAATTTTGAGTAATGAAAATGATCAAATTATGAAAGAAAAGAATGTCACAATTTGATACGCTTTTTACTTTAGCCATTTTCATAGTTAAAACGAGAGATTACGCTATACAATACATTAAATGACATATTGAAAGAGCGGATTACAAAACGCAACCTTTCGTAATGGGTGAGAACGGCAGGAGGCAACACTTTGGTGATAACGCGAGGGGAAGAAAATGCGGGGTAATGAATGCAGGATCATTGCGCAGTGGTAAAACGAAGGTACAAAAGCGGATTAGAAAGCATGATGGAACAAAAGCGCATCGTGATTGATCAGAGCTCTAGATATAGCTTGTTGATATCGTCATTTCGAATCGATCCATATAATTCTCTGTCTAAGCACTAAGCGATACGGCAGAAAAAAACGAGGAAACGAGAACGAAAACAAATCGAGAGAGAAGGATTTAAAAATGAACAAGGTAGAATAAAATGACGCTAATGAGCGAAATTTATCTAAAGCGAAACAAGATCAGAAAAAAATTTTAAAGCTAATTTAAAAAACAATTTGTAAATTCGCAGAAAAAATATTTGTATCGTAGACAAATAAAACATTGCAAAAGTAAAAGCCCAAAGATCAAGAAAAATGGCGGTTCTTTTAATGGCTTGTTTACTTGAGATTGTCGTTCCTCGTGCATACGATTTATGTTTCCAATGAGCAAATCCCGAAAGCATCCTGAAATTAAGAGAGGGACAAACAAGCGAACGACACAAGAAGGGGAGAAACAGCAACGGCCTGTGAGGGAGTGAGATGTAAGGCCGAAGGACGAGGGTCAGGAGGCCGTGGGTCCATGTGATAATGTTGTGCTTCGCCGACCGAACGAAAATGGTACCGAGGGGCTCTCCTCGTCCAACGGGACGCATTATGCTCGAAAGAACAGGAGGAGGCGCGCGTTGGCCGTTCCGTGCCCTTCTTCTGTCAATAGGCTCGATTTCCCTTTCAAGTTGTCAACTCTTTTTGTGTGCCCGGCAAATTGTCGCCGACGGTGGAGACGAGAATCATAGTTGATGTTGACGAGAAAGAGAGAGAAGGAATGAGAGAACTGGGAGATAAATTAACATTATTGTTGCGACAAAGACGGGGGGTGCCAAGCCCACCCAGACTGTCCTGTGCGTCCCCCGCGGGAGCCGTAGCTACGTAAACAATTCCACTTGATGATCGGCTCGTTTGATGTCGCCTGATTACCCTGTGCAAACAATCGTCGATTCTCTCTATGGAATATCACGATATTTTCTTCCACTCGTTCCCAATTCTCCCTATCACCCGGAAAAAATGCCCCTTTGCGCGTTTCCTCTCTGAGACTAGACGTTAAGTCCATTCTGCAATTGCAAAAGCGTAGCTGTAAGTGATTGTAATTGTAAGACCAATCACAGACGAATATGAAAAGAATATTAGACTATGATTATTTCTTCACAACTACAACTACTTACAATTACACTAAATAATGAGCTTTGATGACATCCGCGAATGATCATATATATGATAAGGAAATTTCGATTAATTCATGTAGAAATAAAAACAGAATGTTCACATCCTCTCGTTATAATAAAACTCTTTTTCATATTTTGATGCAATTTGTATGCAAAGTGTATCTGTACATTTTTAATTTTTTTATTAAATTTTGTAATAGTATTACGAAGAACATACATATGCATTAAAAGAAGGGTAAAATGTATAAAAAGTCCTCGGAAGTTTCTTGATCGACTCGTTTGGAGACGCTCTTATTACTAAACTCGAACAAAACAGCCTTTCACGCATGAGCTCACCGTAGATTACCTTCCACTCACTTTACTCCTACACGTAGATAGATTGTACACGCACATTTGTCACGGCAATATCAATCTGTAACATTGTACGCGCGGATATAAAAAAAAGTCTAATGGGAGAGTCTCTCGTAATAAACGCAGTACGCGCGTCGCATTTTTTGTTGACCATTCCATGATCAATTTTATTAATTACCACTTAAAATCTCCAAACCGAGAACCCTCCGTCTTTTTCTTCCTACCTTCCGTTTTATTTGATGATGCAGACATTATACGAGATTTTCCCACTCGGTCCACGATCACAGGAAAAGAAACCACACACCGTTCTGGAAGTCCTTCGACTTCGATAAAGCGAAAAGTACCCTCGAGAACCCGGTTGGTCTTCCCGTATCTACTTATACACGCGCGTCCTTAATTAGAGTGCCCCCCGCTCGGTCGTCGAATCCGCCTTACGTAAGAGTCGTCGTCGGTCCTCGCGTCGTCACAATGGGCGGCGATGGGCAATCATAAAGAGATTCACTGTTTTGGACGCGGGCGACGCGTAATCTGAATAAAATATACGATCGAGTAGATGATAGATAAAGGACAATGCCCTTTTCATCGCGAAACGGAGGGATGCGAAATAGAGCGCGAGGAGGGAAGCAGGAGGGCCCGAACGAGCGAGGAGCACTCCGACTTTCAGCGAGTCGACAAAGAGGCTCCTTCTATGCAAATTAAATGCTGTTTCCATAACCATTCGTCCGTTCCATTGAGTGAGGTTCGGTTCTTTGTCATCAAGGTAAAGGGAACTTGCACAAGGGGCCGCGTTCGCTCGTTCGCTCCGACCAACCAACCAGCTAACCAACCCAGCCGCCGAACCAACCACCACCCACTCACCCACCCGACCACCACCCATCCACAAACTACCCTTCTGATTTCAATAACCAAAAGCTTCGGCACGCTCTTCTGTGTGATGCTAATAAAAAAATCTCTTTTTTTCCCTTCCATCAATCTTGATATTGTCTTCCTTCTTCCTATTCTCTTTTTTATTTGCTTCTATTGTGACAGAAACTAATACTTCGGATAGCTTGGCAAAACTGATCGATTATTATTGTGCGATTTATAGAAATTCTGCTTTGTTATTTATATATCTATGATTTGCCACATTAACTATATATTTTTTTGGATACCGCTCAAAATATAAATCATATTACATTCCAACAATTTGATGAGTTACGTAGAAATACTAATATAAATATAAGTAACGAACGACTAAAAAATATATATTTTATAGATTTTAAAATCGATAAAATTTGTTTTAGATGCAACATTAGACTAATAATATTAAATATGCATAGCATAGAAATCTAACGACTTATTAACCTTTTAAATTATTTGCTCGTTCAGTTTGATCCGACTTCAAATATCATACTTTAATTCTATATAAAACCTGAATAATTAATACTCACTCATTGACAGTAATAACACGGAACATAATGAAATGAAAGGAGAATTAAACGCTAACATTTTAAACTTTTAAAATTAAAAAAAAAACGCTTTACATTTCTCTCTCTTTACATTAATAAATTCCATAATGCGTTTATGCATTTTTAGAACATATTTCGAAACTCAAATATTCATATTATCACAATTATTTTATCACGAATTATTGGTTTAAGTGTAGTTCGCAACAAACGTTGCGAAACTGTCTTATTCTCGTTTAACCAATATATGGTTAACTCTAATTTCTGTTCAATTTACTCTTCATCTTTTTCTAATTCTTAGAACTAGAAAAAGATGAATAGTTAGTTGAACCGAGATTAAAATTAATGTACATTGATAGAAACGGACATTAGTCGATTTCGTCAGCGATTTGACTTGACTCGATTCGACTTTAGAGGCGAGCACGCCGATAGCAATAAAATTACGTCCAACACAAAGAGCGCCAGCGGGCACGCCAGTCGACCACCAGTAATGATGCAGCGCGTTTATGTTAAGAAAGCACACTGATTGCCTCCGAACGGAAGCAAGCTGCTCCTACATCTCGTCGACTCGTCTATATACGCGTGTAATCGTCCACGCGTGTACGGACATCGGTGACGCGTGTAAGCTACGAAACCTGACAGAAGAGCGCGCTGAGAAAGAGTACTTTTTAATTAGTAACTAAAAGAATTGCTAATTCGCCTCGATATGTACAATTATATATCGCAATTGTCATCCACTTAAAGTTTTATATCGCATATATAACGTTTAACAAGAATCTTTTAGAAAAAAATTAAACTCAGGTAAAGATGCATTTTAATTTTTCATTCTTAATGTAAAAACCTGCGACAAAGGAAAGATATGAAGCAATATCTCAGATAATTATCGGTCTAACTAGGTAGTCGATAAGATACTAGAACGAGTGCGCTACTGACCGGAAATTAATGATCAACAGCTGATTAAGGAGCATCTCGGGGCTGACGAACAAGAGAATATGTGGCGAAGAAAAGGAAGAAAGATGGATAAAGCTAGGGCTCGTTAAGTTTCTATCACCTGGCCTCGCGTCGAGAGAGAACGGCGAGACGAAGGACAAAGCGCACGGCAGAGTCACTGGCAAACTATGAAGCGGAAACGTATTTAACCTCTCACCTACATCACATTAACGCCGGGTTACGGGATAGTCTTTTTACGGTACCACGTCCCTATGGACGGTACCAATGCGCAACAACATCGAGCGTTTTACGATACACCGCGACACCGAACGCTCAATCATTTATGATCCCCACGTCGTTCGCGGGAACTACTCGAGTACGTGTACGGGAACTTGTCGTATCTTGTTCTGTTTCACGGAAAATAAAATGTCGATGAAGCGAAATGAAACAAGCTCTTTTTATACATAGAATTTTGAAGAACCCATAAATGAAACCCTTATATACTTTAATTATTTTAAATCTAATGTTAATATATTTTATATAAAAGTAATAAGACATTGTAGTCTATAAAATTTTGCCTAGAGTCTAGACTCTTAAGCCTTGAAAGATACGGATAGGATAAAAAGAATTGATAATACGGGAAACAGGATGGCTCCATTACAACGAGAACATCACGTTGCGCATTGCGGAAGACGATCGCGTGGAAATTGAAGAAAATTACGGCTGCCAGTCGTAGGCACGTGATTTATATTTACACGTTCCCTTAGCTCGCGGCTCGTTCCCTTTAAGCTCAGTGGTCGACCAGTCGAATGGCTTCGCACAAGGCTGTTACGCGCCTGAAGACGTTATTAGGCACGGCGGCGCATTATACTCGTCAAATCGCACGGTTGAGCCACGCCAAACGCGTAAGCACTAACTATAATCTTACAATCTGTTTGAATAGAATATCGATTACCACGATGTAATTTTTCGCGAAACGCACGGTACTAGTCTGCAATCTAGCTGCTGATTTCATTTTTATATTTCTGAACGATAAATAGATTGTACACAGAATTCACGACTGGCATAATCTGGAAAGTAGCAGTTTTACATTATTTATATTTATATTTAAATTTTATATATTTTACATAAAACGCTAAAGATTAAAAAATTAATTTAGTCTTTTTCCTTTTTTCTTTTTTTATATCCATATGTAAAATATGTAATTGAGGCGTGCCACGATAAACACGTCGTAAGTGCCAAATTAATAAAATACATTTATATTTTATTATATAAATAAATTGTAAATGCTATTGTAAGCTGTATTTTATCACACGATTAATATTTCGTAGAAAATACTGCTACAAGTGGAGAAAAATAGTACTAATACAACTCAAAACAATGTAAATCTAATGTACAATTGGCATTTTTACTTGAACTTACATTTTGACTTGCATTTTTATTTGGACTTACATTTTTGAAATTTTAACAACTTTTAACAACAGAAATTGATTACTCATATCTTTAATTATATATTACGGTGATCTTTTATAAATTTTTTAATATACTTATAATTTACAAAAAATAAATTTTTCCTGTCTCTTTAAAAATTAAAAAAAAATGGCAGAATTTTTTGCCACGCCTCAATTTGTAATCGAATAATGTATTCTGCAAAAACATTAATTCACAAAAAAATACACTATGTCGTATTTCTTCTTTTTGTCATCACGAGAATCATGTAAATTCGGACAAGCTAAAACCGAAGTGCTGTTGCAAAAAGGGTCATAACAATATCTGCATAAGACATATGTGCTGCGATGAGGCTAGTTAGCGAGACATTTCATTAGGCAGATAAGGCAACCAAGCAACCCGCCATCTCGTTGAATTGTGCACGGATCGCCGTACGAAAGGAGTATGCGTGCATTAAACATGTATATGCGTGTGTATGTGTGTGTGTGTGTGTGTAGCGGTCAACGAGTACTTTACTCGTACGCACAGCATTTCGCGAAGTATGTACCTACTCTAATAAGCCGCATTAAGACGCAGTCCGTCAGTTTGCGGTATTCGCGGAGCTTACCATACGAAATGTTCATCTCAAAGTGAAGCGGAGGACGTTTCACTCTCGAGGGCGCAGTGGAAATAAAGTCGGTATTACGACTTTAGTCCGGCTCTATCGCGAGGGAAATGCATTTACAGCTAATATGTATGCTATTCGAAATTCCTGCGAAGTTACCGTGGACGTGGCGGCAAAAACCTACCGTGTCGCTGCGCGTTTTATTAAATTCCGTCCAATATAGTCGGTCTTTACTTTAATTACTCTCGATACGAGAATCCGGGATAACGTTTAGGAGACTGACACGCGCAGTTTGCCGTTTCTGAAAATGCTTTTGCATCGCATCTCGTTAACTCGGAATAAATTGTATTACCCCATCCCCATGCTCGGCAGCAAAATGTTGGAATATCGGTTGCACCTGCTTTAAACTCGTACTTTGCAAATAAATAGCTTTACGTTCAGTTGGAAACGTGCTGTTTCACTCGTCGATGTCCTTTGTGACTCCTTATTAGGGTACACGTGCCAAATCAGTAGCTAGCTCGGTTATCTGACTAGTAAATGGAATCGCGTGCATTCAGGATTGTCTCGATATCTCGAGCAGCCCACATGAACAACTTGGAGACTTCAGAAGCGCATTACGCACACCCTACACATTGTCCCTTCGACATCCTCGATCCGGTGTGAAGCCAAGATATCTCGTACGTCCTACGTAAAAGATTTAACGTTCCTCCACATCCTCTACGAACACATTCTGCACGCGAGCAGCGTATGTGTTAATGTATATGTTTAACATGCAGTTATATCTCCAAATGTATTTAATATCATACTCACTTCAGTATTTCTTTTAATTCCTATCTTATTAACGTATAAATTAGTCTATTTTATTGACATATAAATTATTCTCGTATCAGAAAACCGATAACGATAGTAAGTAGCCAATCTAATAGAGTAATACACTGTGTTAAATATTAAAGGAGCAATGGTAACTCAACCTCTTGAATTAAATAACATTTTCTCTGTTATTTTTAACATCCATACATGTCAAAATGTAAATCAATCCATTTCTGTAATTTCAAAATAAACAATGTTCACATTAATATATGCACTTAGCAAATAATAAACTAAATTTGAGTCAAATGCATCTTCTCAAGTTAAATTTTTTAACTCCATTGTTTTAGTTAAATTAGTAACACATTGAGTAGAAGCAAAGTGACAATCTATAGAAATGATAAAAAAAGATAATTCAAACTAGGTATAACTTGATAATTATGAATTTGCAGTGAATAATAATAAAATACAGTCATTAAAAATAATAGATACAGATACTTTAATCATAACGAGACATCATGCTCCACAAATTCGTATCGATGCAAATCCAAAGTGGCGTAATAATTATAGCATAGATTTTCCCGTGAGAGTGTGATATCGGACACGATACGTGAATTGCACGCTTAGCAATTAAATTCGCGTAGTCGTCTGCGCCGAGACGACCATAAAACCGTGCGCAAAACCAAGACCACCATGACAAGAGCCAGTATAGTGAGGAATAAATCTCCCGATCGACTACCGGCTGCCATTCACAGTCGCCTCTGCTCGCGTGCGTGCGAGTGAGGGAGCAAGCGAGCGTTCGTTCGTTTACGCGCGCCTCTATATTTAATATCATAAATTATGATCCGTCCGTGAACGGGCTACCAGCAAACCGGACGATCCGGGAATTACTGGAACGTAATTAAGCGTGAAACGCGCCAGGTTCTCCGCGCGCGGCGACAGGTCCGTGTGCATGCAACGCGCGAGCGAGACTGTCGTAAAAAAAAAAATGCGCGCGAGAAGCACGTTCTAGAAGAACGGACGTGTCTAAATGCCACGCGGCAATGTATGTGCACGTCTTCCTGGTGACCGCTAATCGATAAAACGATTTACGCTTTCGATACTTTCGGAACATCACCTGCAAGCAAGGCCAAGACAAGCACGCGCGCGTACATCTGTACTGTACCCGGATCATTTGCAATCAGTCAGCTAATTATCTACCCGATCGTTCTTTTCTTTACAATCGAGTCGCCAAGTTGCGTATAATTGGATGGTATATACATATTACTAATATTTTGCAAAAATAAAACTATCTTCGATCGGGATCACCGATAATAATTTGTCATGCGTAAGGTCATATTTTAGATTACAGTATATGTGATCATATTATATGTGATTCTTGTAAATGATATCTTGGTGAATTATGCCGGTAGTTATAAAAGTGGTCTAAGTCAAAAAATGAATTTACCCCATATTTTGTATAATTACACTATACAAAATTAATGTATTATGACATTGTACAAAATTAATGTAATTACACAAAATATGGGATAAATTCATAATATTTCGATTTTTTTGTCTCATTGTCAGATCACTTTCATAATTACAATTAATTGATTGCCAGCACGGTAACGATTTCCTTCGAGAATGTTCGAATGCCCTCGAAAGTTTTAATAGCTTCGATTAAAAATTGATGAAAGCAATACGGGTTATGTTCTTGCATCTGGCTTGTGTGCACCTTGCTGTTTTGCATAGATGGTAATCAACGTAATAGACGACGATTTATTTTATATCATAATTTAAAATATTATATGTGTACTTAATTTGCAAGAATCGCATCCGATAAAATATAAATGTACAGCAATTTTTTTTTATACTATGTAAAAACCATTGTACTATATTTTGTTTCTGATTTGTTTTGATATAGAAAATAATGATTGTCTACTTTATCTAACATTTATTAATTTTTACTCTTTCTTTTATTCTTTGACTTTTTATTAACTGTTTTATCTATGGATTAGCAGTTTACTCCACCCTTGCAGTCCCCCCCCCCCCCCCCT
>NW_017296923.1:685352-788345 GCF_001594075.2 Trachymyrmex cornetzi
CCCCCCGTTATAGTAAGTTAATTTATATTATTCTTCCCATTTGAGTTACTTATTAATTATATTTAAGGCACTTAATACTTTGTATCCATCCAGCCTAGTAACTGATTTAGTAAATGTAATAGACAATACACATCTTTACCACTTTTAAGTATATGATACCAACATCACCATCATAAATTTCGGAATTATCATCGCTGAAGAAGGTTAGAAAACCAACCGAAACATATGAAATTGCTTAGATGAATTTATAATAAAATTGTTAATTTTAGTTTAAGAGAATAGGTTCGAATATCAGCGCATGAATTTCAACGGCTCTATTCCCTTTTTGCCCTGATTGTTCACCATTAATTTTTTTAAGAATAATGATATTTATATAATTATTATGGAAAAATTCTTGATATTAACGTTAATTTAATTTAATTTTCGAAAAATGTTGTTTCTAAATATTCTTTTGCGCCGCACAAAGAAGGAAATTTGAACTACATCATCAAGGAAACGAGTAGGTCGTGAATTTCATAATTGTTTCACTCTGATAGCCGATTATAGAATGCATTCGCGTGACTCTACGTGTTGATCTGACAGCCATTCTGAATTTTTCTTTACACCTAACTCACGCTATTGCACTGATTCGATAAATCGGTAAATCACGCCTCGCATGACATACGTAGGCAATTAACGTATATCTATGGACGATTAGGTGCGTTAAGGACTACACGCACCTTCGATCATGTTCTATCACATGTTGCAGCATAGTCAACGCGTGGGTGTACATGACCAATAAGATAGATACAAGGAGGAGGAACCCACGTCATCCTATATTTGTTTATCTTCTTATCAATATAGTATAAATTGTAATTCCATTGCCATCTCGTAAGTTTCTTTCTTAAGTATGTATACAACCTCCTTTCAAATGAACATGTAATATTGAAAATAATATTTGTTCATTTTTATTTGTATCTCTGTTGTGTTCTGATTATTATTAGTAAATTCCGAAGAAGTAATTCTTTAAAGTTCTGCACTTATTATTTTTTGTCAAACCTTTTCCTTATTTAATTTTCTTTTAACAATATTTTAAATTTTAATAATAATAATAATAATAATAGTCAATAAGAGTGAAGCAGAGTTATTTATGAGGGCTGTTGAAAATAAATAGAAATGAGCAAAGAAATATACCGGTTTCCGCCGTGTTAAAATTTTCTTAATTCTAATAGACCTTTGCACGCACGAAAACGCTTATTTTAGCATGACTCGACAAGTACCGCGGAGTAATGCAGATACATTGCGCAGGCTCTCGAGTTCTTTTTGCGCTCGCTGGATTATCCCGCGGCGCCATATTTTGCTTGGCCACGTCCGGCGATGGCTCCGTATCCAAGGATCTCATTCCGCCGATTCCTTCGTTTCCCATTCGCGGCCAGACAGCACAAAGTGGACGCGCATAAAGGCGCGACCTTCCACTAGGTGCTTCTTCCTCGTCGCCCGTCGTCGTCGTCGTCGTCGGGATGAATAGTCTGCTGCTGTGCATTTATGTGTGTATATATATGTATATACGTGCTTGTATAAATAGATAGTACAGTGTAGGTATAAACGCACATATATTTTCTCCTGATCTGGAAAACAATAAGCGTGGATTTATATGCACCGCGGCCTAAGGCAATAACTTACAGTACGAAACGCTGTTTCTTTGGCGTTTTCCTGCCTACCCGGACGTGTCCCCCTCTAAATAAGGATAAAACGGAAATACTTTTCTTTGTTCTACATGTCCTATAATAATACAGACTTTTTTCTTTTTGATTATGTCTAATGCGTTACTTTACAAATTTCTAATAGATCATTTTCATTCCAGATTCCTAAATCGCGTAGTTTGAATTATATGTAAATATCTGAGCAAACTTTGTTCACTAAGATAAATTATCATAAATCCATCTTCTCTTTTTGATTTCAAAAATTATACAAAAGAATGGATTGGTTATGAGTGATTAATCTTGCTATCAAAAGTTATTAATCGAAGGAGAACGTTAATATACGAAAATAAAATATTTTAAATATATCACGCTCGCGCGTGTGATATTATACACAAGAATTGTTTCCTGCGGAAACATTCTCGTAGGCATAAATTTCGATTATTGACGTTGTTTATGCCAGAGATGTTCGGCAAACGGGAACGCGATAAATCTCGACGCGCACATTCCGGTCTGAAGAATAGAGTTTCCCGACAAGCGCCGATTTGTCAAGAAGGGCTTCGAATACCTCTCAATGGCAACAAGCGGAAAGCTCACCCTTCGTAGCATTCCGAAGCCACAATGCCATGAATGTGCGTTCCTTATCCCAGTGTCAGAGAAACGCCGGTCGTGATACGACGGAGGGAAAAAGTAGAATAGATCCGTTTCTCTCCTCCCATTGAGATCGGAGAGGAGAAGCCTACAAAATTTACTTACTTACGGACCGTTCTTTCTTCATCGGACCCTCCAAAGCGGATAACTGTATTACGTTACATTGTACTTTCCAGTACCTATGGAATATCACCTGATTTCTTGTTGGCTCGACGATAAAACGCGCGCGGCATGTACTGAAAGAATTGATCGATCGTTTGTCAAGATCTTATCGCACTTAACCTCAAGAATTTGATAAGAATCTTAAATGTACTTTCTTTTTATGCAAATATAAATATTTTTATTTTGATGTTTTTTTATTATAAATATTTTCTTTTTTAAGTGAATATAAATATTCCTATTTTGATTTTTTTATCTCTCTCTCTATTACATATATATAAATATCTTCCTCTTTAAGTTTAAGTAAATATAAATATTATTATTTCGATACATTTATAATCTGTTAGCACATAAATGTGCGGCATTGTACGACGAACAGTCTCTAAATTAATAATGTATTCAAAATAAAACACCTATATTTCATCAGTATTTAAGGAATTTCTAAAAATCAGTTTATTTTGAAAATTCAAACAAGTATTTTTCACGGATAATCAATACTTGCTTAAGCAGGACATGGGACATGTCGTTATGCGAGCAAAGATGCATAGCATTTACCGGTCATTAATTATGCGTGAAATCATTGTACTATTCTTTAAGATAGACGTACACGATCGTTCGTCGCAATGTGCCGATGACTGTAAATGGGCGAACGGATCCATCTACGTGTCATTGTCTCCTCAATACCTGTCATTCGGACTTTCTCCTATCGATTGCGGATGGCCGATCCGCCAGCGCGCGTCCGCATAAGTCCTGGCAAGGATTTATCGCGCCCGTCGATCGTATGTAATGGGTTGAACGACCTCGACTTTATCTTGAGACTTGAACCTCGGACCACGAACAATCGATCTCGCGCAAACCCGCGCGCGGCCCGGAGAAGGACGAGCGCCCATTATAGTCGACGGATAGAACGTGCGTGCGAAAGGTCGTGACTGCCGTAGCTTCGCGCGATAGATCGGCGTTTTTACACTTTCTAATGCTCCGCCGCGATCTCTCGCCGCACGGGGCTAACGATAACGAAATCCCTTCGTTCGCCGTCGCACGGATCTGACGTCGCTTTATCGTACGTCATTATGGATGGGGCTTGATGCGCTTCCGGTATCGCTCGTACAAGATGACATTGCTTTAAACGCTCTTTGACCATTTCATTTTACGCAGACGCGCGATCAGATGAACATTTCCGGTGAATTTAATCTTTAGATTTAATAACGTCAATCACACTCGTATACGCGAGTCTATTCGATAATTTATTCAACTAAATTTTATCTTAACACGTTCCATGCCACATGGATCACCGATGACTCACGTTGGACTTTTCGTTCGGACTGTTTCAGATATTTTGGCTATATCAAGAAGCGTAATTATAGAATAATTTCTGACATACATGGATGCATAATTACAAAATATCACATAATATTAGATATTCTTTTTCTTTATAATTTTTCATAATTTTTTAAATTATTGTGAAATAAATAATATTAAATGAAAATCGACCAATGAAATTAAACACAAATGAATAAAAACCGTTATATTCAGTCAAGGCGGATCTTTGTGCCTAATAATACTCTTTGTGAATTTATACTTCAATCCAATTTCCAGTTCAATGTGCACTAATTATTTGTCGGTCTTGAAACATCAATTCTAAATAGAAACTGGAGTACTTATGAAATACTGTTATTTAACAAATACGACAAACAAAAGTGAAGTGGGTCGCCACACGGCGGTGGTGGTCAAGTTATTTAAAATTGACGCGGTACATGCTAATTGGTACGGAACATGTTAATTATTTTAATGGCTACAATAAAATATGTAAATACTATTAGCTATTGCGCTATCTACGATATTTCGCAGTCGAGAATGCAGAGCGACGTAAAAGGATTAGGCTTGAGCACGAAATTAAGATTAGCGAAATTCACGCGCAATTAAGATTATGTCGTAACAGAGAAAGCAGAATGTGCGAGAGAATCTGTGCCTATGTGTTGAAAACACGGTAATACACTTGTAGACACTAACGAGCCTCGACAATTTAATGGCATAATGTCATTACACTCCCGGGGAGGCATTGCACCGCGCGATAGAGAGATATAATAGGACTGGCGCTAATTAATAATTAATAACCCGGATCCAAATTAAATGGCTTTAAGGGTCGAGGGTGGTCGCCGATACGGAGCGATGAATGCCGCGGTGCGGCGCGGCGCGTGGTATATCGGAAATGGCATTGGGGTGGTCCGGAATGGTAGAGGGGTGAAAGATAGACAGAGAAACTAGAATTCTCCTGTTCGAAGGGTGTCCTGGGAGCTCAGGATTGCTCCGAGGGGTGTTGCATTATTTATGGCCGCCATCGATCATCGTCCGGCAAGTAGGACCGTCGCGAACACCCCACTAATCGCCATATGACAACCGTATTTATTTTAAAGTCACTCACGTCAACATATGATGCATTAATCTTAATTGTTTCACTTGCCTACCCTCGTCGTAAAGAGGATCTTCTGGGCCGTTGCCAAAGCAACTGTATATTCGATTCTGCGATAAAAACGATGTCGAGTTCTCGGTTCTGATACCACGTTCTCCGGGAAATATCGATCTGATGCCTTTAGCATAACGTTGACACTTATTAATTCATGCGGCTAACTTGAGCGAGCATCCGTCACGAACAAATCGCTCACGATCCCCAGTACTGCTGTGCATCGTCGAAAGTGATTTCTACGAGTAACCGCTTCTCCTAGCAGGTAAGCTCATTGACCCTCGACCGCGATAGAGCCGCAGGAAGCGGCACGAAGGCAGCCGGAGTACGCGAGGGTGGAAGTGCAGCGCAAGTAGTGCTATGAAATATGCATAGAGACTGGAAAGGGGTCTGGGGTGCACGACACCGAGGTAGGAAGGTAGGGAAGGGTAAAGAGGAGAAGAGGAAGAGACGAGGTGGAAGACGAAATATGAGCGGCGGGAGAGAGGGGTCGCGGACTTGCGCTCTATTCGAATCCAAAGTCGAACGAGAGAGAGACAAGAAGACCGTTGCACCTCAGCGAGCACCTCGGCGGATAGAACGTAACGGAAGGAGTGTAACTTAGGGGGAGGGACGGGGAGCAGCGGAGAGGGGCTGCTGCAGGATCGACGTACAGGAACAGCGTCACGCATGCATCTGCAAGGAAACGCCAAACGCGTATAGCGCGGGGGGAAAGATGAGCTAGAGGGGAGAGGCTTTCGCTCACCCTATGCACGGTGACGGCGAGGGTCGTCCGTTGACCTCGTTCGCCTCGCCATTGCTTAACCCGCAACGCAAGCCATTATCTTGGTGCTGCGCAACGTGCGTGCACTTAGACGCGCATCCGTACACGCGTACTGCGTGCGTGTGTACGAGAGAGAGAGCGCGCACGTAGTACGTACCGATGATGATTTATAGCGTTAGCGCGAACGCCGTCGCGTCATCTAAAAGCCTGAGGATTCAAGTGAAATGAAACGTCGTGAATTCACGTCAACGTGAATTTTCTGCCAGAAATCTATTTAACCGCGCAGACTTTTCCATTTCAGACATTAACAGACACTATTTCTTATGTTGGAATTCTCTGTGTTTAACAGACACCGTAATCTTCCTCTTTTATGCTTGAGATACAATATTTCATCATTTAGTTTCGTACTGTGGAAATGTCCACTAAGGAGGCCTGACTCGAAGCTTTGTGATCGGCCGCAGCGTTTCGTCCTGGCCTCACACTACTAGACTCATCAGTAAGGCGATGTAGTGTGGGACTTACCTTAAAGGGAATTCGCGCGGCGCGGTGCTTACGCGAACCGAGTGAGTCCCGTGGACCTCTAGTGGCGAGTCGCCACAGTACAAAAGAGTTTGCTTCAAAATTATAAAGAAAAAGAATAAATGTAATTAGTATATTACTTTAAAAAGTGACACAACTAAAAAAATTTAGTTTCCTGGAAAAAAGGAAAAACTATTTGTCAATTTGATAGAAATTATTAACTAATTAAATAATATCGGCAAAAATGATATATGATTAAATGTTATTTTCATTTCACAATAAAAATTATCCTTCTTGAGTTGTAACAAAACTTTTTTAAATTACTGATAGAATTGTGACGATTTTGATGATTTTTAAATATTAAGTTATAAAGTTAAGTTTATTTTTGATATAATTGATGGTATAATCTTTATTTTTTTAACTTATTCGATAACTCGAAAATATTTTTTTAATTGTGTCACTTTTGAAAAAAGCGATATAATGGTATTCAAAATTTTGACAATTTACTGATAAATAAAACATTTAACATTACACAAGTATTTCCCTGTTAATATTAGATATCGTAACAAGAGTAGATTTTCCACTTTATTTGCATATTATATAGGGGAAATGATAAATTAAAGTAGAGATTCATATAAATATGCAAGACGCGGCGAACTGCGAAATGCGCGTAATTTACTCCATCGTAATCTCCGTCGAAAATCGGCGGATATTTATATCCGATTGGACGCATCTCAAGTAAAAAGAACTATGTCCGATAACGTAATAATCGATAGGATGCTACAAAAATTCGCACGGAGACGACTCACGCGGTGACCCTTACGAATCCGGATATTCGAGCACGATTTATCGGTGGGACATCGATGGCTACTAGAACGAAATCAATTTCCGCGCGAACGGTGGACGATCTTTCACGGTCGATCTCACGGTGGCCTTCTCGGCCAAGGAGAAATCGTAGGAAGAATCGCGCTGGCAATATGCAACGTAGACTAAGCATCCGTATACCCGAGTATCGCGGCACGAGATCCTACGAGAGTCGTGTACGAGAGTAGGTACGGGATTCGCTTGAAGCAGCGCGAATCCCGGACTGGCATAACTTGTTCAACACGTTCCTCGCGCGATAGGGTCATCGTCGAAGGAGAGGAGATGCTGCACTGACCGTCGGGGTCACCGCGGGGTTGCGCCGCGCCGCGGCAGCGCACACGTGGCAGTCTGCCGCCGGCAATTCGGTTGCTGACGATGCTGGCGATGCTGGCAATAGTATTCCAGTCGTGGATATCTCGCGAGAGCTCTCTCGTGCGACTCGCCGATATAAATCACTTGAGATAATCATGGTCGATGGCCGCTTAATCGTAGGACACATCACCGACGCGCGAACGCGAGAAGCCCATTCGGCGCGTGAGTACGTGATCACCGCGTCACGTCAGATCGACCATCGACCAATTATTACGGAAGAGATATGTGTGCCCGTGGCGATTGGACGATCGGTGAAAAGTTCAATCACGGCGCTAACCCGACGATACGTTGACCTCCGACGAGCGAGCAGGTGTTCGAACAGAACGTACGTAGCCGATGACCTTATCCGGCGTGAATCTCGCTAAAAGGGTAAAACCAGTTATGTGCTCTAAAAGAAAGCCCGCGATGGATCATCATTACCGGTAATGATAGAAATTGAGATTCGCATGAATATAACTGGACTTTAAGGACTTTAAGACTATATCCGGATTTATTGCTCTATTATATTTTTTTTCCTCGACGTCTATATCTCTTTATCCCTTAGTACGATGAATCATTCGTGTTCTGTGCATTTCTTTTCTTTCAAGTCCTATAGCAGCTGGTTAAATAATAGTTACTATATCTCTACATCCTTTTCTTTTTTTTGATACATATATAATAATCTTAAAAATGTTTTCTAAAAAGTAAAGTATATTTAAGAATCACTTAATTTTTGTTTATTATACTATAAAATATGATCCAAAAAATAACTATAAATTGTAGTTAAGTTGTAATGATTTTTTGTGATAATGATAATTATAATAATATCATTTTCGATTGTCAATCATATATACTTCTTGATAGAACTATAATTATTACTAACATTATAGTAATAATCATAATTGTAGTAACATGTAATTACAATTACAATATAGCAAAAATTTTTCTATCAGTTTATACGTGTAAAAATGGTGAAAATTAACCCAGACACGAACGATCGTATAACAAACTTGATAATAAAGGACCGGAAAATCATCGTATTAAGGGGAGAGGGAGAAAGTATAGTCGTAAGACGAAGGACACACTAAAATACAAATACATCATGTTGCGATTCTTCGCGAAATCAAAGAGCACGTTTGAAGACGGTCCCGTCCCTCTTTAGCCTGAATGACGAGGCCGGGTTGGCAATCCGACGGGAAAAAGGTGTCGCGATAATGCAGTTTCCACAGTTTCTGCTACGAGCGCGATTCTTTCTAATTTCGTGCCTTCTCCTCCTGCCTCGTCGCGTCGCCACGCGCTCGGATAATATGAGAGCAACCCGGAGCCCGGAGGGCGGACGCGCCTCCGTTACTTTTCTAATGACAACGGCGCCAATCGGGGCGGCCCCGCGACAAAAGCAGGGTAATGAGAACAGAAGTAAATCATCGACCATTGTGAGGTAATCCCCTTGTATTGTCTGCCGGTACGCGCGTGATGTATTATGTTATTGGGGCGAACGAGCAACGAGCTAGCGCCAGTCGCAAAGACGCCGTGAGCTTTTCCGTCGTCTTCTTCGAAAGAGTCGTTTCTTTCGCGGACTCTAATTTTGCATCTCTCTCGCCGCCGGGACCATCGCATCCTCCCGATTGGCGCGCCTTGAATCGCGCGCAATACGACAATTGCATTAGTCACGTTTCCTTTCGACGCGTGTTTCGCTTATTTAAAAAGGCCCATTATCGTACACCGGCGCTTATAACATAAATCAAATTCAATTCCGTGCAATAAAAGATACTTGTCTTCTCATCTACTTGTCATTATAACGTGCGATCAATGAAACGCTCAACGGCGACTTTCATTGTAAGATGCAAGCGGCTAGTCACAATATTGTAATTCACGGCGCGCATTTGCAATCAGGTCAGAGTTCAACGAAGACGTAGAGGGCTTTGTCGAAATGTTTTGAAAAAAAAAAAAGAAAAAAAAATAAAGACTAACTGTGCCGCGCGTCGTCGTGCAACTTGCCGACGTCATTGTTAATAATTTCTCGCGGGGAAATCGCACGTTCACTCAAATATATCTGCTGTTATCGCAGCGCGGATAGCAAACAATCTCACGCGGGACACCAATCGACGCGTCAATGGGACTCTCGAGAGGCTTCAACCGCATAATGAAGATGACACGCGATGAATTAGCGGAGCCTGACAATCAATAATTTTGCTGCCGGTTCGGGAATGTGCCGGAAGCGCTTCCACCGTTTATACACACGTTCGAGAGGTATCGTCTACAAAGAAAGGTAAACGTCCCGATACCTATCGATCGATCGTAGGAGAAACGCGACCTCGTGTTCCCTTCGTTCAACACCTACGTAAGTTAGACCCAAGTTCTCAAATGGGACAAGCATTCACGGACGGAACGAGAATCGAGAATCGTTTCCTTATTGGTGCATTTACGCGACGCGAGAAGACAACGGTGCAGCAAACCGTTACAATTCCTTCCTGTAACAACGCGAGAGAAATTCTTTGTACGTCTACACTCTCTTGGCAAAGCCGTCGTAGGAGAACGTTCCGACAATTCGTTCTCCGACAACATCAACTTTGAATTAAGCGCGGTATAATTTGCGATTACGCCAGGACTCTACGACTTTCCGTTCACCGATGCCTTCGTTTCGTTTCATTAATCGCGCGAATCGTAGAATGAGGAGCACGGGTTGCACCAAAGAAACGTACGGTAAATCTGTTACCTTTAAGTAGGTAAGTGGAGTATTCAGAACACCCTAAACAAATTTTATTTTTATAGTTTATTTCTTTATATATTTTTAATATATAGTATGAAATTAAATTTACATCTTTCTTACGAGATAGAGGAATGTAAAAATGATTAACTTTAAAACTTCTAGATAATTCTTTTTAATTTTCCTTTTCCAAGACAAGATTTTTAAGATTACTATGCGTAGAGTGCTGTTGCCACCTACCTACTTAAAGGTTAACAGAGACGTATCGCCATTTCAACAATTGACGGTGCCCGGTTTAATCCCGTTATATTACTTGATACAACTATCATACGCGATTCCTAACGACCATAGATAATGATGTGCGATATAATGATCTGTGTTCGGAGGCCTCTCGCTCGCACGAAGAATGCCGTGTAGCAGAATACCGTTACTGTCCCGCACCGTCGTCATGCTTTTCGCAAACCTGTCGCCGGGCTAGTCGTAACGTCGAGAATGTATCGATTTTCTTTCGGGCAGAAGAAAATAAGCGTTCGCGGCATTTCAACAATCCGTGCGATCTCGCAATGGGCTGGGATAACGAGCGGTCGGCCCGGGAACTGAAAGTGGAACGTCGGGAAGTGTGTCGACGACGAAACAATTCAGAACGCTCGTTATTTGGCAGGTATCAAACCTGACTTCAGAATCAAGCTTTGGCTCGGTTTATTTCGCGGCATTGAAACCGGTTAAAAGCGCACATTGATTTTTCAGCGTCTAAAAGTAATTATCCTGCTGCCTATTCAGTGCAAAGAATATCACGAAATTATCGTGCCATTTTTTTATAATGATATTAACAGAGATAATAAAAATATGTATGCATGTATATATATCAAACAATTATCTCATAATATTGAAAATAAAATGTGGCGACTCGCCACTAGAGGTCCACGGGACTCACTCGGTTCGCGTAAGCACCGCGCCGCGCGAATTCCCTTTAAATAGAATATCATTCTGGATTCATTCCAGGCGTCTAAGACAAGTCCTACACTACATCGCCTTACTGATGAGTCTAGTAGTGTGGGACCAGAACGAAACGCTGCGGCCGACCACAAAGCTTCGAGTCAGACCTTAGTGGACATTACCACAAAAATATAATTTGACTCACCGGCCTGATGTGCAGCGACGGAGTTGAAACTGCATTCAAACTGTAACATACAAATACATATATTCATATTATAGTACAGTTCAAAATAATTAATATTAAAAAAAAAATATTTTGGGCAAATTGAATTTTTCATTCGTCTCTTTTAAATAGATACTTTATGAAATAATCATATATAATTTAAAAAAGAACTCCTTTCATAAAATATTAAAATTTTTATTAGATTTTATGAAAATGGAAATCCAATAGGGTAACTCCGGTATATACGCCGCAACTATCAAAAATTTAATTTATTAAATATTATTTACACTATGTTTAAAATAAACGAACTACATCAGTAAAAACTTTGCACTGTCTACTACTATGAAAAAAATATTAATAAATCCGAAATATTTATTTAGTTTTCGTATTAAAAAATAAACTTTTTGAAATCTTGCATTTTTGCTATATATAGATAATGGGTGGGATATATGGCAAAAATGCAAGGGTTTCAACAAACTAAACAAAGAATACGAAAGCAAAGCACTTGTATTTTGCTCTCTCTATACAACATGCTTTACTATTCCTCTACACGTATGTATAATGAAATAACCACTAGATCTTTTACACGCCTTACAGTAATCATTTTTTTTTTTTTTTAGAAATAGGATTTAGCAGTATGGAGGAATAAGTGTGGATAAACTTTCAATGTAAACCAAGTCCCTTCTTGGCAAATGTAAACGCTGAAGTAAATAAATACATACATACATACAGTAATCATTTTATGTAGATTATAATTTATGATGATGCTACTTGTTACACACACAATGACAAATCGATTCAACTCACAATAATTTCATTAATATTAACAGTAAGAAGCTGAAATTATAACTCAATACTGATATAACATAAAGGCATGTAACAGAGTAATTGCGAGAAAATTACCCCCACTCCTTCTATTTTTTCTGACTTCCGCGGCATAAATCCCAGCGCGGCGTATATACCGGAGTTACCCTACATACATAAATATTCCAATTACTTGGAAATCTGCAATGTGTGTCTTAAAATATTCTACATTTACGAATTAAATTCTATTAATATTGTATTAAATATCTTACAAGAGAGACAATCTTTTGACTAAAAAACGTCTTAAAATGGATTAAACAACGAGTATAAACGAATGCGAATGTATGAACTTGCTTCAGAGTGGATGTAGATGACACTGTGATGGTATGAGCGAACATCAAGGAGAAGTACAATATTCTTCGCGATCGTTCACGGATTGTTTTATATCTGTATTATTTTTTAATAAGATATTTGTCTTCATGGAAACCAAAAATTATCATAATAATAATACTACAAAAAATTTGATCAACAACTCTGAATCAGTTTTTAAATAATTGAAGCACAACCATATTTTTTTAAAGAAAATAAAGGACAAATTTGAAAATGTTGGAGCTTTGTTCCTATGTTTTCAAACCAGTTTGTGAGTGTCAAGAATTTGTGCATTATAAATTTTTATTGCACAGTGTACTCAAATTGCACAGTTTTCTGATAGTTTGAAATTGCATGATTCGACTGTATTGGAACAAATCTTTGATCTGAAATAAGGCTCAAAATAATAAAAAATGAAAACAATTATAGTTTGATAAATTTAATTTTAAAAATTAAGACATAAAAAATTAACAAAAATAAATTGTATTTATATGCATGAAACTGTAAAATATTTTTCATAAAAATTTGCTCATTAATATAATATTAAACATTAGAACGCTAGTTAGAAAAAAGAACTCGGAAAAAAATTTCCCGTCATGTCAAATAAAGAACAGTAAAGGACAATATTGAGATTTGAAGAAACCAATAAATTTAAAGGACAGCTACCTAAAATAAAGGACATATGATCACCGTAAGCATAACTGACAACATTTTCGTAACGATGTAAATAAGGATTCTTTATTTCAATATTCTAATTTTTCTTTGAACATATAATGAAGAAAAATACATAGAAAACAGAAATAAAACGATTCTCGAATGATAGCGAAAAAGTGAAAAGAAAGTTGTACCTTTCTTTACATCGACAAATATTGTATGTTCCATCTCATATTGATATATTAAGCCAAAACCAAATCGAATAAGCGAGCACGAACGAACACGAATGAATATCTTGTTTCAATAAGTACCGTCTACTACCTTTGTCCATGTCTGGACTATCTACTTTCGTATGCATATTACACATGATTGTATATATAAATGATGCAAGACAATAGTGAATGAAAAAAAATAAATTATTCTGTTTACACAAAAAAAGAAGACAATGGTCTATAGTTTCCACTGAAATCCTCAATTCAGTTCCACTTTGATACAGATTAAAAGAGAATGTTAAAAAAGATCGATTTTTGCCTAAAGAAGTAAACAAAAAAAAAGTATTTTTCGTAGATTGACTTCCTGGATACGATAGAGTTATTCAAAAGTTCGTGGCGTTTGGGAAAAATGGAACAAAAATATTGAAATTTGAATAAATATTAAAATATACCATATTCGTGCTCGATTTTTGAAGTGTTCTCTAAATACTATTTCTCGAAATATTTAATAATTTTATCGTAACAAGCGTAAAGAACATTCAAGCTTATTCAAGACCTATATCAAGCCTACACAGTAAAAAAAATTGTGTATTTGTGTTGGAAACGGTCCACTCACGTTCTGTGTTATGCCTGGTCTTAGTTTATGCTTCGGTCTTAGGCTAATTCTACAATGTGCTTTTTGTTTCCTGTTTCTTGCTGTTTGTCTCTGTTCGTCTCTTGCCTTTTTGATCAAGAAGACAAGAGACAAACAGCAAGAAATAGGAAACTAAAGCACATTGTAGAATTAGCCTTAGCCTTAGTCCTAAAAGTTAGCAACAAAGAATGTCATAAGATCGTTTATGCTTCCCCAGTCTTAAGTGTAGTCTTAATCTCAAGAAAGTTCCTATCATTTAACTTAAGTTCTTAAGGACTAGTTCTAAGACTAATAATAAGATTAACCCGCCGTGAGCTAGGTCGGGTATGTCACACCCGACTGATTTTTATTTTTACTTACTTTACTTACGTCATTTGCGTTGATTGATACGTCAAGTAGTTGAGGATAAGAATGCGGGGAAAGGTAAGAAGAAGACAGAAAAACTATATATTTCTATAATACTTGCTACAAACTATTGTGCATGGAACATGCCATATTTCAGTGCAAAGACTGCATTAAAAACACAGAACTTTGTGAAGATTAGCTGCTAAGATTTTATTATTATTTGTTATTTTTTGTTCTGGTTTATTTGTTAAAAAGAAGGAAGACTATTTTTTTTATTTTTTATTTTAATTTTAAGTCGATACAAATGTTCCTGAGCACATTGATCTCTTTAACGTTTAAAATTGTTACTAACTTGATCAAAATTTTAATAAACATAATTTTCTTATAATTCTGAATATTTTATTTGTAGTTTTTATTTAGTGGAAGATCCATTGTGTCTTATGAAGTACTTTTAGATAATATTATATTACTTAAAATTAGTACAAAAAAATCTGTCAAACAAGTTTGGGTATGTCACACCCTACCTTATAGCAGTCAAAGTAGCAATTTACCACCTAGCTCACCGGGTTCAGACCGTAGCATAAACCAGACATTATCAGTTTGTATTGAATTTTTTAACATATTTGAGTGTTAATTTAACATAATGTCATTATGTTATTTAAAGATTTTGTGTGAAATTGATATTGAACGTTTCTTAGTGTCAAAATGACATAATTTATGAGTAAGTGAACAAGTAACTCATAATAAGCATTATCATTCTTTGATTTGAACAAGTAACATAAAAATAATGTTTCAAAACGTAAATTCTAAGACAAATGAATAAAATATGTATCAATGACTGCGTTCAACAGAGAAAGCAGCTTTGCAACTGTTGCAAAATTCTTCAATATGATTGGTCTTGCCCTTAGTTCCTTATTGAATCTAAATGTATAAACCAATATTCAAGAATTTTACAACAGTTGCAAAGCTGCTTTTTCTGCTGAACACAGCCAATTTAACATATCACGAATGTTAATTTTCTGAAAAAAATATGCTTCCACGGTTTTTTTTACAAACTGTATCGATATTACCTTTTTTATATTTATTCTCTTACTATAATATTTGTGTTACGTACCTTGTAACATACTTATCTTGTGTAAAATTAACTCAAAAATTCGAGTGGACCGTTTGTGACATGCGATTTATGTTAAATTCGACACTTTTTTCCAACAGTATATAGATTTTTTGCGAAAAATAATGTGTATTAAGATGCCTTACAATATAAAATGATCATAAATGATTTTTATTTTAATTAAATCATTCTCAGTATGTTGAAGGCAAATGTATTGAGGATGACCTAATTGAGGTTGAAACATTTATGATTATTTTATATATGTAACGAATCTTGCATACAATATTTTGCGAAAAAGATCTTGCATTGCATTCGCTTGAATGCTCCTTATTGTTTATTATTAATTTTATTCCAAAACCTTTTCTCTCTATATTTATTTTTAAATTTTATCGTATAATACCCAAGAGATCGAGATCTATACAACAAAACACTAAAGCTAATTCTACAATATACTTTTTGTTTCCTGTTTCTTGCTGTTTGTCTCTTGCCTTCTTGATCAAAAAGAGACAAATAGAGACAAACAGCAAGAAACAGGAAACAAAAAGCACATTGTAGAATTAGCCTAAGACACCTTCTCTAGTGTGCAATTTCCTCATTGGAAGTAAAGATTGTAGATCGAAATAATCGATAGTAAAATGAACGCAATTAAACACATTTTTATCAATTTAAATTTAGTTCTAAGAAACATCAAGTCGAGGGGGTAACCACTTAACGTAATCGTGGGACAGTCCTCGAAACCATTATAAAATTTATATGAAATCTCTATGTATAATCCGATAATTATATATGCAACCACAATAAATCATTGTATAACATTAAATAAATTCGTATTTTACCAAAAGACTGTATATTTGTAATCAGATGAAACCATATGATGTCATGCAATCTGTGGGACAATATTTCAGCTAGTAGTTACCTCCTCGCATCAAGTGCTTCGGTGGAAATTATGTCAATAGCACACTTGCCCTAAGCACAATTCTGAAGGGAACACGCAATTAGTACCGCAAATAACAAGTAATTAAATAATCAGTTACTCACTCAGGGGTTGTTCCGCCGTTGCATGATGCCTCCCCGGGCCTCCTCCGCCTCTCATAGAACTTTCACATCGTCCGTCAGCTTCTTCATGGCACTTATACTACACTCACAGAAAACATGGGCCCATAGTTTATGTACGCTCGCGCACACCGATTACCAAAATACGATACTCGCACGACACTTGGCACGGCATTCCCAGGACACGACGATGTTAATCGAAGGCAACGCGTATATTGCAAGATGAAACAAGTGAAAAAAGCGCGATTATACCGGACTGCCATTACACGGACGCACAATACCCATGTCACGTCACGATCATCTAATAAGTCGCTCGATTATATAAACTCTCTCTCTCTCTCTCTCTCTCTCTCTCTCTCTCTCTCTCTCTCTCTCTCTCTCTCTCCCCCCCCCGCTCAAGATAGACACAGATTGAAGAGAGAACAAAGAGTAGGGAAGGAACTAAAAATGACGGATGCGAATATCTATATTATAGTGCTCTAGTAAGTACGCAACGGCAGATAAGACATGGCGGACGTCCAACATGGCGGCTGGAATTCGTTAAGCCCGCTCTACAATGGCGTAAACATAAGGCGATTTTTGGCGTGATTCCAATATCTACCAATAATAACCTTGGTACATGTACCAAACGATCGCTAAAAATCGCCTATAATTGTAAGTGATCATAGTTGTAAGAATTGACGAATCACAGTCGAATACAATGAAACTATTCCAGTGAGAAATGACAACGAACTCGATATCGAATTGACGTCGATTCGATGTCGATTTGACGCTTTCGACGTCGAATCGACATCGGTTCGATGTCGATTCTATTATCATTTCTCATTGAGATCCGCATCCGACTGTGACTGATGAATTTTTACAACTATGATATCAACTACGTTTAAACTACGTTTAAACAATTGTAGAATAGACTTTAAATCTGCGACTAACTTCACATGTTTAAATTCAATTACCACGGCGATGCTACATCTATAACTGCACCTTTGTACACTTTCGCACTTTGAATAATAAGCAATTATCTTGATTTATAACAATTGTTTCGTATCTTATGCCCGTATTCATAGTCAGACTTTGTACTTAAGGCTTCCTTAAATTTATCTTTAGATGCTCAGCAGCCAATGAAATAATTCGTATAGTATCTGAAGATAAATTTAAGGAAGCCTTAAATATAAGGCCTGACTATACAGGCATTAATGTAAGCAACTAAATATACGATGAGATTAAAATACGATGCGACCTTTATACTATGAGAGAAAACGAAACGTGAAAAAAAACGTGATTATGAGTTACAATGCATACGAGACATAGTCTCGTCTTCTCTTAAATCAATGTAATAGATGTATTAGAATAAATTGATTCGTTCCACGATATTTTATTAAATGTTAAATAATTGATAAATACTAAGATAGCATGGAAAACTCTAATACATTGCGAATCAAGTCGACAGATGAATAAGAGTCGTCCGAAAATATGTAACCGTAATTATTAATATCATATGCACGATATATTTCGAACGCGTAAATTCAGCAACATATCCATGTTTTATTAATAAATGATCAATGTATCACGATTTTTTCAAATTGAGTTACACAACATGACGATTCGCGTATTCCACTCTCTCAATTAAAAAATATTGAGCAAATCACATTGGCGAAAAGTTCAAAGCACGATATGCGAAATATATTTAAGTTTTAACTCTCAGTACCTACAAAGGGTTAGCGTAACCCCTCCTCCCCGATTTTCACAGTTCAGACGTTTTTTTCCGAACCCTTTTCACTTATTGCAAAATATCTTTTGTGCTACGATATTTTAGACTTTCTAACTAAAAAATTCTTTTTTTTTCAATTTTCAAACGATAGATAGAAAAAAAAATTGTTAAAATCGATGCACTACAATCTGAGATACAAGCAAAAGAAAACGCTAAGTTACAAATACCCAGATGTGGGTAGATAGGGACTTTTTTCAGATACTGCAGAGGGTTAATATATTGTTAAAGAATATTGCCTTGTGCATATAATAAAGCATCAGTATTTTAAAATCTATTAACCTAATGTACAACTTATTGTCCACCATTTTAATGTTCACCTCGAATTAATAAAATCACGCGAAATATGCGTCTAATAGTCATCACTCGGGCACGTCGCTCATGAATCGGCAATTGCGAAAGTTAAGCAATCGTGTAGCTTTGCGAATGACTAATTGGTCGTACAGAATAACCGCACTTTCTCCTAGTACTTACTGTCGCTACCGCGTCTCGAGGAATAATACGACGCGCGGAGCGACTCGTGCCGCGTCATCTTGTCCGACAGTCGCGCAGTAAATACGTTACATTGGGCGAATTCAAGACAGCAAAACAGCTAGGCATGCTTGCCGAGCGAATGAATATGATTGGTTCTTACCTGTGGATCCAACCAATCATGTTTAATTGCTCGGCGAGACCTAGCCGTTTTGTTGACTTGAACGCGCCCTTTAATATGTCGGCAAAAAAATATCACCAAGGCCGTGCGTCAACGGAATTTTTGTTTCCTCGAAATATTTAACGTATTGAAACAAGTGTAAGGTAAACGTTCCAGTGACTGGACGTGTACTTTTATCCGAACATAAGCTCGAGCTACATAAAACGCAAATCGCAAGTCGCAAGCTTGTTGCGTTAACCAATCCTGTGTGTCAATTTTAAAAGTGACGTTTCGAGATTGGCTAGTCGCTAAAATCTTGCGACTCGCGCTCTACATCTTACGTACACATCGGGTTTTATACCAAATTTATTATCGTTAATCTTAAGTGCTTTTTTTACAATGTTATAATTTAATATTATTTAAAAATTACAATTATATACTATATTCAATTTCTAATCGAAATAAAAATAAAACTTTTGCTTCAAATTTTGATTTAACATTGGATTTAATAATTCCTCTTAAAGAACAATTAATCAATTACTTTCATTAAAAAAGAATTAACTAATTTACAATTATAAATGTGTAGACAATATTATGCAGGAAAATTATCTTTCCTATTCTCCTTTTTTTATGTTATTCTTGCCGATAGGCGCAAAATGGTATATTTCTTTGTACACTGAGAAAAAATATATAAGTTAATTTTAATAAATGTTTAATTGAATACTGCCCACTAAATATTTATTAAATGTAAAGATATATTGATTTGATACAAGAAACATTTGATTTAACAATCATTCTTTTTACCTAACAAATATTTATTAACTGTAAGTAAATGTTTAGTTGGCAATATTGAAATAAATATTTATTAAAATTGACTACATCTTTTTCTCAGTGTATACATAAGTACGCGGCATTCGAAATAAAACCTACTAAGATTATACTGGATTCGATTCCTTCGTACAATTCTTCGTGGAATAAAATCGTTGCAATTCGTGTACGCACATGACGGGAAGAGTTTTAACAAGCCACATAGATGTTTCGCGTCTGACGAAATGAGATTCGAATCTTTCCGGGTGATCGCGAAAGGAGAGCAGACAGGGGAATGGGAGAAGGATTAAGAGAGGAGATATACGCGAAGTGGCGGTGCACATCGAGAAGGATGTAAGTAGAAGAACTCACGGACTGTCACCGGGAGTACAAAGTGCAGGATGGCTGACGCGCCGGTAAAGGAAAGTCAGGAATATATCTCGCCTCTCATCTCCACGCTCTCGTTGCAGTTATATTACTTTGCCTTCTTCATCGCAAGATTCTCTTCGCCAAATTTCATGTTATTAATGTAAAAGATCTAGCAACCATTACAATTATTCCAAATATTTACTTGATACCGAACGCCACGAGAACGAACTGAAAAAAATTTGGTTAAAAATGAACGAACTAGAAGATACTGATCACATCAATCAGAATTTCATTAGAATTATAATAGATTCTACTAGAAAATTCTGATTTGTCTATTTTCAACCGGAATTCCAATTAATGTAGATTTTTTTTCCAATACACGAAAGAATGAGAAAAGACTTTGTTGAGTATCTAAAAATTTAACTAGATCTAAAAATAATTTTGTTGGATCATCAAAATAATTATATAGGACACTCCAGGTGGTTATTTTTTGCATTACTCATTATGCTTGAGCGTCCTACATAATTATTTTTATGATTCAGCAAAATTATTTCCAGATCTCTAGCTAAACTTTTAGATATTTCAGAAAAATCGTTCTTTCTGTATAAAAAGCTAATGATATGGAAGTATACTGCTATTTTATCATTTGAATGTTCGGAAAAAATGACTGTCAATTGCATAATATACTATGTCTGCCAGGGTAACCGTAATTTAAACCGTCATGGCTGAAAGCGTAACATAGAGCGTTCTGATTTATCGACAGTCTATAGCAACGCTCCGTGATATTTAACGATGCTTCATATTCGACAAATTAGTATCACACGGATAGGATGTAATCGTACTTTAACGATCGCAAGAATTACACGACAAGAATCGCATTGAGAATTAATGATAAGTCTCGTCTTGTGTACAATCCCGTGTACGCAGAGTGGCGGAGGCCGGATCATCTTCTTGCTGACCTTGTAAGGAGGCAACCCCCTGGCGGATTCTGCTATGCGAGCAGCTAAACATTTGCAGCACGCTCGAGTATCTATTCCTGTTCTCGGCAGCGCAAACGGCGAAGATTGCTCCAGACTACTGCTCAAACGCAGTAGTTACATCGGCAATACCGAACGTCTTGCTATCTGTCTCGAGATATCGGTCTTGTGCCGATTTAGATTGCCTTTTAGAACATGCTCGTACGAAACAGGATGCCGGGTATTCCTTGATGTAAAGTGAACGTCCCAGAACTGTTTGAAGATTCGTAAGCCTAAGGCTTCTTGTTTTTCAATGGAAAATTTTCATCAAAAATTTTATTCAATCTTTTCATAAAAATTTAGAAGTTAAAGTAAAAAGATTTTTATAACATCGTTCTCTTAAAATAATTTACTATGATAATTTTATATTTCGTGTGGAGTTTTTTTTTATAAAAAATTTATTTTCTATTTCCAAAATTCTTTATCTATCTTGGAGACAATAAAGGAGAATGTTAAAAAAAGGCCGATTTTTGTGCCTACAAAGGTGTAATTAAAGGGAATAGTGTTTTTTATAGATTTCAACCTTCTGAGTACGATACAATATTAAGAAAAAGTTCGGAATCGATAAGGAACACCTTGAAAATTGAGTACGAACATGATATATTTAAACAAATTTCAATATTCTTGCTTACTTTTCTAGGTATTCTCCGAATGCCACGAACTTTTCAATAATTTTATCATACCTAAGATATCAAAATCTACAAAAAAACATTATTTCTTTTACTTACAGAAAATAACATTTGCTAATCAGTAAGATATACAATATTAAACAAAATTGCTAAACAATTTCTAGTAATGTTAAACAAATGCATTTTGTTATCTCTAGTTAATCTCTAGTTAATCTCTAGTTAAAGAACTTAACGTACATCAAATGTCTAGATTTTTTTAGTATACAAATTAACGCTTAAAAAAATACTGTTTAAACATTTCAAAGTAGCTTATAATTAATACGTGTTTTTTATATTATTGAGCATATGAACACTACACCACCTCTAACTAAAACAATTATTATTTTGAACAAAATGCATTGAAAGTCTGCTCTTCTCAAATTGATTACTCATTGAACGGTTGCTTGGTTCGCTTCGTGACACTGTACAATTCCATGGGAGAGAACGTTCATTGAATTCAAACAAGAACGAGTCGCTATTATCGGACTCGTTGTTATCAAATCCTTTTTTCTACACGATTACGCTACCGATAGTTCGACTTAACGTGTCCATGGAATACGCTCATCTTGATTTTCATGGAAGAAACGAAACACGAACCTGCATTCTCGCGTACATATCTACCTACCGGAACATGTGCACGTGTGCACACAGCGCATTCGAGTCGACTGGATAAATTCAAACCGATATAAAGAAATACCGTTACTACTACCGCGTGTCCGTGATACAGTCGTTGCTACTGAAACCGCAGTCTCGTATAGCAATACAGTATTCCAAAGAAATCTAAAGACGCGCTTTCTTCCTTCCCCGCATCGTGCATTCGATTCCTGTTATCGCGCTTGAAACTTTGTTCGACATTAATGTCCGAGCTCGCGTATCCTGTTTCAGGCTTTACTACACTCGGCTGGAGAGACTTAACAATACAAATTTTTTAAGGCATTTTTACCCTTATAAAAATATAATATTTATACATGTATATAAAAATTAAAATAAAAGATACAAAAATTTTCGTCAAAGTCTAATTTTTCCACGAACATATTTTTCGCATTTTTCATCATAATATTGAAATATTACATATTTTGTACAAACTAAAGCAGGTACTTACCTTATCTTTAGATATCTATTGATAAGGATGTTCAAACGTTCGCGAATTCCTTAAGTCTTTCATACCAGTTTTTTTTAATTTTTAATGAGGTTTATTTTAAGAATTAAACGGGTGCATTTGAATCAATCCAGGCGCAAACTTGCGTGCCGATGTGAGAAAATTCACATAAACGGGAGACACAAACCGTGATGGAGCGCATGGATGGGGTTAAAAGTAGAAATATATCGCGAAATAGGAGCGGGCAAACAGCCAAGGATATCGCGCAGAGGGCAGAGGCGGATCGGCAGTTAGACAGAGAAGAGGCAGAGAGGCAGGGTAGAGGTACGTCGCGGACTCGTAATGTTAACGCGGGCTAAACTACGCAACCTCGGCGGGTATAAGTCGGGCTATTATCGGGCTATGCGCTGAGAGCCCTCCGCTTTCATCCGCTAATGGGCAGCTCTCCGCCCGTCTACTCCTTTACTGCGTCATTAATACAAGTTGCACATGTCGAGAGTCGGTGCGCTACAATAATTTACATGAATGGAATTGAAAATTTTCTACTTCGCGGAAGAGAAAAGAAACGCGAAGGAGTGAGAAAAGGCGGTGTGGCGCGAGGAGAGAAATAGAAAGAGAGAGAGCGAGAGGAGAGATGCGGGTTAAGAGGACGATGAAAGGAGAGGGAGAGGGTCAAAGATCGACATAGAAGAGGAGGGGGGTTGCGAGCAAGGAGCAACGGAGAGGACGAAAATCTTCTGGCATTTTATGTCAGTAATTACATGAAAGATGGTATAACCCAGCCAACCGACAGACCGACAGACCGACCGAACCTACACTCGCCTGACCTCCCCTTCCTGCCCGTTCCGAATCAACCAACCAACGTGTATCCTCCCCTTTCAGCCGCCGACCGAATCCCCTTTAGCCTCTGTTACTCATCACTTCGAGTGTGTCCTCCCTGTTCTCGCGATCTTTCTCTCCACATATTCGTGCGGGGACGCAAACGACAAGGCCGGAGAACGAGCAAGACAGGAATAAAAAAGGAAGAAAGAGTTCTTTTTATGTTTCAGTTTGTATATGAAGTGTTCGGCTGAGGATTTAACTACGTCATGAGACCGAACCCACCTTTCTCCCCGAGCTCACCCCCCGGCAACCTCCTGGAACGCTCTCGTCTACGCGGCCTTCTCGGACGACGAGCTCCCAGGCGCGGATTCTGCAGAATGTAATACGACGACAAGGACGGCGAAGAAGCCAGGGAGAAGCGGATTTACCTATCGTTGACCCCGTGCACTTTATTATGCGCGGTGCCATGAGTTAGCGCAAATAATGTCGTCGTAAAGCAATCACCCCGGCGCGATCCCCCACGCCTACGCGTGCAGACACTGCAGATTTCCATGCGAGAACGGTACCGCGTCGTACGGGTGAGGATGTACGAATGCTCGTAACTATCGTCTATGCACACCGAGCCGATGCGCAGCGTGAATTAATGGCAACTTGTGAGCTCTATGAAATAAATCCGATTTCATCCTCGTGTTCGCTATGAAAATCACCGTCCATTCGCCACGGCGAAGCCATGATTTCTCGTCGACCCAACTTTTTGGCCATCAAGAAGAATACCCGCTAGGTTACATTAACATTTTCGCCGATAATATTACACCCCGTGTCGAAAGTTACGATTACACCCATGTATAATTCATACCTGGATAACAATGTCCTGTGACCTTTATGGTGTAGCCTGCTTTCTCGTATCTGCTTTCAATTATGCGCGGAACGCTGCGCTACATTGTAGCCGACTTTTCGCGAGATAGTGGAAGTTGCAGATGATACATTGCCCGATAAAGATTGTGCGAATAATCCGTTGCACTTTTAGAGACGCGACATGCCTGAAGTGTGGAATATGTATTTCTCAGTTCTCCACGACATTTCTGAAGGAATCGAAAGACTTTCAGTACGTCGCTACACGAGAAAGTTGTATGACTTTGCAACCTCAAGCTACGTTACCAACTAATAATTTATTTTTCCAAGTTATATTGCAACAATTTCGAAACGTGATTATAACCAGAAATGTGTATGGTATACAACTCCATGCAAACACGACACGTACGTATCGATCTTTCAAGTTTCTGAGAAGTAGTATAATTAAACTTCGACTTCTCTCAAACAGCGATATAGATGTCTTGTAAATATACATTCGCGATCGAACTAAGCAAAATAATTTGCATATTACAACGTACTAAATAATCATTAGAATACTTTCTCTCTCGAAAATTAATTTACAAGATAAAAATTCTGTCAGACGTCCGGTTGAGATATTATCTTACTCCGGATTTTACCGCGTCATTTTATCGTTTCTCGCGAGATCACTGCAGGCGATCGCCAACGTGGTTTAACTTTCCGAGTCGTGTCGCGGACTTGGAGCACTCTGAGTATATAACAGGTCGTTGCCGAGTTCTTCGTCGACATCACCCCCGGCTACTCGGTAGCTATAGAGGCCATACGTCAACGTCCATTACACTTCCACCCCGCTGCTGGCTTTAATGTTTTCGACTCGGGCACTCTTTATCCCACCTTGCAGCTAATTAGCGAGCCAGATACCGGACACGCGCTCCCAGCTCTCTCTCATACCACCGGGCATACATACGCTCTCTCTCCACAAAGTCCTTCCACCAACCAACCACCCGCCACCCCTTCGTCCATCTCGTCCTTACTCTCATAGGGACCTTGTGTTTCTTGCTCTTCTCGCTCTCTCCCGTTCTCCCTGTCTACCCCGTTACCTGTGGTTCCTTCTCTGCCCGAGGGACACGTCCTCCACGTTCTAGCCGTCGCGTCGTGGAACCGGCCCGACTCCGCGATTATTCCAAACTCATTTTAACTCATTACCCGGGTCCGCCGCTGCAGAATGGCGCGTCGACAAGTGTGCCGTACGTGAGCATGTCGGTATACGATGCTCGAAAAGCCGAAATATAAATATGAAAATTCGCACGAGGGGCATCTCCCTCGCATTCGTTCGTGACCGCTCTTGTATTCCATACGCCTTCATATATACGACGATTCCGTTAAAATTTATTACCGTCATGATAAATTCTTGTTGAATGCGTTCCATAACTTTCGAACCGTTACAGAATCGTATTTTGAATGGAAAAAGATGAGCTATTGAAGAATGATTATCCAGGATTAACCAATATATCCCAAATGGAAAAAGATAAGCTGTGAAGGATATTCACGATTGAATACATTCAGGAATTATAATTAATCTCTATTTTTTTTCATTGAAGACGTAGTTATTATTTAAGTATATATTAGTTGGTTCGCTTGCGTGACGCGAAATGATGTTATTTCGTAATCGTTTAGGCGTGCAAATTTAAAACTCGGTAGAATGATCGTTGTCGAAGAAACTTTTTTGGCAAGAAGATTACGCGATCAGCTAAAGCGGGCATTCAATTTCGAGTTCTTCCCAACTCCATTAACTACTTCTCCAAGAGGATACTCCGGCAAGCAGCGATCTCTCCTACGGTCATGGGAGTAATTCCTCTCCGACTTTGACCGGTGTGTACATGGTGGACGGGATAAGTTTCGAGCTGATCATTAGGTAAGTTTAGAAAAAGGGCCACTCCGAGGTTTCATTAGGAAATGGATGAAACAGTGGATATACGAGGATTGGAAAGGAGGCGGTTCTGTAATAGCAGGAAAGGGGAAAGCTTTGAAGCTCGCGATGACTCGAACTGATAATCCATTAGGATCCGTCTACTTAGAGTATAACATCTATTTGAATGCAAATCAATAGGGAATGGGAAAGGACGGTAGTCAGTAATTGGTCCGGCTTTATTGGAGCTCTCAGTGTCTCAAAGAGCATCTCGTTCGGTCATCTCCTCTCTTCAGGCTCCGCTTCAACGTCTCCTGCTTGTCCCTTCTCCCTTCCCGTTCGTTTCCATCCCTCTGTCTCACGATCTCTTTCCGTATGCTCTTCTCTAGAATTGCTCTTCCTCTCTCGTTGCCCTCACAAATCTCTGTTACTTCCGTTATGTTCGCACGCTCATCGTACAGAATGTAACCCTCGATGGTAATTAACCGAGATCTCTTTAGCCAGTTTCTACCAAAGCATTCAGTATCTAAACTTATTCTAACAATTGCGAATTGCTACAGAATAACTTGTCATTAAATATATTGTTTTTATTAATGCAGATTCAGTTTAAAGTTTCAATAGCAAACGCGCTGAATAGAATATCATGTTCTAAATGTTTACTGTTTTTATCATTAATTCTGACAACTTTACACCAGACCTCTTCAAAATTTATTTAAAATGAAGTAAAAACAGAATTTCGCCTCATTATTAAATCTTGATATTCAAAACATCATAATTCAATATTGAGAACATTAGTGTCACGTTCGGTGCCGTTCAAATGTCATCCGAAGATCGTTAATGGATTATTTCTATTTAGAAAAGTAAAAGAATCCCTCGATTTTCTCAAACTTTCTAGAGCATTTTAAGGTGCGACACGCTAATGCCCGATGTGTAACGCTTTTTACAATTTCGACAAATCGGACAAAGAGTAAACTAATGAGAAAGGCATTGAAGCGTCACAGTGTTCCCGTTCTCGTATAATATAGTTTGCGACATCTCTCTCTCTCTCTCTCTCTCTCTCTTCTTCCTAATCAGGTGCAGAGCGATTCATTCCCCGTCGTTGCGTGAGTGCTAACAGCATGGCGAGAGATGAAATTAATTCCAGCCACGTTCGAGCCACTCAATGGCTTCTTACTTTCCGTCGTCTTACGGTCGCGCACAAGTATCGCGAGTTCACGTTCGGTAATGGCTTGTAAGAGGAAACGCCGAAGATTTATAGGTTGCTACAACGAAAATGTGTGCGAGTCAACAATACGCCGATACAATATACATCGAGGGGATGACGGCGGCGACGCGACGCGACTCGATGGTGGCTGCCGGTATACATGACCTCCGACAAAAACGTGTACATACAATCGGACTGGCACGGATTGCGAATGGGAGTTTCTTTTCGCGCAACCGCCATGATTAACGATTGAACGCACTCGACTTCCGATCCAAGACACTTCGACATTCCGCGGTGAAGAACGGTTGCCCTCGCTGCCACTCGCGTTCTCTCCTCGATCGCACGTTCGATTTTTACTTCCTTTCTCCGTGCTACCCTGCCCGCATCCGAAACGTTTCGCGCCTTCGTATTCATTGATATATCGCGAGCCATCCATCTTCTGTTTCCGAACAGCGCTCCATTTTTCTGCCTGCGAAAACGAGGAGAGAGAAAAATCAATGCGACTTCTCGGAACTGCGTCCGTGATGTTTCTACTGTACAAATGTTATTTAAACGTGTACCACAAATTTCCTTTCCTTGATTTTCTTAGACTATTCGTCCTATTTAGAATATTCATGAAAGTGTTGCACATTAAAATATTTAATTCAAATACTTGTAAAGCGCAAATAGAATTGCTGCGCAAAGATATATATTTAGATTTATAATGTCAATGAATGATACATATTTATAGTTAATCATATTTATGGAAAAAATGATTTATTAATGATTAAGATAGATTAGTAGAAGACTGATGAAATTGTACGTTATTATAAAAGCTAATTGAGAAATTAACATTATTAACAGAATACATTTATCGATTTTAATCAACGATATTCTCATTATAATTTCTTTTTGAAGCAAGCAACAAGACCTTATTTACATGCTTTTATTAGCAATTAACGTGCTAGTCTTCTAGCAAACTAGAAAATTAGTAGCTAAAAATAATATTGCTCCCTTTTACTATACTAAAAAAATTAAATTTTTTTAATTGTAGTAAGAAGAGGGGAGAAGTATTTTTTAACTTAAAAAAATTAAATAATATCAGTAAAAATATGTACTTTTAAAAACATTGCCAAATGTCATTTAGAATTTTTATTTCACAACTCTTAAAAACCACGCTTTTTCAGTTGTGATGACTTTGATATCCTATAAAATTATAGCAAATCCAAAATAATTCGTCACAAATCACATAACTCGAAATAAAACAATTTTTTTTCAACTTTGATTATCAAAACTGTCTCACACACACACACACACACACACAATTCTAAATTCCCTTCTTTTTATTCACAAAAACGATAATTCAAAATGTGTCACTTGTAGAATCTATTATGATCTCTCCGAAAATCCTAAGAATGATATACGGAGAGAGCAAAAAGTATTCGTACAAGGAAATTTTTTATAAAAAGTCTTATTTGTAGAAAATAAACATTAATTAACAATTTTATACAATGAATACATTCTGTTCTAATATGAGGAAACGAACTTCGCGTGTATTCCTGATTTTAGAAGCTAAATTTCTCAATTGTACGAATACTTTTTGAGTATCATTGTTCTAACATAAGGAAACGAGCTTCGCGTGTATTCCTGATTTTAGAAGCTAAATTTCTCAATTGTACGAATACTTTTTGAGTATCCAAGCAATACAATTTTTAATTTTTGCTTATTTTTTAGATGATATGTTTTTTATAATTAATACATATATTTGGTATATATAATTTTAAGAAACATACAGCCTATTTTATTTTTTATAAATAAATTATTAATTACCCAACAAGAAATGATCGTCAATTAAACGAATCAACGTCAAATTGATATTGAAATCATCGATTCGATGACTCATTTCTCGATGGATATAATATTTACTTTTTAAAAATAAAGTTTTTTAAAAAAATATTTTCTCTGTACAAATACTTTTTGCACTCACTGTAGGTGTTATTTAATGAATGGATATTGTGAAGTTAAATTAGTTTATTTTTTATGATTATTGAAAGATAGTGATCACTTATTTTGAGTTAAAAGCACTATTAATCACTACTCAAACAATATAGTTTGTGTTCAAAGTACATTTAATAAATGTTAAAAATCACGTAATAAACGTATAAACTGAAAAATAAACGTTTAAACTTTGATATGTCTTTTTAAACTATTTAAACTGTTTAATAAACGTTACAAAAATGTTTACGAGTATAAGACGCTTGTAACATGTGTTAAACATTTTTTTTTACTAGATTAAAATACTGTTCTTGTACGAAACTTTTCGACGTTTTAATAAACGTTACAGAAATGTTTATAAAACATTTATAATATTTATTAGGCATTTTTTTACTAGTTTAAAATATCATTCTCGAACGAGAATTTTCGACGTTTTGATAAACGAATATTTAATGTTAATAATGTTTATTTAATATTTTGTATAACAGCATAAAAATATTTCGACTGTACGTTTCTCAAACCTATATTATCTACTTAGATATCTTCCAGTATTAAATTTTTGAAAAAATTTTCTACCTCGCTAGAAAAACAGCACGCTATAATTGTTAAAGAAGTATCGTACAAATCGGATCAATAATTGTTACCTCACGTGACGCTAAGAAATGAAACAGCAAAATGTGCGAGCGAATAATCCATCCATCGAAATGAACGTGATATATGCGAGAAATAAAACATTCCGTATATCCGTATACCTACGTTTACTTTTCAGCGCTTTGAATATTTCGCGGCGGTTACGAGATATCAACAAAAACGTTCGGCCGGCGCGGCAGTTAATTTTTTGCCAGCACCACGCGCCTATTGTGTTTACTAGCGGCGACCGCGACACGCGCCGCTGTGTCGTTATGTTATTCTCTCGGCAACGCTCGAACGGGCTGGCTGACACGGCACAAAGCGCCCAGTATGGTACGTCGTTACGTTATTATCCCTCGAGACGCGATAGCGAGTGCTTAGAAGAATGAGCGATCATTCTGTATGAACGATTACTGATTCACAAATCCGTGTGATTACTTAACTCCCGCGATTAACGATTCATAAGTGTGTCAAATCGACGGCTATTTATCGGGACATATATTTCGCATGATTCATTAACTTAAAGTAGACATCGTAATTCAAGTAATGGTAAACCGTGATACATCGATCATTTATTAACAGTATGTATATATTTCGCAGAATTCGCGTTCGTCAAATACATTGCTCGAGTAACACTGAATTTCGATTGCACATTTTCGTATGATTTTGTCTTAATTAGTGAGATTTCATTTTTCAGAGTAATGGCCTTCTACAATAAGTCATTATCTAAGTTTCGAGTCTTAAGTCGTAAGAAATTGATCAATCACGGTTGAATGTGAGAAGAATAATTGACTATGATTGGTCAATTTCTTGCGGCTTAAGACTTACAGCTTACGTAATAGCTCACTGTAGAAAGTCCATAAGATTCATTCAAAAAAATTTGGAAAACAACGGATCTTTATAAGACTTTACGAATCAAATGGTATCGCATTGCCTTAATTAATAAATTAATCGTGATTAATCCGCAATTGCCTCTAATTGTAATACATACATTTATTCACCTCTGTAAACCTGGCCCCACTTTTTCAATATTCACGTATGTCATGTAATACACAAAATAACAATTGAAACAAAATCGTAACTTATTTTTCAAAATGCGAGAATGTACAAAGGTGCAGTTAGGAGCAACAGGTGTAGCACCGCCGTAACGATTCTTGAAACGCGTGAAGTTGATCGCAGATTCCGTCGCTTTTAATTCGAGGTGTGTTCAACATAACGATAAAATAGATCCATGTTCGCGTTGCTTGTATTTCTTGTACTCAGCATCTTCGCTTTCTCTTTCTTGAACGTTCGAATATATGTATATTCATCTCTTTCTATGTGCAAATTTTTTGGAATTTCAAGCAATGCGAACAAACCCAATGATACATCGTGCGCTTATGCGCGAAATGGAACGCACCCTAAAGTTGATTTGAACGGTTAGTGGAAACGTACCTGTAACCGTTTGGTCGCGAGTCGCGAGGCGGGTGTGACGGGCATCGTAATTCGAGTCGTATAATCGCGCTCATTTTTGCTTATTTCGTGTCCCCTCGCAATATCCTACGCGTTGCATCTGATTAACATCGTCGTGTCTCAGAGGTGCCGTGCCAACTGCCAAGTGTCGCGCGAGTATCGTATTTTGGTAATCGGTGTGTGCGCGAGCGTACTAAGTTTTCTACGAGTGTAGTGTGAGTGCCATGAAGAAGCCAACGGACAACGCGAAAATAAGAAGCCCGGGGAGGCATCGTGCATCAAGCTGAATATCTGAGTGAGTAATTTATTATTTGATTGTTATATTTGTTACTGCGACATTAATCGTTCGTCCCTGATAAAATCATATACGTTGCACTTCTTGCTTCTCACAGACAACATGTATGCCTTAAAGACAATAATGACATTAATGACGTTTTTTAGGACATACATATTTAAAAGATGTGTAAAAACATCGTAAAGCATCGTAAAATAACGTAAAAATATCGTGTTGTTTAAGTTCTTTTTTTGTGTACTTTTTCGTATAAAGGATTCTCTCTCTCTCTCTCTCTCTCTCTCTCTCTCTCTCAAAATATCTAATCAAATATTGATAATATTACATTCATGAATGTATGAATATACATATAAATATAATGATGAATGTATGAATATAATATTTTCAAGATGTATTAGATTTATATCATTAGGATTATTTTATTATAAATATTAAACTTTCATTTTTTATCAGATTTACAAAAATTGTTATACTTAATGAAAGGACTTTTCTCCGAAATTATATGATTATTTTATGAAATATCTATTTAAAAGGGAAGGACGAAAAATTTAATGTATGCAAGATAATTTTTAGAAATATTCATTATTTCTAAAGGAGTCTATAATATGGATATATTTTTATTTTACAGATTATTACGGTTACAATTCTGCCCTTGCACATTATGTGAAGTGAGTCAAATTATTTTTTATTTCAATATAAAAGGTAATGACCTATGAGAATTGTCTCTTGATAATTATTGCATATATATATATACATTATTTCTCTGTTTATGAACAGAGAAATGTGCGAATATGAATTTTAAAAAAGTATTAAAAGTATAATGAGGAAATAGTGGTAGAAGATTATTGTAAATATTTTCAAAATTACTTCTAAAGTAAGTTAGATGGAGATGTAATGAGAAATATAATAGATGTAATATTTCATTATATGTAGGTATATATATATATATATATATATATATATATATATATATATATATATACATCATTAGTAAATAATCTAGATCTTTTATAGCACCAAATAAATATTAATATTTTTCATGCAAATTGATCAAAAATTAATATAAGCATGCTGTGTATATTATAAAAAGTGCATAAGTTTCTATTAATTTCTCATTTTGTTGTGAAATTTTATATTAAATCAAAGTAGTTGTCTTGTTGATACATTATATTGAAGCTATTTACGAGAGTAATGCTAGGGGTGATAAACCATGAGTACACACATCCGAATGAGCTTAATTAACGTGCTGCGGGATTAAGTGAAATAAATGTAATTTGCATAAATAACGAATTCGACAAAATCCATTGCGATCGATTGGTATAATCAGCGTGCGAATGGCTCGTGGTCCAATCGATTTTCGTCTCGTCGAATGAGTTAACATTCTAGAATTCACTGGAAAACTACATTCGCAGTATATAAAGCTTTTTCTCGATATTACATTCGCGCGACGTTGATCGTCAATTTATAAAAACGAACTTGTCAGTTAGGTAACTTTTTTTATCATTAACTATAAATGTCCTACAGCAAGCAAATGTCGATCCGGTAGTGGTAATTTTATTTAATCATATAGACTCATTTAAAAGGATGATTTAATTAACGTACTAGTACATAAATTCAAACTCTGCAAAGTGCAAATACTTGAACTTACATCAGCCGACATCGTTATTGCACAAGGGATAATATTCTTAGTTATTAATAATTCCATAAAATACTTTCAGACATGAACATACTCAAGAAGAGGGGATTACCTTTGTTCTCGCCCCTAAATTTTGACAAGGAGAAACAAATTATAAAAATTATTTTTATAGAAGGGCCAAACGTTCATTGCCCGATTGGTAGCTCATGCATTGTTCATAAGAAAATTCGCTTAAGATCTTCGAAGGCTGACTTTAATATAAGTATTTTGATAAGTTTTGTGTGAAGATAAACTTTTCTCGATTAAAATTTTATAGAGAATTCTATTGAACGCACTCAAGCTGAGACATAGGATTGTTCAAATGATTTAATTTCATCAAATGATACTTTCTTCTTTCTTTCGTTTTTTATTTAATAAAGTGTATGTACAATTCTCTCTCTCGATGCAAGATGGAATCTGCATCATTATTCCGTAAGAAATGATATCTCTAATCGATGCTAGTATCATTGGGTATCTATCTGGCTTGAGTCACAAAATCGCACTTTCACTTGGTCCAGTTTAGGCCTTGTTCTTTTTGGCTGAGCTTTTACACCAGTTCATCTTTCTTCCTTTTCTCTCCAGGAAGAAAGATGAACTGGTGCAAAAGTTCAGCCAAAAAGAACAGGCCTTTTATCACTTATGTTTTCTACTCAACAAAATGCGGTATCGTGTAATTTTACAAACACCATCACTCGGCACATGCATTCGCCGCTAGTGTCACGAAGTATCTACCTTGCGCCAAGCAGCGTCGTTCTCGTGCAACCCGACATATATCACTCCCAGTTTCCACGGTCCTCGAGCTGATCCCCGCAGGAAGAATGAACGGGAAACGAAACAACCGATAAACAACGACGCGTTATACCCCGCTGTCGAGGTTATCTATCCGTCTGCACTTTGCCGACTCACGGATTTCTTCTCACCGTGTATATTTACAATCGAATCGTAACGTCGAAGTGAAAGTTCAATCGTACCGCAGCGTGCTATTCTTTTTCCAATTGTCTCGTCATCGCGAAGCGGAGCACAGCGCAGACACACGCAGAGAGAAAGACAAAGAGATAGGTAGAACGTTTATTGCTGTTCTAAGCAGTCCTCTTTAGGAACATATGATGTAGAAATTAGAGAAATAAAGCGTCAAGTGATAAGATTATGGAAAAAATTGGATGGTTCAGCAAAGCTATAACTGTACGAGTTCAACATCTATAACTGAGAAAATTTGATAGTTCAATAAAGATATTCTTTGCTACAATGAACAAAATTGCTAATTATTTTCATCAACAAATTTTCTTCATTGTAATAACAGAAGTACACACATCATCTTAGCTAGCATGTTTTGTTCTGTGTATTGGAAAAATTTTGATCTACATATATATTGAATTGACTTTTACCTATAGAAAGTTGTCTTTGCTATATTAACAAATTTACTGTGCTATTACAATGCTAATTTTATCCAGTTGTACAACTTTGCTATCTTAACATACACGGAAAAGAAATCCTATATTTAAGTAATATTTGTTTTAATAGTAGCTAAGTAAACATTTTTTTATTGTAAATAAATATTTACTCAAAAAGAAAAGATAATACTTAAATGAAATAATGTGTGTTTACGTTCAGTAAATATTTATTTGCAATAAGGAAATGTTTGCTTAGCTACACTGAAAAAAATATAATCAATTTTAATAAATATTTAGTTGAATACATGCCAACTAAATATTTATTAAATATAAAGATATATTTATTTGATACAAGAAATGTTAATTTGATTTAACAATATTTTTGTTTACTAAACAAATATTTATTTACTGTAAGTAAATATTTAGTTGACAGTATTGAACTAAATATTTATTAAAATTGACTATATTTTTTTCTCAGTGTACTATTCAAGGAAATATTACTTAAATGTAGAAATTTTTTTTTTTTTTTTAGAAAAAAGATAACTGCCCATATATTACAACTGTAGACTTGCTGAATCAGTGAAGATTTTAGTTGTTTTAACAAATCTTTTTCTTTTCGTGATAAGATAAACAAAATGGAATAAAAAGTAAAATCTATAAAATGTACACAAAGAAATAAGAATTGAAGTAGCACAGGTGAGTAACGGAGGTGGGAACACGGTAGCCAAGTTTATCCTCGCCGCTGCAGGTGACAGAAGAGCCCTCGCCTGAAGAGAGAATGAGAAACACGGCACCTCGTTGATCCTGAAGGATCCCCTCTGCCCAGTCTCCACGAGACGAATTCTCACGCTTCGCATTCGATATATGCATACATTGGGCGATTCTCCGGTCTCCGACTTAATAACACCCGACTGCCGCTTCGTTCGCGTGGTGTAAATTAATGCCCGCGGCTCGCTGTGTGTGTAGAGTCTGTAGAAAATCTTTCTACGCACGCACACACACGCGGAGTTCTCGCTGCCCTCGTTCCCCATGAAATTTTTCGCACTGCTCGCCCACTTGCTTCACTTTCACGCGACGAGATGCGCTACCGAATGCATCGCTTCTCCCGCGTAGGCGTCTCGCAAGAAGCGACTTTGTCTCGACAGCGTTACGGTAGAAATGTTGCGATTCAGGCTATCGAACTGGATATAATATACTGATGCAAATCCAATCGAGATTGTATTATAATTTCTACCAGAAATTGCATAAATATTCAGATATATATTTATATGTAAATACTCTTCGAGATATTACGTAGAGATATTTTCAGGTTTTAATTTAAATAATTAATATCAGAAATTATATAAATACTCACGTAGAGATATTTTCAGGCTTTAACGTGGATAATCTTTTTGTATATATATTATTTTAAGCGTAAAATGTTAAACATGAAAGTCATAATTCTTCAAGGTCGCTCAGCAATGTTTCAGTGCCAGCATCGTGATTACGGAACGGCTAATGCTCTTCAAAACGCGTATTCGCTCTGCTTTTCAGTAAACGCTAACCAAGTTCGAAAGTAGTTAAGAAGATTCTAACGAGATACCGGTCGTTATGCTCGCAGTCTCAATGCGCGTACGCAACTCTCACTGCGTTTCGTTAACGATCTCCATTCCGCGACAACGTCCAGGTGGAAGCGGTGAAATGAGATTTTGCCAGTCGACGTTGTACTCATGGTTCTTATGTGCTTTCCCGCGTAAAGTATGCGCCCGGTTAATGGCTCCGCAGAGAACAGATATTGCATGGAGACGCTTGGACTCCGTGGTAAGGTGCCACGGCAGGCAATTAATTCCTCCGGTTAGACTTCCGTATCGGAAAGAGATAAACGCCAGACGCTCTCGGTCGAGAGACCTTAGGATCGTATATTACCACGCAGTTTTGCGAAATCCTTTCCCAACTGCTCGTCGTACGCCACGCTTGCAAGAACTGTAGTTTTAAAGAAGCACTAGATCCTTCTTGACTTTCCTTTGACTCTGACAAGTTACATAATATAATACTTGGCAAAATATAATTGTTGGTAAAACCAAGTTATTACATATATGTAATATTATCTTTTTGTAAATTACTTACTGTGTAAACGGAAAGAATGATTTTACTGTAATATCTAAAAATTTAGATAGATACAGAAGAGATTCGAAAATAATTTTATTGGATTATCTAAATAATTATGTAGAAAACTCAAGCATGATGAGCAATTCTGCAAAAAATTTTAACGTTAGACAACCGGTTTGAACATCTTACATTATTATTTTGATAGTCCAAGAAATTTATATTAGAGTCTACATCTAGAATTTTTTAATACTTCAGCAAAATCATGTATTATTTACATTTTATATAGGCATAAATAAAAGAATAGATTGCGTATTTCTAAGAAGTCGTTACTACAAAAAATGAGGTAGTTTCGTAAGTAACTTAAATTATATTGAACAGAACAAAGAGAACTCATAACAATCAAAATTATACAATAAAAAAGGATATAGTTAAGCGTGGAAATTAGTGCGCACAAAATTAAGTCAGATATAAAATAAATATGAAATAAATTTACTTAAATGAAGAGCATAGTACTACATGTTTCGGCTTACTTTTGAACTCTCTTTAAAGTTATACACATAGTATCGATTATGTGAAGTAATAGATGTGTTAATGTGCCGTAAAAGCTATTGTGTAAATAATGTATCATTCACAGACGATTATGAAAGACTGTGTGGAAAGAATATCTTTGTTTCCTAAAGATTAGATCAGGCAAACAAACCCTTTATAAACCCACCAGCGCAAATTAATTGAGTTGGGACAAATTGAGATGGTAAAAATTGAGTGCTATTTTGTTGCTAATTTGTTGCTCTAGAGCGAATTTTGTTGGTTCAATCGTTTAGCAGCAAATAAAAAAAAGAAAATGAGGGGTCCAGGTTAATGGCAAGGTGGACTCTCCCATAATAAAAATTATATATAGAGCTGCGATATAAAAAAACAAGTACACCAGATTTTGTTACTTTTTTGTTGCTCCAAGATAGTGCAAAAACATATCGAAAAAATTACATTATTAAACAAATATCTGTATATAATCAAAACTGCACCGTCACACATCTCAGGGTCATAAGTAAAAGTTACATATACAAAATTTGTTGTTCGCTGGATTTGCGATGGTGGGAGGTCCAGGTTAATAGAGGTGGCAAACGACTCTACGATATCAGTGACTTGATAATGACTTAAATCATATCACTTTCTCTCTCTCTCTCTCTCTCTCTCTCTCTCTCTCTCTAGCTTTCTAAAGTATCGAGTTGAGGAGAAATACTAATTTGATTCAGTTCTTTCTTAAAAAAAAACACACAGATGCTAAGATTAAGAAATGTACGGTCTATGATCATTTATATGATATCATTTGTTTTGATTTCTTGAGCGAATAATGTGATAAGTAGGTACTTTCAAGAATATTTATGTATTTTGCTTCCAAAAGAATAACATAAGTAGATATCGAATTTTTGCTTTTAAATTATGACAATTACGATCGTATATTTGCAGGGAAATGTATTCATTCATTATATTTACAGTAGCTGAAGGCAACCATTTCTCTTATTAAAAAATGAACGATCCGCATCATGTTTCTGCATTAAAATCATATTAAAATCCTCGGACTCATTTTCGCGGTCATTTATGTGCCACTTCTGCAACAAAGTATATATACACGGTTAAATCGTATCGTGTTGCGACGCCGTATCTGAATACTTGCGTGCAACTGCGCCTATTTATAGTCGTGTCCCTAAAAAAAAAACCGTAGCTGTACCTTTACCCAGATACATTATCCGCCGAGGTACGTGTACCTGTACCGAGTTACTCTGAAAACGTGCTTTACACGTCACCGGTTGGGATGGTCCGGTTACAGAACGAGCGGGCTGGCGCCAAGTGGATGTCACCACCACATATTTGGCTTCACAAGGACGGCATACACGTGCGCGTTGGTGTGTCCCGTGTACTCGAGCCGGATGCCTTAGATTCCGCGCGGCTAATTAACTTTGCGCTATGGTGAATCTCCGGTTAAATTCAGCCTCGCGCGCTGCGCGACAATTATCGCGTCTCCTAGATCAACATAGTGGCGCGAAAAAAATCTGTGTGGTGTTCCTCAGAAGTCGCGGGGCGATCGTAATTGCTCCGCTCGCGTAACGTCTTATTCACCGTGTCGATCTGAATTACTAATCGTATATTGCTCCTTGAACGAACGAACGAGCGAGCGAGCGAGCGAGTCGACGACGCGTCGAATCACGCGGGAGTCGCTTTTAAGGAGATACGCGTTAGAGGCTCGATGACGGGGCGACAGGCGAAATGGATGGCGCGTAATTGCGTGCTGCGATAGCAGAAGAAAGTAAATTTACGGACGGCCCGGCCGTAAATTGCTCGTCGGCGAATTGTGCGGACGGATGTTCATATACATGAGAGGTGCCTGCGCGTTAGCAGGGCGATTTAAATGGTTGCGAGGTAATTGCTGATTAACGGAGGAGGATCGCCGATTTCTCATTTTACATCGCTTCAATAATTCCGAGTAGAAGGGTAACACCGACGATACGATTCGATCTATTTCTAGTTCGTCACCCAATTAAATAAGTAATTCAATTCTGTCTTGCACTACCTGTGACAGCGTACACTTATTATTAGCAGTAATTGATAGGAAAGTCTTCCTTTGATAGGCAGATTATTATGTGTGTGAATACCTTTTTCAGATAATTATGTAGGGAATAGATTTTTTAAGAAAAGACGTAGGCATTAGAAAATTTAAAAGGCGTATCAATTAAATTGTTTTAAAATTTTCTTTCAGAAAGTTACACAATTAAAAGTCGGACGATTGACGTTTCGATAAATACACTTCAATTGAAGTAGGTTTTCTTGTTGCTTCTCCGTATTATATCAAGATGTTGGTTCTAATATATTATTAGTGATCCGAGATTAATGATTTGAGATACAAAACGGATTTAATTATAATATTTATTCTTTTTAGAAACTAATATCCGGTAAACACGGATCGCAAGTGAAAGCACTGTTGCATCGGTTGATATTCGAATGTAGATACGCGGAAAGAACAGTTCGCTGAAGTATTTAAAATTATTAAAGTTAGGTACATCTGAAAATAATTTTGTTGGACTATCAAATAATTATATAGAATACTGAAGTCTTGACGACAAAGATTTTAATATTCTAGCACTTATATAATTTGAGCGTCTTACATAATTATTTTGATAGTCCAAAAGGGTTGCCACAGACCTGGAAAACCGAGAAGTCAGGGAAATTGATATTGATCATGGAAAACCGGGAAAAGTCAGGGAAAAATGTAAAAAAGTCTGGAATTTTGAAATTTACTCACAATTTCCTTAAACTGTTTCTATTCTAAATAATTGTTATAATTTTTTATTATTTTATATCTGACGTTTATAATGAAATACGTTCAAAATTCTCACACTTTAAACGATTTTAATAAAATAATTAAAATAATTAAAATTTATATTTTATGCAGTATTTTTATTTGATCGCTCTTTTTCGTAACTGCATTCTTTTTTCCAATACTAATTAATTTTTTGTTGGCTTGAATTTGCACCCAAAATTTTAATATGCTACTAAACCTTTTTTGCGTTGTTTTTTTAATAATGTAGACTAACTTTCCTACAACTCTTGACTTTAAATGTGTTAAAATTTACATATTTCATATTGGAAAGTTTTGTATTTTTATCTGGAAAACCTGGAAAAGTCAGGGAATTTTTAAATTTATTTTCTGTAGCAACCCTGTCAAATTAATTTAATTTCAAATCTGTGTATCTAATTAAATTTTTTAATATTTCAATAAAACCGTCCTTTCCGTATATTTATCCCGAAATTCGTTCTTTCGCAAAGTAGATAATCGCAACTTTGAGTGCACGCAGATGCTCTTGATGCATGGGAGTCAAGGTAGAATACACGCTTGGCATTCACCTATGAGAAGCGCTTGTGTTTTGCACGCGTGGAAAATGAGTCATATTCGCGCACGTAATATCTTGATTAAGACGATTTGAATGACGCTAAAATGAAAAAAAAGCCATCACGGTTTCGACGTTTCTTACACAGGAGTGTCGAACGCCCGTTAAGTGTGGACGAGTGCTCGTGGCGATCGTGACTAATGTGACATCGCTGCCGCAATTAACATATTAATCGTACGATAACGATCGTGTGGGTGCCTCGTGCGGCTTCGCACGCATCTCGCGTCCTGAACTTTCTCGAGTGACGAAGGAAAAAACCACCGACCACGCGGAATACGCGCGCGTAAATCATCGCGACGAACGATTCTTATTTATTGTTAGGTAGGCGGATAAGAAGATATGTGTCAGGTGCTTTATTACTCGTTGGATTTATGAAGGTTATCATTAATGCGCGAAGAACGGAATCAACATCTTATTCTACGCATTATGTTACGAATCGAAAAGTTTTTTTAGACATTGGTATACGATGTAAGAAGAATATTTAATCTTTAAATATTAGTTAGGGGTGATGTAAAAGTACCCAAGTTGGTAGATGGGATGCTCAGAACACCTCAAAACAAATTTCAACTTTTAGTTATACTTTTTGCTAATCATTATGTTATAATTAAATTTATACTAGTTATATTTTTATGAGATAAAAATAATAAATTTCAAAATATTTTTTAGTAATACTTTTTATTTTCCTTTTCCAGAACAAGGTTTTAATGAAAATTATACCTGATCACCTATCTACCCACTTAAAGATTAATATTTTTTATATAACTAACAATAGATGTTTAAACAATATTGAATTTTTAACTTTTAGAAAACTGTTGAATGTTTACAAAAAGCTTTGCGAATTAGGAAAAATATGCGCTAAAAGAAATTTACAATTAATTTTTATAGAAATATATTAAATTCGTTTTATAACGCATATGACATTAGTTGTTTATTCATGTAATCATATTCATGCCGGAGGATAATGTCGAACGGAAGATAATAGGCGAAACTTGTTTCAGTTAAAACATTTATGGTAGCCCTAGGATCATAGTAATTAATATTAATTATTAGAGCGTATTTTAATGTTAATTAATACCGCAGCCATTTAATTGCGCCCAGGGCAGATTTCTCGGTACGCACCATCGATACCGTCGAGCCGCACTCGTAAAACGGCAATTAATAATGTGAAATGTTTGCACCCGATTCGCTGCGGTAATACGCGCTCTCATTCGGCCGCTTCATAAACCGAGCGATCTCTCGTCCCTTACGATACGTGCGGATCGTCACGAGCAAATTATAGCCGACATATAAGAAAAATCATCCGCACTTTCTCGTCGCGGTGACATGCACGACGAATGATGGAACACGTACACCAAGAGAAGAATCAGGCTTACACCTGTTTGCCTCGTCATCGAGTGCAATAACACGGGATTCTGATCCAACGATCACGAGCAAGTATCTTCTTCCCGCGCACCCTTTCCTCTGAACTCGACTTGTTCTACCACCGGGAACATAATGCCACACGGAGCAGGTACTCATAACGCCCGACCAACTTGTTGAGATATAGCCCGGGTAGTGTTTCAATCGCTTGGCTACGACCGTCGACAATGATACGTGCACGTATGCAAAACGTATTACAATATTGGATACCGGGACTATGCATCATGATAGTCGAAATAAATCATACGGCAACAAGCACCGACGTGGCTAGGAGAGTCTTAAATAATTTAGCAATTTTTCGACGCCGCGACCTTAAGGTCATACCGAGGCATCGCGTAAATCCCTTTAGCTCGTAAGGCTCTTCTCCTCCCTTTTCTCGCGCCGAGTATTCTGCCTTACTGGAAACCGAGGGAAATCGCATGTTTGTTCAAAAAACTGGCGTATCCCACGTGCTTGCGTCCGCGGTAATAAAGAGTCCTGTGCTTCGCGTATCGTTGGAACGCTTCCGCAAATCGAGCAACAAAACGCGTGGCGTACTGTGGCGGATATTATGTAAGCGTTTCAGTATGCAAAAATGAAACCCGTCCCTTTGACTAGTTTACTCCTCGCTCGAGGCTCAAAAGCAACGAGAAAAATTTCTGATCTTTCAGCAAAGAAATTTCAGTTTATGGTATTTCATCTTGTTCGTTCATGCTAAAGTTGGAGAGATACATAAGTTTTCATTTACAAATGTACGGACTGCTGTCTACTTCATCAAATCAATATTTACTTTTCTTTTCCATGTGTATATCTATTAATGCTAATTTAATGGTAAGGCTACTATTGAAGACACACAAACACACAGACAGACACAGAGAGAGAAAGAGAGAGCTTTTTAGGAAATATTACATTTAGGAATAAAGAGAAAAAAGTAATAATAAGCATAAATTATTCATTTAATGTCCAATAACATAGTTAAACATCAATGACAAATTTAATCATTACAGGAATATACCGTACAACTGTAAGATGAATAATTCGATTCTGCATTGAAAATTTGCAGTTCGGGTATTATAAGATAGCACGAAATTGCGCCAACATAAGATGGACAACATTGTGTCTAAAGCCTCACAATGCCACTTGATCCTTCGACCACCGCTTTCGTGTATTCATGCGTGTATATTCGTGTTCCGTGCTCTCTCCTGCTCTCCCTTTCTCTCCGCTTTCTTTCTTCTCCCTGATTATAATGGCCAAACACATAATAAAGAGGGCAAAACGCGATATGTAGGGCGGCTAACAATGGAGCACACCTGAGCACGGGCCGGTGCGTTTGAGGTGGCATTGGGGAGGTAGAAGGTACCGCATGGTGCACCGGTATGAAATGTGGGGGAACAGAAAAACACGCGAGGGAACGGGAAGAAAGGCGCAAGGAACGGAACAATGCTTTCAGCCTCTTCTGCTTTTTCTTCTTCTTCTCTTCAACAGCGGTTGATGCTGCCCGCGTCCCTTCCTCGATCCCTCTTGTCGGAGAACTCGGGTGCCAGCGCGACGCTCTCCGATTTGTTCGCGAAATGCCGAACACGGCCGGTCACTTGGTACGCATGTCGTCGTAAAGCAGCACGGCATTGTCCATCTCGCACTTTCGCGTGTGCGTGAATTGTCTCATTCGCGTTCGCGTGTCATTCTTCTAGGGAACCGGTCATAATTTGGGTCTCAAGGCTGCTGTATCTTTTCACGTATTGTGAGAATTTTCTCCAATTATGTATACATATCGAATAGTAATTATTATATTTAAGAACAAATAACACAGGTTTTAAGAGATTCTACTCGCATTTAAAATTATTTTATAAATAGACATAAAGAAGAAATTTATTAAATTGATTTTGCCCGTTGGTTCGTACTTTTTATTTTAGAAATAACTGTCTAATATTGCTGTGAAAGTATATCATATTTAACTATGTGATTCTTTAAATGTACTTGGCGTTATGTCTACAATTCTGCTTGACGCCGTTAATAACTTCTCTTTGATCAATTACTTCTCAAGTACTTTTGACATTAATGTTTTCCCACCGCTGCGAGAAATCATTAACCATTGCAGGCTCGCTGCTTCCGACATTAAAACTTAAAACGGCGGTGATATAATTATGAGCAGTGGCTGAGATTTTTGCTCTTGCCATGAATTCTTGTGAGTCGCTACTAATATCGGGCTATAAAATAAATTGGCAGTTTTTTTTACTCATCAGTTTTCACACACACATACTTTGTATATAATAAATAAAAAATGTTACAGATCTTTTAATTGATTGAAATTACAAATTTTTATTTAACAACCTCAGGATTTATGAATAAAATATTTTTATCGTAAAATGAGTATTTTATTTTATATTGATCACGTAAAGTTACTTTTACTGTCTTTTATTGTCTGTCGTTTATAAAAAATTAAATGACCGCATTCAACAGAATGTTTATTTGCAACTGTTGAGAGTTTTCTTCTCTGCGATAGAATTATTCTTCTAGAGGTCTAAAAGGATAATTCAATCAGCACAAGGAAACAAACTTCTAACAATTGCAAAATAAGCATTCTGTTGAACGTGGCCAATATCTAAATTACTTTAAATTAGGTTTACTAAAGAATGTTGAAGTATGCATATATGTTTTACAACGGATATTATGTATTAGCATCGTTATGGCCATTATACTTATAATTCTCGTAAATTATATCAAACCTGCTATTAAAGTTTTAACGAATGACAGTTACCTATTGCGGAATGCTGCAGAAGAAACTTCACACATTCTCAAAGAATGTGCGTATAGGATTCTCCAGCAAATCGATTGAACACAAATAAACATAATCTGAAGTGTATGTAGCGAAAGAAGCTTTCACGTGGCTCCGGATTATTGCTCGATTAATAGCCACTTTCGATAAAAATAAAACATTGCTAATAAATCTGAGAATATTGACTTTCCATTAAATCATGAAAATTTTCAATCCTTAATAATCCAATGGAATCCAGAGATGGATTTAGCTTTCTGATTTGAGAAAAGAAATAAATATTATAGATGGATATGTAAAGAGAGAAGGGGGGGGGATAGAGAGTTTCCATTTTTTAATTAAATTAAAGTGATATAATTATTAATTTCTTTTTATAAAATAAATTTTTATTTACCAATATACAGAGTGAGGATAAATCTATATAATACAACCAGATGGGGAGGGGGAATTATCCCTTATATAAAAATAAGAGTCGAAAGTGCAGAATAAACTTTTTTCGTCTGAGGTTTTGTTGTTAGTAATTTTTCTCTTGATAAAATGAATAAAATTTAAATATTTGTCACATTTTCTTTAATTCTGCCACTCGTGAAGTCGTAATAAAGGACGTTATGTAAACATGATAACGTTTATCTTTCCACAACTGTATCTTCATTAAGCCCGCATATGGGATTTTCAAACTTTATTTTCTCGACAAGAGTTTCGAATGAAAAAATTTATTCTGTTGACCAATTTTTGTATAAAGAATTATGCGCCGTTCAGTTGTACCATAGGTTTGTCTCCACCTCGATTTCTGCCCTACATTTCCAGAAAGTTTCATTAATTATGGCTTATAACTGTCCCTGCACATTCTTAGAATTATGACAGTAGTCAAGAGGGAGATAATCATATCTTCAGTTCATAAATACATGTTGCTCTTTCATTCATTCCGCATGCTATGTCCTTTCTCTTTTTTTAATGGCAAGATTTTATAATTATTTTTTGTTTGTTTATTCGCGCACTATGGTTTTCGAGATCGATATAATATCTACTTATATATTATATTCCATAATTTCGAATGCATGACTAAAAGAACGCATATTCTTCTAAACTATAATAGTTATTATTCATTTTATTTGAGTCGATGTAAACGCGCATACCGTGAAAAGTTACACTTGCATTAACGGAAGTTGTTACATTATGTTGCAGATCTTTCCAAACACAATGGATTTAAATAAGTCGAGGCATGTACGACCTGCAGGTCAAGGGTCGTGCATGAACCGCGCTTACACTTACAGCGAGTCGAAACACGTAACGGTACTAGTTAAAAGGCTTTTCAATTTAAATGTCAGTTACGATAAACTTTTTCTTATATCAAAGGTGTGTTTGGAGAGTGCTATCGGCGCTATTACTCATTCTATTCTTGTTTTATGTCTGAATGATGAAGGTAGAATGACACACTGGAACTGATAGCACATTCCCCGGACGCAGCCTAAACGTAATTGAATAAAGCTTGCATTTATTTTAACTTGCGACCAATGTAACCCGAGACGTTGCTACGAAGTGCAACCATGATCGAACGACGACGCGGATCTTGAGGATGAACAATAACGCTACGATGCGTGCGTCTGGTGATGGTACAATCGTAGGTGATAGTGAAACTCGGAGCAATCCGATCCGAGGGTCCAAGGGCCCGCTGCATAATGGAAGCTGCCTTTAACAATCGCGTAAAAAGACGCCGGGCCGTTTTAGATTGAGGAATATTGGGGCATTGTGAGGCCGCGCGGTCGACATGCGTGTCCGCGTAAGCATGTGTGTAGGTTACGTGCGTTGACAATGGGAAGCCCAGTGGGTGCGTTAATCCGGCATGTGTGAGGACTGTGGGAATATTTCGTGGAGAGAGAGAAGGAGTAGAGGAGCGAGAATCGCGGCGGCGGCGACGGTGGGGAGGGAGGATAGGCGGTCTTGGCTCTATTGTTGCATCTCAGCGATACTATCTGCCGTACACGCGATGCCTCTGTCGGCTCGCCGACAGTGTTGACTCGCGTTTAAAGTCTCGTACACTCGTGTGCACGTTTCTCTCTTTCCCTCTTGTGCTGGGCTCGGCCGGCAGTAATTGCCGCGAACGACGGCGACGTACGGACCGACCGACGAGGAGCCAAGCCAGCGATCGCCGCGGACAGGTCTCTCCATTTATCGAAGCTACACGGCGCACCTTCATCCGGAACCGATGAACTCATTGTCTACCATAACTCACGATTCCACCGATGGCTAATAACGGAAGAGATGGGCTCATCGGAAGCGTCACTCGGTGAGGTCTTGAAAAGTAGAAGGGAGTTCATGGCAAGAGCGCGAAGACAATCGGAAGATGAGCGAAGCTGTGAGTCACTGCTTGCTTTTCTCATTGACAGATATTATCAAGATTGCGTTCTCTACCAGCGATCTTTTCATGATATGTTCTTTCAACTATACCTTCGAAGAGATTGCAATAGTATCGTTAACAAAATAAATATTTGCAGCTCTTTTTAAAAATGGTTAACATTAAAAAAAGTTTGCTTCCATTTATCGTTAGAAATTAGATTATTAAAGTTCCTGTTTATTTACTATATACTATCTCAGATTGTGATGTCAAAAGTGAGAAAATGTGTAAAATGTATAAGGCTTGAGATATAAGGAATAAATATGATTTAATTTCTCTCTAAAACAAGAAATTTGTCGGTATATATACCTATTATAAATCTATTCTATCGATTGCAATGTTGTTTTATTGAAAAATATTCCTATTCAAATATAATTTGTACGAACTTTTATTGTACATTTTCTTGCTTCTGACGTCACAATCCAAGATAGTAGTAGTGAGTTTTCAAAAATTTCATATTTAATTTATATAAAACAATCTCAAATAATTGAGAAATATGGGTTACATTGATATTATATGATCTCGAGCCTTCTCTTCGAACAACAGTTATTTTTGGTATTTTGCAAAAATATCCAAATCTAATTTTTTTAATCACAGTTTATCCGAATTATAAACAGATTTTTTTTTATATACATTAATTAAAGAATCAGTCATTATTCTTGACGGCATCTCCTGGCTTTTGCCTCTTTCTTCCTCGATGTCTCCTTATCGGGGGTTGCAATTTCATCCTTTCGGTCGAGTGGTTTCGAAATTCCAGCTCCGACGGGCGACACCCAACGACGTCTTCGCGCCCGTTAAGAATCCTCGTTCTAATCTCGAGAACGGATATCGAGTCGGTGTACTATGTCGCCGGTGATCGGTCAAGGGATCGCTCTCTTGGAAAAGTGGCCGGGCATTTTTATAGTCGCTGAACGTGGGAATAATTTTGAGACGGGAGCGGTGAAAGGGGGGTAGGCAAAGATGGAACGAGAAGAACGGGGCACCTGGACGCCTTCTCGAGCTAGCTTAGTGATGTGCGAGCACGCGGTTATATACATACCTATACATTCGAGTATCTACGAGGGCGCTCATGCAACACACGTGTCGCCCCGTGTATGCACGTTCATGCAGTTTGTAACGCGCGGAACAGGTATTCCCCCATTGAAATAAGGTAACGTCGCGAATATGAAATATACCCCCTTGTACAACTTGATAATCCGTGGTTACCATAAATCCTGAGTGATTATCCGCGTGTCTATTTATAAGCCTCGTGGCGTCGCCCTCACCTTCGCGCGCCTCGTCTGCCCTCCTCCTTCACCATGCATCTCCTTTCTGCCTACCTTTTCTCTTTGTTCGGGTATTCTCCCAGTATTCTCGTTCTTCTTGACGATACCCCGAAAGGGCTCCACCGTTCCTAAGTATTGTGCGTGTCATGGCTTTTCATGACGCACGTAAGACTCTTTCGGAGATACGCCCGATAGGATTAATCAGCTTACAACGAGAGTTATACTTTTGAGAATGATTTGTTACTGAAACGTCTGTCTGCATCTGTGATAAAAATTGGTCGGATAGTCATAACGTTATTTTACAAAAAAAATTGTAACAAGAACAATTAGGTCTATTCGTGTTGCTTGAAATCTTTTTTGGAAAAATTTTGTTTTCATTTAAAAGAAGATAAATATTCGGATGTTGAAGAGAAAGCGAAACTGTTGAATGCAAAAAGTATGAACAACGCGAACAGACTTCTGATCGATGGAAAATAATGCAATTTTAGCTCATTATTTTCGATGCAATACGTTGTGATATGGATACGTGTAATTTAATTTTTTCTGACTAAAGAATACAAGCGAATTTGCAGCATATATTAATTAAAAGCAAATGTAAATTTTGGCGCTAGTTTACAGTCTCACATTTCGCATGAAGAAAATGCGAGAAAATGTATTGAGTCAGAAGATAATAAATAATTCAGTTTGATATACGAGCTCCAATATCGCGAGATCTCGCCGCGTGCCGTCCGTACATGGATATGTGCGAGTGGGTTGTCGCATTTTGCCTCGTAGACAGATACATGCATATCGATCATTCTAGATGCATTGACAGCTTCATTCGAGAGCATATTCCGTGGAATTACATATTCGCTTCTTGCTCCCCTTTCAATATTTAATACGTTTCCTCCAGAACGTAACGTATTAAAATGTCTTTTTTCTTGAAGAGATCAGTATCATTGGATTGTCAGAGTTCTCTAATCTTATTATCGGTTTCCCCTATTATTCCTGTGTAAAGACGCGGAAAGTTTGAGTACTGCGATCTAAAATATGTTAGTTATTATCGCATACTAATATGTAGGTATTAATAATAATTATTATATACTTGCGATAAAAAAATGTATTAGTAGTTTAGTATACTGTATGGGGTATAGAAATCTCGTTTTCTGTATATTACCGTTATCTGTATATTACCAAGTCTTCATACACAATTAGCAATATTACAACATCTAATGCATATAGGTATTTAAATTTCATAGTAGAAAGGAAATTAGTATAAATTGCTATTTAATTTCCGTGTTAATTAATGTTTTCTATTGCACACCGAAGCATTCAGAATATCGTAATGCGAAACTCAGTCGACAGCAAGTAGCGGGAAACAAAAAGTAATCGAATGTCGATCTGTTTCAAATAGAGACAGCGTTTAGTGTAGAAAATGATTTTCGGTTCGCGCGCGCTGAAGAGGTCAATGCTGAGAGAAGGCGAGGGAACTGGGAGTAACGTCGTCGCCACAGGCACTGCGGCAAGCTATTAAAAACCCAAGTTATGAATGAAAGCCGGGCTGAAATAGAATGGCATGCCGGGTCCCGCCCACAGGAACAGGTACGAACACTACGACTATACGCACAGCCTCGGCTAAGCCCAGTGTCAAAAGATTCCCGAATAGCTACAGACGATTACTGAGAGATGCGCAAGTCGCCGCTTTGCACACAGAACCGGTAGTCAAATCTTCGGATAATTTAATTACTATACATATGTCAAAATCAACTTGTTCACGTCAATACCCGCATATTGCTGAGACTCCATAAAAAAGCAGAGTATTTGCACGGATTACTCATTCACATGTTAAGAGTGTGTGCGTATCTTAACGATTTTTTTCTTTTTTCTAAGAAGATAAATTTATAGAGCAAATTTTTTATAGAAATCTCTGTTAGACAACATAATACATATACGTAAAGTAAATACATTTAATTATTAACCATGTTATAAATTAGAATATGAAGTAGAGTGAGCATTGCGATGGTTCGATAAATAATTTATGGAAATCGCGAGTTCGATCGATTGAAGTTTCGACGTTAAGGGTTTCTGGAAGGGACACGATGTCCGATTATCTGTCACATTCTTGATGTCAGCAGTCGGTATCCTGAGGGCCAGTACTCTCGAGCGTCCTGACGATTCAATTAGGATTCAGGCACGCAGCGAAGGTCCGGATCTCTCTCCTCGCCTCCTTTCCCCCTTACCGCCTTTCTTTCGTGGTATAATCGATCGCCGATTTCACGAGAGATCCGACCGTATACGTTCGCGTGGCTGTTGATATATGAAGTTTAGGAACCAGATGCAAAAGGTCTGCGCCTGCGAGGTATCAACGGATCTACGACGAAAATGTGGTCCGAGGGACAACATAATAAACGCATCGAAAAAAAGTCATCACTCACTATCGCCAGTCATTAATTTCAATGTAATCCAATTACGTGTCATATGCTTGGTTTTTTCAATAATATAATTCATTATCGGCTGCGGTAACTTAGGATCGCGATGCGAAATTTTTTTTCTTAAGATTTACGTGCTATTCGTAACCAAATGTATATGAGTAAATTCATTGTGATGAGGATAGAAACATAGACTTTAATTGCTTCCTGATTATTATTATTACTTCGAGGTGCTACATTTCACGCGCGAACAATGTCCACCTCGGAACCGTTACGTTTAATCAATCGCGAGGAGAGAACCCAATCGTTATACGTCGCGCACACAGGCGAGTCGCTGGCGAGACTAAGGAAGTGGGTCCGAGGCATCGGACCAAGGGCTGAAAGCCTCGATGAAGCCATCGCCGAGAAGCGTCGCGGGGACAATGGAGCAATCAATAGGGTAATGTGAGGACACTTTATCGAATTATCGATGCGGTCGACACTGGCGTACCTACGGTCAATGGACATGGGTACCCTGCTTTTCGAACGAACCCTTACGCCTCGTCGTGTCTCTTCCTCCTCTCTCTCTCTCTCTCTCTCTCTTTCTCTCTATCTCTGTGTGTGTATCTCTCTCTCTTCCTCTCTTACCCAGGTCTATCTCTCTGCATCACTCCCTCTGATCACCGCGTAGTCCTCTCTTTGCTGCTTTCAATCTGTCTATCCGCGTCTCTTTCTCGCTAGTTCCCGTCAATGTTCGGCGACTGATAGAACCGGAGCATCCGCGCTGTAACAAGCTCAGTCGCCCTTGACACTTTGGGCCGTTAATGTCCGAGAAGCACGCGATAAATCCGGCCCCGAACGAAAGGCGTATTTCCATCTTACCGCAGTGCTATCCCGGGAGTGTCCTTCGGTGCAGGAACGAGTGCCTCCGCGGTGTATGCGGTGTATCATCTCTCACACATGTTAAAGATACTGGTTTGTACGCTCATCCCATTTCTGTACAATGTCCCACTTGTCATTCTTGTTATTGTATCAAACAGATTGCAAAACAAAGTTTGATCTTTTCTCTCCCTTTCTCTCTTTCTCCTTTGATAAAGCTAATTGATCTAATCATATAATAAAATCGATAGATCGATCAATTTACCTGTGAACTTAATTCCACGAGGTTTACCGTTTTTAGATTCTCTAACACGTATTATACTTGTTCACACGTGGAAATCCTCGATACATAAATCTGTTTGTCCAACTGACGAAGAATCCGCAACGCAGACGACAACGCGTAGCGGGAAAATCAATCCGGTCATGAGTGGGTTTCGCACCCGAGCGGTAGACGTTTAACAGGGACGACGGTGGGCCGATATTTTTACACGGTCTCGGTCACATATTTCACACCTGTCAGTTTGACTGGGATTTTTCCTCCGTGTCTTTACATCGAATATCATCGCGACGTGCGTGCATGCGCGTGTATACTGTATATGTACGCGCTTGTAATTGCTGCGGCCAGTCTTCGTTGCCCTTATCTTCCTTGCTCGGTCTGCCAGCATCGAGTCGCGTTGCATCGTCCCGCGTCGCGTCGCGCCGCGCAATGTCGTGTCGGTCCCGTGAAGCATGCCCGATTGACCGCGTGTGAGAACACGATATCGCACGAATGAGTTATGATCCCTATTCGAGAATTTGCATACCGATTCATTATGCGCCGGTGGAACTCAAAATTGGAACGCAACGTGGCGCAACAGATCGCGCGCTGCATGGAACGTCGAAGGAGGGCGGCAGCAGAAACGATAAATCAAAGGCCTCCTGCCCCGCGTGTTTCTCTCTGCCCTCGCTTCCCTCCTCTCCCTTTTTGCGAGGCGCATGCAAATCGCACTCGCCTTAATGGCGAACGATGCAACGGTCCAGGGAAAGAAAGAAGCGCCGAGGAACTTTCCGCTACTTTCCGTACATTTTTATTCATACGCTTTGAATGCGCGAACCCGTACGAATCGTTCAGCGAAGGCCGCACAGATGTACTAAATTGCGTACAAACAAATCACTTTGGCACGATCGACGTGCGCAAACACAGTTGTGTAATGCTTCGGCGTTGAGTAATTCGATTTATGTAACGGTAGTGCTATTGTCGACGTACGTTGTTCTGCGACGTGGACTTGGCGAGGAATGATTAACAAAGTATTATTGTCTCCATTTTTCTTTATTTTACGTATTTCTAAAGAAATCGTGTATATATATCCTCGAGATACTCGTACAAACTCTAAGATTCGTAAGATAAAGGTTTTAATTATGCCATTATCATTACCATTATAATTTTTCAGCAAGCTTTATCTGTGTTTCCTAGTATTTTCTAGTATTTATCTTTCAAAATATATACTCTTCATCAAGTAGTTGGAAAAAAAGATAAGATAAAAAGAACAAGTAGGAGAGAAGTGGTTTCAAAAGACGGATGAACGGATTGTCTGAGATAAGAGGAGATGACAGGTGAAGTACGTAGGCGGAGGTAGGACAGATAGGCCGATCTGGATATACATGATGCTACCCACGTTGGTATTCTTACAGCTATATCATCTCTCTTTCGCTGTTTCTGTCTTCCCTTGTTTTTAACATTAATGTGCTCGCCTAATTTACTTAATGTTAGCAAAATCTGCATAAATGTGCAAATTAGTACTACAAAATAGATATAATTTTATTTCTCACTATACTACTTATTACATTATTTGTTTATAATTTCTAGATATTTGTTTTTAATTTTATATTATAAATCTAAATGTTGAAAAATTTATAATCTATAATTAATGTTCGCATAATTTTTGTATTACAAATAGATTAATCGAAATTATAGATGAACATTATGTCATTTGTTCTATCGTCCTTTTGTACGACAACACAGTAGATAGTAGATACCAAGCCTCATTTGCTGTATAGAAAACGAAGACCGGGTCAATGAGCATATGTATCATCCGCGAACAATCCGTCATCCTGACCTAAACGACTTTCATCCCCGAAGAAGGTAGCAACGGCCGAGCAGGCAACACAGACAGGGGCAGGGAGACGATTGCTCGCGCGACTGCGTTAAAGCGCGCGTATCCGCTGCTTAAACACAGCAACGGCAGCAGCGTCGGCAGCAGCATCAGGAGTAGCAGAAGCAGCAACGGACACCCCTCCATGACTGCAGGCTACTTCTCCTTTCGTCTCTTCTCTCGCGCTAGTCGCTCTCTTCTCATACCTCCTCCTCGCCAGTGGTTAGTCCCGGCTCCCTCTTTTCTCCCTACACCTCTCTTTCTCTCCCGGCTGGTACCTCATCTCTTTCACTCTACCCCATCCCCCCTGATCTCTCACCGTCACTGTCTCGCCTCCTCTCACGAGTCTCTTTAGTTTTGTGCGCTACCTGCCTGCCTTGTGGCTCGTTCGTATCGTATCGTATGTAAGTGAAGCGAGGTGCCTTGGCGCGCTCGCGGGACGAGGCGAGGCGCGGCGAGGCGAGGTGAGGCGAGGCGAGGCGAGGCGAGGCTGGGGTCCCAGGACGACGGGTTACCTGTGTGTGGCACGGCATGGCGTTGTCTCTTCGCGTGTAGGCACACGGCTCTCTCACACGTGCTCACGCACGCACGCATACCGTGCGCGCGCGACACGATGCGATGTAACGGGGTACACGAGAGCACTCGCGCGAGGGAGACAGTACGTCCGAGTGTACGTACAAGGGGCCCGTACACCAGGCCAGCATCCGACGCATACAGGTGCGTAAACGCGCGAGAATGCTCTCCCGATTCCGCTCTCGCGATCGCGAGGCTGCGGCGCGAGAGCATGGGTACATTGTGCACGCGCACTCGTGTGCGAGAAAGAGAAATAAAGAGAGAGGGAGAGAGAGCACACATGTACTCGCGCGCGCGCGTGTGTGTGTGTGTGTGTGCGTGCCTTGTGCCGCTTGTGTGTGCGGCTGGTGCTGGTGCACAAGAGCGTGGGCTCCCCTCCCTCCGGAGCCACACTCCACCTCCTCCTACCTCTTGGTCTCTACCTCCTTCTTCTACCTGCCGGCCCAGCCGACACACATGTATATGTGTACCTTGGTCTTCAGTGTAAGATCTGAACCAGCGGAGAACGCACGCTATTGTTATATCATTATCATTGTCATCGTCCGTGGCCGTTCGTTCGCGCCCGTTCCCGCCGCCTGGTGTGTCGTGAACATTTCGCGTCGGCGCTCATGTGGTATCGTGAGGGAGGTTCTAGACGAAAATTATCCTGATCTAGCCCGGTCGACCAATCACGTGTGTATGTATCGGTGCCGCGTGTAAACGAGAGAAACGTTCGAAACTGCGTGAATGAGGCGAGAGATCCACTGCGTCGTCTTGCGGCCGATACGCGGATAAGGTCGAGCTACGATGGGGTGCATGTTGGTACCGCGCCCTCTTACAGTAAGGCGCGCACGGGACGGTACGATGTGAGATGTGAACACGTGGGAATCGTGTCTATCAATCATCGTTATCATCTTCGCTATCAGCAATAATTACGTAATTTTAGTTACTAAAGATCCGTAAGCGGATTTTACTTTGCGTCCAAGACATTTATAAATCTATTGTCAAGAAAGAGTGGATGGTTAAGGAAGGTCGTTTGATCGAACGTTCATCGTCCCACGGAGCTCACACGATGATCACGATATAAAGTGTCTGTCGTTGGTCGATGTTAGATTTACAGATTGGAGCTGCGAGTGGCTCTTAATCGACAGCGGTCAGACGTAATCGATCAAAAAGAAGTAGATCAGAATTAAGAGGATCCGATGACGGGGAAGAAGCGGAGGAGATCCCGAATCTCGACGAACGAGAAGGGCAGGATAGGTTGGAAGGAGGCTGTGGGTAACGCTTAATTAAAGCGATTAGACTTTGTGGTTAATTGTTCTGGAACGCCAAACTCTTACGTGATCCCACATCGGTGCTGTCGCCGTGCTTGGTTATCGTCGTGTCCCTTGGCAGGACTGAAAGGGTAAACGATCCACGATCGGGCTAATTCGACGAGCCCCGAGTCATCGCTGTAGCTCACACAAACCTGACCTGTGAAAATTGTTTAATCATAGATGAGACGTTGGTTTTCGTCTATTTAAAAATTTTTGGTGCTATCTACTTGTGTTGTGATACTATTAGCTCTGACAATTGCCAAAGGCTGTTTATCTTGATGAAAAAACGCCTTATTATGGTTTTCTTCTGTATCTTCCCTTATTTTCTACCTGTATAGTAATTCTGCACCTGATCGCCATTTATAGCCAATCCCCTTTTTCATCTCCCTTCTTTTTTTACATCAGTGATTGAACCAAATCGTTTGCAAGCTTCTCGATTTTGTTGTTGCCGTTTCAATGATAGAAACGCGAAGAACCGACTCGATATACTGTGTGATCGCGATGATTGCTCAATTAGTTTTAACCGTGAGTATGTATAGTGTACCGTGAAAGATTCGTCCGGTTTGTTTGGCTTTTTTTGTGATCGCGCGTGTTAGTGCGAAGTATCTCTTTCTGATCGCCAAGCAGAAACGTGAACCATACAGTGTGGGTGAAATACCTTGACAGTGCAGGAACTTAAATCTCGTGTCAGGTGCCATCGGAAAGAAACAGCTAGTAGTGCGTTTTATTAGGAAGCAATTATACGGACGGGTATTCGTAATGACGAGTAATTCGCACGACAGACGTTTCGCTTGTGCGGAAGCAGCCAGTTGAAACTGACGGTAAGTTGCACGTTCCGCTATCTCACACCTTTCGTAGCGAAAGACGTTCTCAAGAATGTTGTTGACTTTTATTTGAGAGTAATCTGCGTTCATCTCTACAAACATCTTACGCAGAAAAATTTCATCCTCTCATGCTCGCGATCTCTTCGTCGTAAATCAAATCCCGCGTAAATTCGCGCAAATCGCAGTATACTTCAGTCGGACTTCTTGAAAGAAATCATTACGCGATTCCACATGCGAATAGTAATTCTATGTCACATGCTACCATTTCACTTCGTAGAAGGTAGATAAACACGGAGTCACTGCAGGATTAATCTTTTGCAGACGTTAATAGGAATCTTCAAGTCATTATGTCGGAATATCTCGACTCCACGACGTTTGCGGAACCGGCAGACGCCGCGCATGCGGTCAATCTTCGCGTCTCACGGTTTCTCGCGCAGTCATGAGCGTAGTTCTCAAGGTGAATACGCGGGCATGGAACGATAAATCCTTCGATTGTCGAATGTCGATAATCGCTCAGAAGCGCGCACCGTCGTAGACATCGCCGAACTGGGCAAACATTGTCCAACTAGTTGTAGCTGGTTATCGCGCACACGTGATCGCGGCGGCCTGGTTGATTCTTGCCGCCGGTTGCAAGTAGCAAAAATTGTTCTCTCGCCGCTCGATCACTTTTGCAATGTTGCGTATCCCGCGTGGCGGATGTCGATTGGCATTCCGTGAGTTCTCTCGCATTATCGGAGTAATCAGACGTTAAGCATACTGAAAAAATTTGGTAATACCCAAGTATCTACTGAATGTTGAATGAAATAATTCCAATTTACTTTTAATTAGATAGGTGGCTACAGCATTCTACGTACAATTAGCTCAAAAACCTGGAAAAAGGTAATAAAAAGAATTGTTCAGAAGTCTGAAAGTTACTTATTTTTACATTTCTCTATCTCATAAAAATATAAATAATAAAAATTTTTAATTCTAATTTTTAACATTATACATTCTTAAAAAATATAATTATAAAAACAACATTTGTTTGGAGTGTTCTGAGCACTCACTTAAAGATTAAATGTTTGCTTAATATGATAAAAAATATTTTTCTTTTTCTATAAATATTTAGTAATTATTATCAAACGGTTAGTTATATTATTATGTTTGATTTATTAATATTTGCTGAATATTTGGAAAAGTAAAATTATTTTTGATTATATTAACCAAACATTTGATCGAAATTATTTCACTGAACATTTGGTAGCTATTACTGGATTCCTTTCAGTGCACTTGTATCCGCGGAATGTCGCACAAAACGCGCTTGTCCTTCCTTTTCAAGAAGATATGTTTCTCGTTTTGGTAGACTACCTATAATGGAGCCCTGTTTGATACGTTGACTATTTTAATTAAGTGTACAAGAAAATTGAAACGACCGTAACTGCTGTGTGCGGAACAATTGTCAATGAAATTGCGGTTGCAATTGCGCGCTTCGTGCACAAGGTAGCAATGCGACACGTTGAACTTTCTCGGATTATGCGTTTATTTTTCTCGTGTTTGCGTATTTATATTTTCAGCGTGTTGCTGGTAGACACAGAAGAAAGAAACCGCGTAATGATTGCACTCAGAAGATTATCTCTATTTAGGTACAAATTTCTGTTAGGCTTCTTTAAGAATCTGTAAAAATTTCGAGTGTCTTTAGTTGCTATTTTTTCGCATTGTTCTTCGTAATTTAATTAATATTGAATTATTACATGGTAACATATTGAGCAAAAAAATCTTTTCGCGACAGAATGCACCTGATAGCGATCTGAAAGTGTAAGACAATGAAAGGTTTAGAACGAGCAAACGACTGGCTAGGTTAATTATACGATCTTACTGATTGTTGCAATGAAACCCGGTGTGAGAAAGCGTGTATCTTTTTGCTGCGTGATTACATTTTACGACCCTAATGCAATAAATTATTAATCAAACCACTTAATTATATGTCTCTAATGCAACTATGATTTCTTCAGGACCTAACGGTTACTGGAAGTCATCTATAGTCCGTATGTTATTATCCTTCATTGTAAATACGCCGTACCCTAGATGCACAATGTGGTTGCATCGAGTTATTAAGTCGATCCCGTACCGCAGCATTTGCGGCAGGAAATTAAGATATCGAATGAATGCGACGACGTGGCGCAGACTTTCATTTTACAGGGATTCCCTTTTCATAGGAGCTTATTCCCCTACGTCATATCTTGTCCTCCTTCGTAACTCTTATATTTCTTTGTTTAATTTCTTATACATTTTTGTTTTATTTCTTACATTTTAAATATACATGACGGAACAGAAAACTTAATATATTACATGTAACTCTTATATGGTATTTCTTTGTTTATTTCTTAGATTTTATATATAAGGCCGGTATTCATAGTCAGATCTTATATTTAAGATCGTCTTAAGTACAGTCTTAAGAAGTCACGACTAATCAGTAATAGCGTCTTAAGACATTACTTAAGACAGTCTTGAAATAAGAACAGACTACCACCCTAAATGTACATGAGGGCACAAAAAACTTCACGCAGTATCATTGTTTTTGCACCTGCCGGAGTCTCGTACAAGTTTCTTAATGGTGTGTTATGTTTCTCGCGAAATCACGCACTGCGTACAGCTGATAGTGGTCACTTTTAGTGGCTATATTTTTTACTTAAAAGGAGTCCCTGTCAGCAATGATTTGGGAGCTGTGTGAAATGCCGCTTTTATAGTACGCACAGGAGGAGACAGTCCAATTAAGGGCACATTTGTATACTTAAGTGTATCGATATCGTTGCATAAATCGGACCAGACTCGAAGATTTATAGCTCTACCGAATGTCGTAAAATGTTCACCGCGAAATACGAACGGAGAAGCAGGACCTTCCGTTCTTAGAATCCTCGGCTACTAAAGTATTTAACGGAAGACGTACAACAAATATCCTTTACAATGATAAATCTATCACCTAGAATAAAGATTGATATAAAGATATTTAAAAGTACATTCTCAGTTAAAAAAAAAATTATTAAATAGATATATTTTACTTAATATAGAATTTGCATAAAAAATGAAATAATAAAAATCTTGTTCGGTAAAATACATGATCTTCATAAATATGCATGCTAAATAATATATAATCTATTGTTTGAAAAGATCCATCGTGTCTGGTGCTTCCACGCTGATCTTCAACTCTCCTACGTCTGTAGTAAAAAGTGACACAAGCGTGTCTACTTTGAATATCGGTAAAAGTTGCCAAGGAAACGTCTCTCGAGCTCATCGCAAAGTCAACCCCCGAAGTACGCAAGGTTAAACCCTTTACGCGCAGCATCACAAAGGAGAGCGAGTTGTTGGTAACCCTTGCAAGATGATTCTCTCTCTCTCTCTCTCTCTCTCTCTCTCTCTCTCTCTCTCTCGTAGACCTTTCTCATTCTTTCGCGTTAAAATGTACACGTGCGGTCGGCATAGAAGGTGTATTTCCCTTGTCGTAAATCTTCTTCGCTTGTTTCTCACGTGCTCTTCAACGATCGGCGCTGAGTTACGTTCGTCGGTATTGCTGATGCTCTTATGGTCGTTTCGGTGTGTTAGGAGCTCGTAAATGTTCAAAATGAAATCCTTTAAAGCGCGGCATATTCATTTTGTACGTAGCAATTTGCATGTAAATCCACTGTGTTCGGACGTAAAGATCATAGAATATCATAATTTTCTACGTCGAAAACGATAACATTTTTCGTACATCGAGTAATTTTATATGTGTTAATTTCCACAATATTGTAAGAAACGCATGTTACTGTCAGCGTATCCTACTGCACAATAAACGGTCGAGTGCTCTAATTAAATTATTAAATATTGCAAATGTGTTTTTAATAGGATATATTAAATCAAAAACTTTATGTTTTATGATAATTCTTTCCGGCACTTGGGAACACACCGAATCACTAATATGTTGTTCCTTATAAAACGAGAGATCTATTCTATCTCTTTTATATAATGTTCATAACGGTATCGTTGTGTTAGGCTTTCTATCGATCGTTCATTGAATTTATTTATACATGGAAGAAACGATTTCGCTGAAAGTTATAAAATTTTACTAGATCTGAAAATAATTTTGTTGGAAACTCAAAAATAATGAGCAATGCTGTAACAAATTTTGATATTCTAGCAACCAATTTGAATGTCCAACAAAATTATTTTTAAATCTATCCAGAGAGAGCAAAATCGTTTTTTCCGTGTACATTCTTGCTTGATTTGTCAAGACGTGTATAATCACCGATAGATCGATACCGAAAGCATCGGCGATACAGCACACCGACGAATTTTTGCGAAACAGGTGGTTTTACCCATATAGAATCGGGCGAATACAATGTGAGCTCACGCTGTTCGTGGATCGTGCGGTTTGTCTTCGTAGCCAATCTCGTTCGCCTTGGCATGGAAAATACGCGCGTGCCCTAATAGAGTCCTTTGTTCAAAACCGAACTCAATTGTTACGGCTGGTTATTCAGACTGGAACAATGTTCAGTCAGCCAGATACCAGTTTGTCTCGAAACGCATGCGGTTGCGTCTACTGATCGCGGTATGCGCGATCTTATCTCGCAACTCGGAGCGAAATGCAAATTAAAATTTTCTCGTATAATTGATCCTCTTTAAGCACTTATTTATCTGACAAACGCGTATGGATTAATTAAGTTTATTATCATTTTTATCAAAAATTGACATAAAATATAAATATTGAAACACTTGATAATCATAACATCGTTTCGCAATTATTTCGTTCCATCATATGTTCCAATAATAGCAAATTTAATTACTTTAGAATAATTACGCGATATTTGATAGGTCTATTCTTATTGTATTTAAATTAACTTAAATTTAAAGTGATACAAATTGCACTGTTGAAAACATGTTAAAATGCCAAATACTGTGTAAAAATCCCTATCATTATTTCAAAAGAAACTTTAGTTTTGCACGCGTATCTTCATCATTTACATTTGGCTGATTCGCGGCGAATTTACCTGACCCGTTCGCCCACCTGAACTTATCAAATCCCCCTATTCCACGAAATAAATATAAAAGATCAAAGCAATTCACAGATTTAATGCTTGTGGTTTCGACCCATAAAAGGGGCAACTGTGGAAATAAAGTGAGACGACCATTTTTTCCGCGTCCACGATACCTTTCATATTACAGCTTAAGAGACAACACGCCTACTTAACGATTATTTGAAAACGATCCGTGTTCCCTCGTAACACATTTTACAGTATCTAGATCCATTATTGAGATCAGAACAAAAATTAAAATCACAAAACAAAAGAAGAAGTTTTATTTCTCAATCGTAATTGGCGGTAAAATCATCAACTTGTTGCTATACGAAAAGAACGATTTTACTAAATTATTTAAAAATTTAGCTGGATACAGGTCTGAAAATAATTTTGTTGGACCATCAAAATAATTATGTAGGAAATTCAAACATATTCAGCAATGCTGCAAAAAATTTTGATATATCTAGCAACCAGATTGAGCGCCCTACATAATTATTTTGATAGTTAAATGAAATTATTTTCAGATTTATGTATATTTAGCTAAATATTTTAATATTTCAGCAAAACTCTTCTTTCCGTGTATCAGAGTGTACGGATTTGTAAAAGTGTTCTGATTTGTTAGTGAGATAGTAATTATAATATCTTAAAAAATGGAGCGTGATTTACGTGATACGGTTCGATCGAGCTCTAACCGGAAACGCATAAATCTCCGAATACAAAGTTCTGTCATTTAAATCCTTCTAAATTTCCGTCTAACCTGATACATCTACCACACGCGGAACGTTACCTGCAGCTGCTTACGCTATCGATGAAATGGTCATTGACCCGGTTTGGACAGGTACCCTAACAAGTTTGCTCCTCAGAAAATGTCAACGAGAGCGCCGTCGTAGTGTCAACGGAGCTGATCGCGAACGGTCATTCGCGCGGCGATTCTTCAAGGGTCCCGCTCCTCTCCCCTTTCGTTTTGCTCTTTGTCGAGACACGATCCTTTATAGCAGCGATCTGGCCTCTGGAATCTCGAAGCATTTATCGGTGAAGTTAATACAGGTGAATGAGAGAGAAACTGCGAACGTTCGTTGTAGTCGCCGTTGTCGTAACGAAGCAAGCCTCTCTCCTTTTCGTCTTCGTCCTCCTTCTCTGTCTTTCTTTCTTTGAGAACGAACAGTTAGTGTTCCTCCGTTTGTGTTCGGCGAAACACGATGGTTTCTCGACGAAGAGAGGTGACTCCCGATGGGTGGGAGGTCGGTATCATCGAAAGGGGTGACGGGACGGAGGAGAGGCCGAAGGAAGAAGGCAGGGCGGCGGTGGGCCTAATTAGTCAGGGATATATCTGGAATCTCATGGAGGCTGAGTTTTGTAGGCCTCCTTCAGTTTTATGTACGCAGGCGGATTTCTCTCGTGGATTAGCATACAAATCGATTTAAACTCGAGATAAATAGCCACTCACAGGCTCCTCACACGGAGCCGACTTCGGGCATTATCTTGTCCACCGCCGAGATTAACGCTTAATGCTTTATACTTTACAGCCGGGGAGTCTCCCCGCGCTGCCTCCTGCGGGTACCACTATATATACTTAAGTACGTACCTGCGTTTTGTCGTGACACCGTCGAGTGGCTCTTCATCTCTTCCTTTCTCTCTGTCTCTCATCGCGGTGTCTGCCTCGCGCGTTTCGCGCCAATGTTCTTTCGTTACTACGACCGGCCGATCGGACAAACTCGTTTCCGATTAATCGAAACGCCGGGTCATCGTTCCAACAATAACAGCTCTCGCCAATGTGGCGGATCGTTTACACTTTACACCCTCGATGGATTTTACGAGAGGACCTACGACATCGTGCGTGATACTCTTTACGTGCGCGTCGTTGTACGTAGCGCTAATGCCGATGAAATTACTCAAAGATACGCTATTATGATATTACACGAGTTTACGCTGTGTCACGTCACGCTATATTATCTAGTAAACACGCGTAGCAATTGTATCGTGTTCATCTCATTAATATGAAGAAGAAAGATAATTTGCATATGTCAAATAAAATTGGAATTCGCCTCGCGGATATCTCTGATACGGCCGCTTTCTCTGAAATAATATACATTCGTTAGCATTTTAAGACAGTTTTTTACATTCGTTTCTGCAGCGTAACAGCTTCTATTGCCCTGGCAAACTAAATGGTTACGTTAGCGTTTTACTCGGCGCTTTGATGATTATCGCATCCCTGCCCCGCGAGTGGAAATACAATGTTGGCACTTCGTGACGAGTAGAGACAAGCCATCATTTTTGCGCAATACGATTGTATTATGCATTTCAGGAACATCTATTATTTCTAAAATTAAAAATAAATCAAGGGCTACAAGCCAAGCTGGATCTTAATTCTAAAAATTACTAAACTATAAGTTTATTACACAAACGTTTCGACCCCTATTGAGTCATTCTCAATGTTTGAGTTAAATACAATATAAAATCAACGGCTCGTTTGAAAAACAACATGTCAAAACATACATAAATTAAGAAAGGTGAAAGTAAAAAAATATAAATTCATCATCGTGTGTGTATCATTTCGCTAAACGACACAAACGTTTCGACCCCTATTGAATCATTCTCAATGTTTGAGTTAAATACAATATAAAATCAACGGCTCGTTGTTTGAAAAACAACATGTCAAAACATACATAGATTAAGAAAGGTGAAAGTAAAAAAATATAAATTCATCATCGTGTGTGTATCATTTCGCTAAACGGATGTGAGCATTAACTGATATGTAAACTTAACAAAATAGATGATAAAAATTCAGACATTATAGATACGTTACAACGCATGGTGGTCATCGCACTACTCTATCGAATAACCTTAAACGCAGTCGCAGCGATTCTGAATTGCAATCTCAACCGACAATGATCAACTCTGAATATTGTCTGTTAACTGGGAGTGCACTATCCAAGATTAAACATTTGACTATGGTAGCATTGAACTGTCTTAAGATCCCGAATTCATCTCGTTAGCAATCATCGAATCTATTATTTCGGAAATACAACGATATTTTATATTTTTATCTATCAAGGTGTATTTATTGCTCGACCAATCGAAATTACAATTTCATGATTACATTAAAATTCGATTTATGTGTTTAGCCTATTCGGATGACAATGAAATATTCATCAAGTATAATGCGAGCGATGCCGTTGACTTCATCGATCGAGGTGGAACGGATTTTTGATGCCGCATCCGATTTCTTCGGGATGCATGAGATTCGTTGTATTTTAGCAGAATATTTCGATTATTCATGACGACTCAAGATTCTAAATAGCGAACGTCGTTCGAATAGTCATTAACGAGGATACACGTGAAGATACGGGAATCGAATCTCCCATGAGATTAGTTGTATCGTTGAGAAAGGTGCTCGTTATACCTCAGTATTTTATACTAATTTATACCGTTATATCTCCTTATACTTCTGCGAAACTTGTATTTTTTAATTGGTTGTTGGCTATAAACCGATTCTCTGCGATCACAGTACAATCGAGTACTACATATATTCTGTGTCATAAATTTTCTTATAAAATTCATTCAAATATTTGTCATTTTATACGTATAAATTTACTATCCATTCGATGAAATTGGTTTTATCGTATTTTTAATCTAAAATTATTATTTTTGAAATTTGCTTACGTCAATTCTTTATCAATATACTTTTATTGTTTTGCCAGAGATGGGCACGTACACTGTCATATTGATGATGTCAAACTATACTCGATTTGAGTTATTTTTAATCATTTTTATAGGTCATCACTGCTTCTATCAAATATGTATGAGTCATTAATTGAACTGAAACTATGTGGTGAAACAATTTAACTCAAGAAAACGTATTAAATTTAACTCAAATTTAATTTATTATTTACTAAGTGCATACGTTAATAATGTTAATATGGACTTTGAAACTAAATACAGAAATGGATTGATTTTGACACACATGAGGGAGGCTAAAAATAACAAAATGTGTTGTTTTATTCAAGAGATTGGGTTATATCATTGGTTCTTTTAGGAGTGTACTCTCTTACAGCACAAAGTTACACAAACGTTACAGCAACATTGCAGATTTTGCAGCAATATTATTGCAAATTCTGTACTGGGGTCTATGTTAAACTGTGACATCGTAAGTAACACTATTTTCTGAGAAAAAACGATTAAACAAGTCAGATATACCTTCTTGTACAATTTAGTAATTACCATACTTTATAGTTAATTAAAAGGAATTATCGGAAACTGCAAATAGCCTAAAGGTTATTCCGAGCTTGTGGCGGTATCGTGTGGTTATGTTTATCCGCCGTAACGGAGAGAGAAATTATTAAGTAGTTATATCAGTTATATCTAATTGCGTATTTAACGCAAAGAAATTTTCGCTGCGGGGTACTACTCGGCATGATATTATGTCCATTGTTTATTCATTTCGTTCGTTATCTCTACCGCTTGCAGTCAGAGAAAGAGAATGGCGTGCGTTTTTGCAAATCCTCGGACTCTCTTGTTCGTTAGCGTAACGTTCAATTAGCGATGACTTTGTTTGTCGGAATTATCATTTCGCGTGTCTCAACGAAATCATTAACGGGCTGACTTTAGCTCGGCTGCGTACCGTCCATTCGCCCCGATTGATCTATAAACACGCGATCATGTTACAAATACCGAACCGCGTACGTAATAAATACGAGGCTGCGATCGGACGGCTGGTACAACGCATATACGCAACGAACTAATGAGTTCGTAATACAAAGATTTCTAATACGGCTCTCAATAGTCGGACTCAGGATAATAATGTCAGGCTGCTACGTCCCCGATTGCTTCATGAAGCGCGCGAGGCAGCCGGAAAGAGAGGCGCAAGTGGGCCACTCTTGAAACGGATGAGCAGGTGAACGGGCGTAAATCAGGGTAGACTTGAGTCGCGGCACGGAAGGGGAGAAGATGGAAGGGGGGGTCGAAAGGAAAGAGAGAGAGAGAGAGGGGGGGGGGAGAAAGGGAGGCCAGGAAGAAATGGAAGATAAAGAGATGGAAGATACCGAGATAGCAAGACAGAACGAGAACGAGAGGGGACGGACCAGAAGCAGAGCAGTTCTTGCACGGCGCGGAGGGGGCAGCAAGATTGGAAGCGTCCGATGCTGGATCGCGACCAGCTGCTGTCACCGACCTGCCTGGTAGACAGCCAGATTATTGCACGGAGCCTCCATGGGTGCGCTGACTTCGCTATCTGTCCATAGCGATAGAGCGAGCGATTTTGAGAGATAAAGTGAAAATCATACGTCAGATTTTGCGAATAATAATATCTTTGAGAATTATTCGAGGCGACAGAATACTAAAAATAGTTTATCCACGAATATATATTCGCTTAAATATAAACGACTAAGATATCTCGATTATTTGCGGGTACTGTCCAAGGCTCGACACGGCAATGAAATAAATATTGTATGTCGCTGTTAATAAACTTCCAAAGACATCGTTAAAGTGGCGTGCCGACGTACACGCTGCCGATTCACACCTTGCCGATCGAATTGTTGATTGCCACTTGACCTCGCGGTATCTCGCATCGCTCCCGCGTCGTGAACGAAACGGCATAAAACCAAGAGAGAGACGATTACTTTCATACACATGACTGAATGATCGGAGGAGGCGCTAGACCGATAGAAACCGTCCCGACCAATAAATCTCCCTGCATACATTCCTGGCCATAATGTGCTCCGCCGCGAGAATTATGCGCAATTGATAAGACACGATACAAAATGTAATTTACGACATCGTTCATACGCGATGTAATTGACTATAAATGAAATTGTAAAAGAGAGATAGCAAGACTTGGTGTCGATTTATCTCGAAGTCTTTAACATTTGAACGTCTTGCAAAATGTGTCTTGCGCGCAAGACTGCCTCCTCGTAATTTAAACGAAGAATATTCCTTCTGATGAACGCGTGAAATATCTGTTGCTTGATATTGGATTAAATTGCAATAATATAAAAATGTCAAGTGCACGAATACGGACTTAGGCCCAGTTTCACAACTGACGGTTAACTCTTAACCGCGAAGTTCAACTTATTCATTATCTCTTTTCAATTCTAGAATTGGAAAAAGGTGACAAATAAGAATGCACGAATACGGACTTAGGCCCAGTTTCACAACTGACGTTTAACTCTTAACCGCGAAGTTCAACTTATTCATTGTCTCTTTTCAATTCTAGAATTGGAAAAAGGTGACAAATAAGTTGAACCTCGGTTAAGAGTTAACCGTGAGCTGTGAAACTGGGCCTTACACATAAAACTAATAGTTCTTCAAGTCAAAGGAAAACTTGAAAACCCCCTTTATATTCGCGAGTTTGATCAGCAATACGCTCTTTTCGCGTGACGAAGTTTAATTTGGAAATTCCCACTTGAGAGAACTCATCCTTCGAGTGTGGGTAATGCGTGACACCGTGGAATTGGCGCTAGGCGGCAAGGTGTTGAAACTAAAGGGCTCGTATTTTTGTCGCGCCCAGAACTCGTCGTCGTCGGCGCGGCGAGCCCCTTTTCGGGCACGGTGGCGATAAATCCGTATCTTTATGAAACGCGCCGTCGGACGTTGCTGCCTATAGTGGCTTCTTTTGTTCGGTTAAATGTTCCGTAGCTCCGGGCCGGCTGCTCTCGATCTCTCTTTCGCCTCCATCCGTCGGTCCAGCATGCCTTCCTCTGCCTTTTCTTGTACAGGCATTGTATTTGGGCCGCGTGATCTCTCTCCAACACTCCCATCAATCTCTTTTTCGCAGTACTACACGTTGCTAAAATTAGGATTAATTATTCTCGGTACATAAGTCTTAAAAGAAAAATTAATGATATTATTTCTCGGGCAAACGAATTAGTATAAATAAAATGTAATAGGTGATTTTTATTGGAGTCGACTGTTACCAAGGTTAATATTCGGAGAAAGTGTATATTTTATACAGCATTTAGCAGCCTCGAGAAATTGTATGGCTGTGATCTTTTGTGTGGAAGCGTTTCTCTCTCTTGACTGATTTTCTAGCTACAGATAAGAAACACAAATAAATTTTGCTAATTCAGTGATTACGAATATTTATACATTATTAATTTATTTCTATGAGTGAAAACGAGTGTTGTATGTAAAGTAGACTAATTATGCGTTAATCGAATTATCCTTATTAATCGAACTGGTCGTTGATAGATTTTTATTAAAGACAAAATTAAAGTAATATAAGGAAATTTTTCTATCTTGCCCGCAAGAATTGTTTTTAGCCCTTTGTGAGAACTGTTATCCGGCACTTAGATATTTTGTGTATCCATGTAAAGGCCTCTGACGGTCCAATCTTATCGTGACGAGAGACCCTGAGTTCGGTCGGGACCCATATAAATTATCGCTACGAATTTCGAAACACCACCTCCTTCTCCTCTCCCTTCTTCTTTCCTCTGCTCTTTCTCCTTTATTCTGAAACTTACTGCTCGTTTCTCCAACAATCTGGTAGGAATTTAACGCGTTGCGATCATCTTGGTAAGAAGACATGGCAGGCGGAGGAGCGGCTCCTAATCAAAGAATGGCAGTAATCACCGAAAATAATGTCCTAACATTTCGTAGACCTTTAAAGCCAACATACACGGCCGACTTGAGTAACTGAGACACGATGGGCAATAAATTGTTGGCACCTACGCGCGAACACCGTGCTTGTTTTTTTTTTCTTTCTCCTTGTCCTGCTTAGTTGAGACGATTTCCGCTTTACCTGTCCTTTTCTCGTCGGTTAATTACCGATTCGTGACACCTTAAAACAATAATGAGAAGAATAGCTCGTTGTATTACGTTATCTTTTTTGTAATGTGAGACTTTTTTTGGATCCATGACTGATAGGATAAATTATGTACAGCGGATAATTATGTATTAGGATAGGATAATTATGTATTAACATTGGTGCTTTTTTGGTTTTGCTAATCCTTTTAATTTTTTTTGTATTAGATATATAATACAGAATATTGAAAATATGTGAATATGATACATATAATTCCAACAATACAAATAATGCCAAAATAGTATTTTACTAATAATTGAAAATAAGGACAGGAAATTATCAAATGCGCTTGTAGCTTTATTAATGTTAGGTGGATATATTGTATCGATTGCTTTTGGAAATAGGCAAACATGAAAATGTTTCGATCATTAAATGTATAAGATGGAAATTATCTTGATCGTTATATAAAATAAAAAATAACATACAGAAACGCTCCGTTAATTTATCGCATTGATGAAAAACTTTTCGGCTGATCATTATGTATAATGGACATGATGTAATATTTTTCAAAATTACTAGACTCATTCTAATGTATTATTTTTCCATTTGTAAAGAAATACATGACAATGTGCTTATATGAATATACATTGAAATAGCTTCGAAAAAATACTTTTTGCATAAAAAAGTTGCGCAGACTTATTGTATTGTACCTATATGTAAATGTCAATGGCTTAATATCTTCACGTCGCAGTGAAACTGACAAAATTCCATATAAAAATTGAATTTGAATTGACGAGTTACGTAGCTGGAAATAAATATGTAACTGTCAATGCATTGCGCATTATTTTATCTTTCCTTGGAAAACAACGATGAGCATATATAGTGTTATGAAGATTAGCCATTTTGTAAATTCTATACAAAATAAATGTTTTAAAATGATACATGATGTGCGATCTATAAATAGAAACAATATTTCTTAATTGCATTCTTAAAATGTGACAACTGAGGACAGATATTCTGTTAAAGATACACGACACGAAAAAGCATTGAATTCGTTGAAATAAGTCAGCTTAAATAATAGTTCGTCAAGTATTCATCCAAAACACAAATTTCAATACAATTTAATATGAAAAAAAGAACATTTTATACAAAATTATATTTGAAAGTTTTATTAAATATTGTCATATAATTAAAATCTTTTATTTTTTTAAATTTTGCATACAATATTGGAAACAATATTCATTAAATATTCATTCTTATTTCCGGATTATAGCAAATAAATACTAGCAATTACCCAAAGTCGTCTGAAAAGGAAAGCAAATATTAGATCCTCGCCGCATTGCCGCCACTCCAGAGACGCAATTATCGGATATTCGTAAAAAGGCGAAAGAAGAGGGCAACAAGACGGCGGTGATGCGACCGATACCGTTAGTGCAGCCTATAATAAAGTAAATAAAGAGTCCGACCGACGACTTGACTCTTTGCTGAGGACGCTGAGGCGAATCGCATTTTTATTTCCTTTCGTTCGACTAAGATGGGACGAAAAAGAATTGTACACCCTCGAACCAGTTCGGAGGCGGCAGCCTGTTGGTTCGCCACTCGGTACGCATTATCATTCTCGATATCATCCGTTGATTATGTAATTGACGGGCAGCAAGCTCTTCGTTCATTACTAATTTTATACCACCTGCCGATTCATCATGTGCCCTCTTTTTGCAAAGTCATTTTTTTTTGTTATTATAATTATTGGCAAATATAGAATATGAGATAAAATCGTTTGCGAGTATTTTGAATATGTCAAAACAATAAGATATTAAAAGTTTTATTTTCTTATCTTTTTTAAGTCTTTCAATATATTATCATATTTATAAATAAAATCAATAGTTACAGTTAAATATATTCATTGGTTTTCTAAATTTTATAAGAAAATGAAAAAGGTGTATAAATCTTTGCTACTAAATGTAATAAAGAGCTATTAAAAATGAACAAAAAATCATCATAATATTATATTATATAACTTTCTGTGCTTAATCGCTTAAATAATCTCTTAACTAGCTGTTTCGAAGAAAAATTGTAATGCATATCGTTTGTGAAATTCATGCAAATTAATTTTTATATTGCTTTCTTATGTCGTTTCTTAAAAAAAGAAAACGTCATTAAGTTACTTAATCTTATCTAATATCTTGACTTATATTTATATGATATTATAAAGTACAAAATCTCTACTATTCATGAAACATTAATTTCTTAATATTTGATTGAAATCAAAGCTTTTACATAGCAGGGAAAGTTACACGTATTATACAAGGATTTTTCGTATTATACAAGGATTTATTATTCAAATATATCGTTTTTTCCCAAGTAAGTTGGCGCTAATGACCCGTTAATTTTGGTTGTATATATCATTTCGTTCACTTTTTCAATAAATTAACACTCCAAATAGACTTGTCTTCAAGTAAACTTGTTTTGAAGCGTAAAATGTATAAAGTAACGACCAGTTGAAACGTGTTATTAAAATTGTTTATAAGTATGCTTTGGTTTATCAATAATTATGAATTGCTTTTATCAATAGTGCAAATTTTTCTTCGTTCAATTTGTTCAATAAGTAATGTGAAACATTCAATCAGTTTTATTATTGCATTTCTTAATCAAGCAACTTTTCTATTTTGTATAAAAAAGGGATTGCTTCCAGTATAGAAATTAGCATATTAATTAAGCTTGTTTTATTAAATGCAATCACTATGAAGCAATCTCCATAATTTGATAACTCGAATTTATAAAGAGGGGGAAGGAGGGGCAAACGCGCGACATTTATTATAAATATACCGCTTGATGTTTCCGGTGAAAACATACAAGACGGAAATGATTATTGCATAGTCTAAAGAAAAAAAACGCAGCAAGATTTTTTCGTCTTGCGCCGGCAAGTTTGAAACTATTAAACATCTGCAATGAACATAACGGGAACCAAACATTCAACCACAGTCTAATAGTCAGGAAATTTAGACAAACGATTTATTCCATTACATAAAATGTATGTGTATATAAATTAAAATCACGAAAAAATAATAAGCGAACCGTTTAAATTTACCAAGCATTTCTACGATTAGATCTAATCATTTTTATTGAAAATGATGTTCAGTCATGCGATTTTCCGTTGTGACACATAATATGTAATTCATTGCGTCGGCCATTCGATCTGTATTCTGTCGGCATTTGCTATTAAACAGTACTTTAATCGCGCATGCACGCTACTGGAAAGGGTTCAGAAAGCCATATTCGTCGCTTGACAGTTTCCCCGCCCAATTATCATTGAGCTGCGACACCTGTGGCGAGTCTGCGCCGCCCTGTCTTTCCATCGAGCCGGACAGAAGCCACGCATTAATGTCCTCACGCCTGGCAGAGCATTGTTCTCGTTAAATAGGACGAGCGACTCGTACGTACCGCGATAATCACCGGTGCAGTGTGGCGGTGCCGGCGAGTGTATCTGCATACAAGCCGGCAATACGTGCGAGCGAGAGAATGAACGGAACGGAGCGGAGCGGAGCGGCTGGTGACAACGGGTAAGGGGATCAGTCCGTAAATGTAAACTTGAACGAGCGCCGCAAAAAGCGCGCGACTTCTGCGTCGGGCGAAGGGCCGTTTGTCTGGCTAGAGGCCGGAACGAGCGAAGGCTTGGCTCTTCTCCCTCGCCTCGAGCCGGTGCACGCTCTTGTACTCTCCGTTCCCAATGTTCTTCTCTGCCGTTCGTGTAGTATCCTCCTTCTCTTTGCCTCCCGTTCCGTTCCTCCTCTTGTGCTTCTCTTCTTCCGTCTCCGCTCCCTATTCCCCCTGCCGCCCCCGCTAACCATCTCCGCCGTTCTATCTCTCTTGCCTGTTTCGCTTCTTGTGCCGCTCATCTCCATTCCGTCCACGCTCTCCTCACCCTTTTTCTCGCGGCACAGCCGCCGCAATCCCGGAAAATGCACGCGCGCGCCTCTGAACAGCTTCGCTCAGCCGCGGCTGACGAGACTTTCTCCACGGCGAAACGTCCGTTTCGAGAGCACTTGTTTAGGGGATACTGTTACGGCGCAGAGATTTCTAGAAGCGTACGAAAAATGTTCCTCTCTCGGCAATTCGGAACTGCATGAACGAACAGACGCAAATGAAATTATACGTATACTGTGTATTACGTTACTCTTACTTAAAAAAAAACAAAGTATCTCAGAAAATTACATTATCTGCAATTCTTTATATTAAACATAATGTATTTCTGAAAGTGAAATATTCTTGAGACATAAAGTATCGTTTCAGTGGTTTTTCGAACCTCATTTCTTAAGCACGCGTGAATAATTAGCTCGGATAAGAAACGAGCATGTTGTCAGTCTTTTCTCTTTACACGCTTTATTAACTCTCTAGTCTAGACATACGAAGGATACGAACAGAAGAGCTATTGTGCACGTTGTTCGGCATTCATCTTGTAAGCTTTTGCGACTGGGCATTTTACTCGTTGGTATGATTTCGTTTTTAACTTGTAATTATGCAGTGCACGTTATAGAAAATAGCGTTGTTACGATTCTAAAGCTAGGTGTGTCAAATCTGTTACCTGTCCGAGATTTTTTCTGTCCACATTATCACTAGAATGTGAATTACGAAATATCGATGTAATTACATCAGAGATAGCAATTACATTCTCAAGATTTATCAAGTATTTTGTAAGATAGGTGATATTTAGGAAGTTATATATCTTCGTTTTCATTTTTGCTTAAGTTTTAACAAAACACTAGCGATGTAAGACATAATACATCTAACATAGCAACTACATTTTTGAGGTTTATCAAGTATTTCTAAAAATAATATAGTTAATATTTAAAATATAGTTAATGTTAGGAAATTGTGCATCTTTGTTTTCATTCATACTTTAGCTTTACATGAAAAGAACGATTTTATTACAGTATATCTAAAAATTTAGTTAGTTACAGATCTGAAAATAACCCTTCGTTGACACTTACTAGGTGTGAACCACACACACACACACACACCTACAAAATTATTTTAACTCTCTAAAATTCAATTTTCTTTTATTTTGTAGAACAAAAATACAATGTTAAAAAAAATCTCTTTTTTCAATTCTCAAAATAGCCTACATTCAATATACAAAATAAATACCCTTTATTCAAAACTAACTTATAAACTAATTTTTTTTCAAAGTGTCATATCTGAGCAACAATTCTATAAATTTTTAACTTTTAATATTGAATTTTTTAAAAGTTACAATTTTTCAAAGATTTTACTCGTTTTTTTCTCTATTCATTGAACTCAAGAATTTTTTTCACAAAAACTGTAATGAAATTTCAATCAAAAACTATTTGAATGTATTCTACAAACCTTGAAATTAACCCATAATTTTTGTCATATTGATTGGATTTTTTAAATAAGAATGTTAGTTATTTAAACATTGCTTTGAGTATGAGCCACCCAGTGTGTCAAATAGTGATCGAAAAAAGAGGTGTGTCAATGAAGGGATAATTTTATTAAACACACAAAATTACCTAGTAATTTCGAGCACGATGAACAATGCTGCAAAAAGTTTTGACATTTTAGCAACCAATAAGCGTTAGATATAATTATTTTGATGGTCCAACAAAACTATTTTCATATCTGTACCTAGCTAAATTTTTAGGTACTTCAGCAAAGCCATCCTTTCCGAAGGAGTAACCACTAGTTGAAATATTGTCCCACTGATTACATAATTTCATTTGATTTTATATGATTTTCTCTGATTACAAATAATTTTTTTCACTACATATGAAGTCATTTTGTAAAATATACGATTTTATTTAATATTATACAATGATTTCTCATGGTTGCATATGCAATTATTGGATTATACATAGAAATTTCATATGAATTTTATAATAATTTCGAGGACTCTATCCCACGATTACATTAAGTGGTTACTCCCTCGATCCTTTCTATATAAGTATAATCGATTGATAATTTTGACGATCGATCAATCCTGCCACTATCAGACCACCTAACGCGATCTAACATCATTCGTCGTCCGTGATGTATCTCATGCTTCTTTTCTCTTTTCCACTCCCCTTCTATAACGCCGCTATCCTCCTCCATTTTTCGCGTTGTGCTTCTTCCGGCGAGAAGGCAGCAAAAGGCAACGATGCAGTCGGTGGAGGAAGAGCATTCGGTGAATTGAATTATTTAAAGCCCGCGCAAGAACAGGCGTCTTTTATGAGTGGCTCCACACAATGCCGGCTTTGTGCCTCTCGGATACACGTGTTGCGTGCGCGCGTTCACGTACGTGGCGCGGCCGCGTCGCTCGGCATGAATGTGCTAATAATGAAGGTAAATTTGTTCCGAGGAGTCATTAATTAAAGTATTTTGTAACAAGGCGACGTCCACCGCCACACCGTCGTGGCTTTTCCACCCGCGATGTCGGGCTTTCTTTCCACCCTGGGCGTTACATAATATACGGGGTGGCTCATAATTATTACTTGGACCAGAGATACAGCACTTTAAACTTTGTACATAGAAATAAACTAGTGGTTCCTCTTATAAATAAACCTAGGACAATTGATGACATTTCTTTAAAAGAAAGGTTATTCATTAGTGCTTGTTTAAAAATTATAAAGAGGAAGATAACAAAGAGCCTGAAGTACTTTATCTCTACGTATACTATAAACTCGGCATCCATATGTCGTATGTGTGTGTCACGCAAGACGCGAATAGAAGATAGGAGAGTTGGTGGCAAGAACAGCGCGTATAAATAAAGGTGGCAATCATAGAATTGCTAATGTTTCAAAGAAAGATATATATATATATATATAAAATTCTTTCGAAAGATGATAGAGCGTACGACTCAGCGCGAGACTTTTCAGAAGATTGCGAGAGATTGAGGGTGGGGAGTTGAAAAAGGCGGTGAGGGTGACGGAAGGACTGCAACGGTGGATGGCGCTGGTGGTAAAATGGCCAACCTCTCGTATCTTCTCTTTGCACAGACTTCACGGATCCGTGTGTATAAGTTCGCGTAAGCGAACTCGCAGCGCCATACTTATATATTACTTGCCGAGAAGCAGCGCATGTACGTATAGAACAAAATCGCATTCACACGCGCGCACTGGCAACGCACAAATGAGCGGGTTTGCGTGAATACGTATACATTATGTGTCTATACAAAACAAGCGGCCACCAGTAATTCAAAGGCCCCATTCAAGGCTCTGTCTCTATTCTTGCTCCAGCGTTTGTAAACCATTTCATTTGCCCCTCGCTGGAACGTATACTAATAACTAATAAGGAACTGCTCCCGGACTTTTAAACGCCAACGACATGTTGTGGCAATACCTTTATTATACGGGAAACTAGCGCACAACCAACAGCGACTTTGATATTGTTTCGATTGAGAAAGCGACAGACAATAAGCGCAGTAAGCTGATTCAAAGGTATAAAACGTTATCCATCTGCCATGATGTTTTATCCGTATGGACGCATTTCCGAACGAATGGCGAAAGAACAGTGACGAAGTTATGAAATATGACTGAATTAATTGTCCGTGCGGAGAAAAACTGCTTCGTAGCACAAATATTGATCCACGGTTTTTTGTAAAATAAAATTTATTCTATTCATGTTATGCTTTCTTTACATTGTTTTGTCTTGTTTCAGTTGAATATATTTTAGCATATTTTAAAATTGTAATGATATCCCTTGGTTGCTTTTATTTCATTTTTATTTTAATGAAAATGTCGTTTTCTTAAACGCATATTGCATAAACTTTTTTTCACTGACTTCTTTCATCTTGTTTCTATTTAGAATATGTTATAATTTGTATTCGTCAGTTATGTATACTTGATTTTTTTTAATAGCGGTTAGTTCGATAAAAATTTCAATAACATAGTAATAATCGGTATAAAAAATAAAGATAAAAAAATATTAATAATTTTTAAATTGTAATATACTCGTGTGAGAAAAAGTCAAGCTTTATTTATTTATATGCAATATATATGTATACATATTATTAAATGACTTAGCGTGGAAGACAATCTATCATCAACGCTATTAAGGAATATTTTTCGCAGTAAATATCAAAATTGATATATTACTAATGTTTTATTCATAAAATTGTCCACACTCTACTGATCATATCACATTAAATAAATGTATTCGTTTAATGAATTTTAAGAAAAGTTTTAATATGTTATCTGATTTCTCTCTCTTTTTTTCACAATTAATATTGCATTTGTTATTTTAATTTAAAAAATAATAATGCACAATATATGTTAGTTATTCGCATAAGAATGCTGATAAATATTTATATTGTATTATAAAAAAAAATTTATATTTCATTATAAGATTTAGATAATTATAACCATTGGAAACGATGTTGGCTGCGGTCCGATTCACACTCGTAACTTTTGGAATTATTTCATCTTTGTTTAACAAATTTTAAAGAAGAACAAATGATGTGCACGCATTATGTGTGTGAGCACGTGAATCGGACCGTAACTTTATATTACATATATTGTTAAACTTATTAATAACTGCTTATTTTATATATATTATAATTTCAATCACGTATTTTTATGTATTAAATATTTCATATATATATATATATATAAAATAAAATGTTAGTGAAAAAAATAGTTTAAAAACGTTCTTAAAATTAAGATTGAAGGAGCTATGATGATCCTTCACACTTATAAATTAATAATAAGTCATAATTATTTTATCCTCGCAATGATTGGTTTCCGTAGCTTCTATGATGTATTAAAAAGAAAACTTAAAAATAAAACGAAGATTCTCGAGCAGGACCTAATCTACTCGGCTGCCGAAGTTAACGAGTGGACGTGAAAAAGGATTTAACACGTAATTACAGCCACACCGTCTGCTCTTCTCAAAGATAGAAGAAGGATTACGTGTCCACCCTGGACGACGTCACGACGGTGGAACTCGAGTATCGTGTACCTCACGTTCTTTCGTTGGTAGATATAGCGCAAGTATACATTTATATCTCGTCGTAAGCGAGACCATGGACATCGTAAATGTGAAGTACGCGCGAAGTCACGCTGGTATGCGAGTTACGTCATCTGCGACGCCATCGCGTGAAGACATACTCGGGGATCGGATCGAGGTGTCCTTGGTGGACACCTGTCGGGACGCCCCGTCGACGGGACGATTATCGAATGACGAGAGCGAGCACGAGCACAGTTACGAAGGTGGGGTTGGAGGAGCCGATGGAACGGGGGTAAGAGGGCAAGGGGAGAGAAACACCCTCTTGCACTCGAAGGTCGATGAAATTTCAGCTCCGGCTGAGAGAAGATCGGCCGGTAAATTGACGAAGGGCGAATACGCCAGAGGCTCTCTCTCTCTCTCTCTCTCTCTCTCTCTCTCTCCCCTCCTAACCCCCGCCGCAAATCCACCCCTGTTCCTCTGTTGCTCCCCGCGGGACGCAGTAAGCCTTCGACCGACTGGATTGACGTCAGACAGAGGAAACTGCCCCGCGCCTAGTGATTGTCATTTTCCGGCCTGCATCCGGACTGCATGCTTTTTCTCCGTTCGTACTCTTTTCCTCCGCTCCTGTTCGTAATTATTTTTTACGATTAAGTACGCCGCCGTCTGTACGCCCGTTTCGGAACCGGTACTGATTGCCATCCCGCCGTAGAGTGTCCTGCCTCGAGAATTGTCCCGAACTCGAATTCGATTTCTTTCTTTCCTCGTTTTGTTTTCAATCGATTGTTTGGATTGTATAAATAATTAAAGACGTCTCTGAACGGTATTTTGGCATCTTAAGCACTTTTTCTAAAACGATAATTAAAATTTAAAAATTTAAAGCGATGAAGTAAACTTTCTTTTTTCAATCAAATGAAAGAAGTACTATTTATCGCTCAAAGTATAAGATGTTGGAATAATACATCTAAACGTATTTTAAATTATAGATATATAATATGTATTTTTCTCCCTTTTTTTTCGATTGATGAATTTCTATTTACTAAAAGATACAAACTGAAGCCTTTTTAGAGTGCTGAAAATACATTTTGCTGTAATCTGAGTACGGTCTGGCAAGATTTCCGTCGCGGAAGAAAGAATGGTCTTTTTGGCCGAGCGTTTGTTCTTCGTGGTAAAGGAGCAAGCGGTGATCTCAATGGAGGCTCGACTCCATAAATAACCCTCGCAACAAGGATTAGCTCCCCCTTTCGTCCGGTTCATTGTAAATTAATTACCTGGAAATGAGAAATCTCCGGTATACATTTTTCTCGACGGCAGACGCATTCAGCGGGAGATAAAAGCCGCTCTTAACTGCTGATCGTTTTTTCATCGATATATCATGTAACGTTGCCATTTTCTAAAACTGAAACCGTAAGGCCAGGGTGTTTCCAGCGTTGTTGACACGAGATGCACATGTGTTAGGATAAATTGATACCTTCGCGTGGCGCAAATAGCACTTCAAAGTCCACAAACCTCTGCCGTCAAATGACGACCTACGAATTTATGTCTCTGATTGAGTCAACACAACGGTCAGACACATCGTTTCTAACATTAACTGGAATCTGTATCGCCCGTCTTTGGCGATGAAGATTTTTATATATAACTTTTACTGCTTACGTGCATTTAACAACCAATCAATGTTAAATGAAAACGAAAAAAAAAACGGTTTTGCTAAAGTATCTAAAAATTTAATTAAATACGAATTAAAAAATAATTTTGTTGAACCACTCAAATAATTATATAGAACGCTTATGAAAATACTGCAAAAAATTTGAACATTTTAATAACCATTTTAAACATCCTACATAATTATTTGGATGATCCCAAAATTATTTTCAGATCTTTAGCTAAATTTTTAGATATTTCAGCAATATTTCCATGAGGCTTCTGAGTATAATGATAAGAGAAATGACGAAGAAAGCATGTATGTGAATCGTTCTTTCGTAGATGGTCGCGACGAAAATTCGCGAGGTTCTACTAATTGAATTAGAAAACAATTGTTACTCTTTACATGCGACGTGTACACGTAGGTGAACGCATATATACGCGATTGTGGAGAAGCCTTGCGCGTTTTCAACGCATATCGGCGCCTACGCAACTGCGCGCGGCCATGGTGGAATTTTCACCTGCTCAAACACTGCCCGGGCCGTCAAGCTCGCCATGTCATTGTGTTTGCATTATTATGTTAATCACAACGTACGGCAGTAACAATGCGTCAACCTCGATTTAGGAAGCGACTCGAAAAGGAACATATAGCTGAACAAATATTAACTGAGCAAATCATTAGTTCCCTCCTCACCTCCTCCTTTATGTTGGACGGCGTTTGTTCGAGAAGTCTTGAGGCATATACACACGCTGAGCAATACATCGATTTCGAGAGACTGGCAAAGTAGCTAGCCCCATAATTTGCAAACTGACAATGAGCTTAGCTCAATGCGATGCTACACCGACAATACTTTGAATAAAGAGGTTCCTTCTATACGGAACGATCACGAAATTGTGTAATTTATAAATTTTTATTTCTGCCTGCATTTTATATATGTCTGCTTGTCAAATACATATAATCAATGTCTAAAAATAGCCTGTAATGGTGGAATAATAAGATATCGAATAGGATCTTTTTTGTGGTTGTTCTATTTATAAGTATGTATGAAAAAGTTGAATTTTTTCAAAGAAAAACTTAAATCTGAGTATTAAAAATGTAGATTTAAAAATAAGCGACAAACATACTGTATACGTACTTAATAATTTTGAACATACAATAAATATAAATGAAGATGTTTATCCGTGCATAGCGGAAAATCAGCCGCATCAATAAACATGGACTTTATAATTAAATCTGAGTATTAAAAATGTAGATTTAAAAATAAGCGACAAACGTACTGTATACGTACTTAATAATTTTTAACATACAATAAATGAAGATGTTTATCCGTGCATAGCGGAAAATCAGCCGCATCAATAAACATGGACTTTATTAGGCTGGCATTTTCTTGTGCTCGAACAAATCGCGCATGACTAGAACGCCACGGTACAATTAAACGAGGCGAAGTAGAGTCGAACGGAAACAAGAACGTCGCATCCAACGGCGAAATGGTCCTCGACGGACTAATGATGGCGCGCGGCACGCGTCACTTGTAGCCGCTAAAAAAAATGGTATCGATCGTCAATCCGTTGATGCGAAACGTGCTTGAGAAACTCGTGGCGCTAATCACGTTAGCGTAGCACCGCTGGTCGAAAGCGACCGAATGGAGGAGTCGAAAAGTGTGCTCGGTGGTGGCCACTTGACGTATAAAAGCCACCCCAATATTCGTCGTAATATTCATAGAATTGGCTTTACTATGAAACAAATAAATCCGTTGATTCCGCGAATTTGACAAAGCTATATATATATATATCTATATACATGTATATTTTTTATCGAAGTGAAAAAAAGAAAATTTATCCGATGAAATGTGTGTAACCAATTTTTATTTTATTAAAAAAAATATTTCGCGTCTATAAAAATTTTGTTGATATTATCTAACATTTGGAATACATACAAATTTCAAGATATAAATGTTATAGACACAAATGAAATACTTTATCCCTTGCACTTTCCAGAGATTCAATCTTAACAAATTGATCCATCGGACCGTCGGTTACCATTTCGACTACTCGTCTGTGTCTCACAAGTAATCCCCTTCTATCTCCGTTCGTCTCGCTGCGACGTGTAATGCAATTACGATTGTTGTTTGAATGAACAATCAAGCGCCCTCGAAGCGCGCCTCCAATCATTCAATTTCTGTTCAATCGACTTCTCTGCTCTTGCTTGCGTACGCGCGCGCGCGCGCGGCAGCCAGTTCCCGTGACCCCTTCTTTCTCTTGAGAATCACTAGAGAGAGAGAAAGAAACGAGAAGGGGGTCGGGACATCGAAGGATAAAGAGAGAGTGGGCGAACGCATATACGACGGGGACCAGGGTGCGGACCCGCGATTATTGTCGCTTTCCCGACTGACAAAGTAACTGCGCCAGAATACTTCTTATTTCCTGCCGCTGACAGGGCGCGTATTACGAGAAAAGAAAGCTAATAACAGCCACCGCGCTGCCGCCTCGTCGTTCGGCTACCTGCATTGACAGGCGTGCCTCGCAAACCCGTCCCGGGTTACATCGCCGCCCCCCCGGGCCCCTCAACCCCCTGATCCTCGCTATTGATTTGTGCTGGTGGAATCGGGTACGCGCGCGTGTGTAGCAGAGACAGGCCTGTGAAACCCGGTTATTAGTTCCCTGCGGGAGAGCGGATCTCTTCTTCTCTCTCTCTCTCTCTCTCTCTCTCTCTCTCTCTCTCTTTCTCTCTTTCTTTCTCTCCTCTCCTCTCTTTCTTTCTCTTGCTCGCTCATTCTTCTCGATTTCTGAAGGTACCGTACGAAACTTCTCGATTGAAGAGAGAAAGACGGAGAGAACCACCGAGAAGGAGAGGTCGAGAGGCCGTCTATTATTTCATCCGTGACGTCATTGCCGCAAGCATTGCTCGATGTTAACGTGAACGTGACGTCGCAAGTCGTCGATGGGCTGTTTTACGCGGTGGTGCTGATACCAGCCGCGGGGTAACGCGCGATTAACGAGCTTAGCCTGTCGTAAAGGGCTCTCGTGATCATAATACGTTGCTCACATTGGTCATGTCTCGATGAAACGCGAATATTTATGGGCGTGATGAGCGAAACAATAAATCCCACTTGTACGAATCGGACAAGAGCGAACGCGATCAGCGGTTGAATTTTCGATCCATCGGAAACAATCTTTCGTAATCTGAAGTTAACACGTGAATATTGAATATTTTATTTTCAATTGATATTACCTCTGTGCTAGCCATCGTTCCATAACACATCGTATTAAATTAATATAATACGTTAATTTTGTTTTAAAGAACGAAAAACGATGAACATACCGAGGCAAAATCTTGGCCCGATTTGATGCCATCGATTTCTTTTCCGGATTTCAAGATTTATGCAGACGTCGAGATACGCCGTTAATATCCGTGCCAATAAATCGAAGGTAAATCAACCCGAAACCCGGCAAACCTGTTTTAATCGCGCGTGCGTGCATGTCTGTTGTTTTCAGTTTTTATGTCGCTGTTTAAATGATTAAAGAAGAACCTGAAGAGCTATATGGCATAATTATTGTTCAAAAATATCGCTATGTATTTAATCCTTTTTCCCGTTATGCTCTTTCCTACTTTATATCTTACATCTGCAGTTTGGATCTCTAAATTTCTAGTAAACGTAGCGTCCATAAAATGCTAATAATGTTGCTGTAATAATATCGTTTCCATGCCGTACAAAATTACGCTATAAACCCCTAGTTTCACGAGTTCTACTGTACTTTCACGGTATTATCGGTACACTTACGTGCGTATATATGTATAATATTGCTCGAGCTAAGAAGAGCTGAGACAAAAATGAAAAATAAAAATAAGATGCAAAAAGTGAGGGACGTGTACCGTGTGTATCGTCTTAAAGAAACAAATTCTCGTTTGCACGAGGTGCAAAGTGTAACGGGTCAATTATCGTGTTTACACGGGGGATACAGTAACCGGCGATTTCTCGGAGTACAAATACCGGTAACTTAGTTAAGGCTGCGCTCGCGTTCGGATCTAGAGCGGAGACGACTGGACGGTTGGGAAAGGAGGGGAAAACCCCCGAGATACAGGAGGAGAGGAGAGAATGGGCGAGGGACGACAGCTCAGAAGAGAGGAAGAGAGAGAGAGAGAGAGATCCGCGATGAATCCACGCGTATGTGTGTACATGCCCGTGTATACGTGAATACCGGCATGTACGTATAATGATGGAGTGGCGAGGGGGACAGCCGGCGGCGAAGGGGCGGGAGGGGGCGAATGGGTGAACGGGTGAACGGCCTGCCGCGTCCTTGCGAGCCACCTGACCACACCGGCCGTGCCGCCACCACTCGGCCTCTCCAGCATCCTTCCAGCAGCTCGGACTCACCTTCCAACCGGCAAACCGCTCGTCCACTGAACTACCTGACCGATCGCATATATTCGTGGCTCTTCCGCGCCGATTCCCGCGAATACTCCGATCATTCTTCGGCGCGTCATCCGTTATTCGAAAACGCTGGCGGTTTTAGCGTCGGTTGTCATCGAACTTGAACGTAGATCATAATGTCACCTTGATAGCAGATTCTAAATTTTTATGTCTTTACTTATAGCGATTTGACAAGCACTTGTCTCTGAACTATGTGTTTTCATTCTTTCTATAATTCTTTAAGATATACTTGAATATATATTATATTAATTCAGTTCCTTAGAGAAAGCAGATAATGATTTGTAACTATTACGTATATATAGTGCACTCTTACATTCACACAATTATATATGCGTGCGTGAATTAATAATAATACATTTTTTATAGCACAATAAGTTATAATAATGTATTACAGAATAGTACATTTCTAATGTATTCTATAATATGTTAAAAATAATAATATATTCACTTTACGTGGGCAAAGGACCCAATTGCAATTTTATAACGGTTTCACGTAGGTACCTGTTTTTCTGTTGTGTCCAAAAGTCGTTATGTCTTTATCTTGCATGCTTTCTTATTTCCAGAAAATACCCACGCGTTGTTAGCATATCTTATATATTATCGCGGTATTTTACTTTTCTGGACAGCTGTCTGCTTTAATATAACTTGTTTACTTGTTACGTATAATATGTATAGTACAATACGTGTTCTTATATCATATGATCGATCATTCAGCATGCATTCATTCGCACATACTGATTGTTTTGCTCGAGCGTTCTCTAGTAAGTCACTATTTATAAAACGCATTATTCTATCTATCTCTGCGACTGATCTGTGACGCTGAGCGATTTCTACATCTTACTTTACTACGCACTATCTAATCCAGTATTAAGTTTCTGCTTATCTCAATTACCGGTTTTAATTACTCTATAGTTTATTACTGTGTACATGTATATTTCTACATGTACTTCTATACCACTTAAATGTGAGCACTTAACAATACGACGTGAGTGTACATTTAAAACGAATGTAATTTCTTTTTTTAAACACATTACGTAATATAAATTCATATTATATATCGTCATATTCTGTTCTTTCCGTTTGCACATTGAATAACATCGATTCTAAGTGCTTTGAAGATATTGATATCATTGATGCTAAAATCACGCTAAATAATCTCTATGGCAAACTATGGCGACTTGAATCGCCATTGACAAATATATAGACGTGAAACGAAAGCGAGATCGGTACTTTCAATCGCGATATGTGCATTTGATGCTTCATAACGACCGCATAAAGAGACGATACGTGGTGTGCCACTGCCGATGATTTGTTGCGCATTTCTGGCACGGCGAGGAATAAACTGGAACGCGCTCGGCATTTATACCGGCGAGCACACGACGTTCCCCTGGCACATCGAACTCTCATTATTGCTAGATGCTTCCATCACAAATTTCCGTGCCGTTCGTCTCTCCATCCGTCCATTTGCGCGTAATCCAAGCTGATTTTATGTACTCTCTCGAACCGTTCTGTATGCTGTTGACTCCAATCTTCTCACCCTTGGGCTAACGCTCTAGTACCACTTTCTTACCGGGTCGAAAGTGGCTATTTAGCGTCTTTATGGCTTCTCACTGCCTAGAAACCGTAGTGTGCCTGTGGCTATATCGCTTCACGCTCGCAAATTTATCAACCGTATTATCGCAGCACGATCATCCATATGTATTCTCATTTGCTAATTATTGTACGTGTTTTCCCATTTACTTTATCCTTCTGTATAATTTGATGCTCGTGCAATACATTCCTTTGACAAGATATTAAAAAAAAAAAAAAAAAAAGGAAATTGTTTAATGGAAGTGGAAAAATCGAGTGATATTACAATTGTATTGTAATTTTGTAATTGCAAATAATTGCAGTTTGTTTAATTTTGGAAGAAAATTAATTCGCGTTACGATTTAGCAACGTCACGATCGCGCGGACATCATTTTTACTTCACGGATGGTTGAAACTCGACTGAACGATTACATGCTTCACGGTGGTATCCTGTCGAAGCATGTAACCAGTATTGGCTCGACAGAGAGACCGTAGGTTACGGAAAGATCCTCGGGACTAATGATCCATCACCTCCTGATTCTAAAGTCCGAAGTGGCTACTTAACGACTTTACGGCTGCTTGCTACCCAGGAACGCCCACGTGCCACAGGTAAACCTCGCCGACGCGCCTGCGAATTGATCAACCGATCTATTAATAGAGCGGGGCGCTACCTGCGATCTTCCGGAACGATATAATCCTACCAGTTTTCGAGAAAGGAGTGCCTAAAAGCTAACGACTTCCGTTCACTAGATCGAATGACGAAATGATTGATTATTTTTATCGAATTTTTATACGCAGAATATAATTTTACATTCGTTTTGAAAATTTTTATTTCCATGCAAGAAATTTGCTTTTTAAATGAAATGTAATATGAATAAATATTATTCTCTCAATTACAATATATATTCGATACAACTGAATAAAAAATTTTACTATAATTAGTAGCTTTCGAGACATTAATAATGTTGCAAAATCCACTTAAACGTTTGGTGAAAGATTTGACATTAATTTATTACACATGTAACATAAAGAGAATGAAAGCGATATTTCACTAATAAGTATAAATCGCTGTTCATAAAATATTATTTCATCTATTTATGATATTTTATTATAATTACGCTATATATCTAATGAAATGACTATAAATACTTGTCAGACGCTTAAATGATTTGTATGCGTTTATAAATTATAAAAGAGGAAGAAAGAAGAATTTAGTGGACATTATATTTTCTTAAGACGATTCATTTAACATCGTTGAATTCCATGCGACGGCAGGAATGTCGGCGTTTCAAGTCGAAAACGTTAAACCATAGAAAGTACGTAAGATAGAGGGAGAGAGAGAGGAGAGCAGCAAAATGGAGAAGAAAAAGACAATGACATAGTACCTACCTTCGTAGGAATCTCGTGTCATCTACCAAGTTCTTCTCGCCTCCTACTTCTGAATCATCGTTCTTTGTCTTCTCTCAGGATCTTTTGTATCCATGGGTGACCAACCGCAAATTGCCAATCTTTCGACTCCAATACGAAACGAATTCTAGATGGTATTTAACGGAACGTTTTATTTTTTTTTTCCCCATTATTTAATGGAGGTTATCATGACGCATAATGACTTCGATTTATATTTACATTTAAAGTTATATCTTACAATTTTTTTAATTTTATGTAGTATTGCGATTATTTAACTGTTTAATATTACTATAAAAATACAAATTGTTGCAATTTCAAAATAGAATAAGTATTGTAATAAGTGTTTCGATCATTTATTTTTAATTTCTAATTCTCTTCTCGTAATGGAATAGTTTAAGATCAAAATCAAGAGGAAATCGATTATCGCTAAATTCTATTTACTTTTCTTTTGCTCTGAATCATGAACTTTATTTACATTTATTCTTTTATATAGTTTTTGTGCAAATGGATAGATGGTTAATAGTTCTATCTATCTATCTTATCGCATCCTCTCTCTATTAACTTAAGTGACATAAGAATATACGCCTTATGCATTGTTATCTCTTGTTATCTTGCAACCTATGCGCTTTTAACATTTACTTTTTTTTTCTTTGCTTTGTACAGTACCGATCGAATCAAATTATATAGTAACATTGAGCCTGAATTCATTGAGTTACGGCTAATGATAGCACATATTATATCTTATGTCAAGTTTTCTAATTATCATCAAATCTATATAGTTATATTTCGATAAAGACCATAACAACGCTTAAGGGCAGATTTTTTAGATTATTTTGAGACGAAAATTCCAATATTAAAATGTCGACAATATAATAGTTTTTAAATTATAAACATTTAGAATTAGCGAATCGCTTAACTTGTGCGTATGGTTGACATTTTGCGTTGTACGAGCGAATTTTAAGCAGTACGATTCGCTATTTAAAAACTGCTTATATTTTAAAAACTATTAATTTTTTCAACATTTTGCCATTAGGATTTTCGACTTAAAATTATATCAGCAATCTACCCTCAAACATTGTTACGGGGTTTTACCGGATACCCTGTATATAATGTGTATTGAAAATCGTATAATCAATACAATAAATATAATGATTTACATAGAAAGTACGTGATGCAAATGATTAAGACTTTGATGCGGAGCTCGATTCTACAACGATCGTTAAATTTGATATTCTATTATCACTGTTCTTTAACATCACTAAATATTTCATATGATCGAGTCAGAAATCCTTTAATAGAATTTAAGAATCAATTGTAATAACTCGCGAGATTGATAGAAGTTGAAGTACAGATAATATGTGAGAACATTAGAGAAATATAATTCTAAATGTATTACACGGAATCTTTGTCAAAGGTTAAACGATGCGGAATGACGTTTCGCATTATTCGTCAAGCTGACCAAGATTCTTTCTTGTCCGCAGGATGGTGCGCTTCCTGATGTTCGCCGTAATTGTACGACGGTGGACGGGGTCGATACGGCCGTAAACCCGATCAGCTGGAAGGAGATTCGAAGCCGGTGAGTCCAACGGCACCTGCTTATTGTGCTTATTCATTCGGGATGCGTCTATTCGCCCGTGTACAATGTGACTTAATGGTACCCGTAAAGACCTTTAACATTACTATGAAATCTATCGTTGTAGTCTGACTACAGACCAATACGACTTATCAGCGATACTTCCCTTAGCGATAGCATGTTCACGAGTTCAACACGTATTCATTATACCGAGTCGTTGTCCGCATAACTATACAAGCGTATTTCAATTGAAATTATGTTGACGCGTAATCATATAATAGCGCTTTTCCACATTAGAAATTCGTACTTCCCGTTACAATTGTCAAATGGATTCTAAAAATCGACAATATTTTTTGGTTATCTCATATTTCTCTTCTCCCCAGTTTTTATCTAACAAAAAATATTAATATCTGACTATTGAAGTGTTAAGGCAGTCATTTTCGTTCCGTGAAAGGAATTGTGGTGAAGAACCTATGATATCTCGCTTCTGTACTACCGCGATATGCTATCAAAATAATTTATATTTTACTCGTACAACTCAAGATTGGCTTTTACGGGCGATCGATTGCCTCGCCCGAGTCGTTTCGCTTGACAATATGAATATAAGATTACTGAAGCTGGCCAGCACGAAAAAATAGGATTTGCTTAGAGTCTCGCACGTGGCAGCATAAACGACAGGGGAGAAAAAGCTCGCCACATACTTGACTCGATGTTCGATCCGAGTATTCACACACAGGCACGCGCGGACAATTACGGACGGCGGGACACGGTTTTACAATAAGTCAATTCGTTTTCAAGCTGCGTAAGAACGGCCTAACGAAAAAAGACCCGGGCTGGATATAGTTATTGCGGCTGTACACGTGAACAGGTCGATCCGGTCGAGTGAGATCAAAAGAGGGACGAAGAATGAAAGATGGAAGGAGAGGGTAGAAAAGAATGGACGAGCGAGAAGGGGGGAGGGGTTTTCGAGATGGGAACCCGAAGGGGTGGGGGGGAGAAGTACACATACATGATGGCATCGAGCGGTGATAAATACGTGAAAGAGAGGAAGAGAGCAACGAGAGGCCACGAAGAGCCAGAGAAAGAAAGAAAGAGAGAGAGAGAGGAAGATGTCGTACAATAATCGAACGCGCTCGCAGCGCAGTGTTTGCAAAAGAGCGATATCTAATCGGCGAAATACTCGTCGAAAAGTAAACCCAAGAAACAGGGTGGAGCACAGGCATATATCGTTTATCTTCGTTGTTTACGGACAGTTTCGTCCGTTCGTCTCTCGCTCGCTCGTGAACGGGTTATGCGCGCCAGAGAGCCTCTCCTGACCGGCAATACCTGCCGCGCGCCGCGCGGTGTACAGCACGCCCCGTTCGGTTCGGTTCGGTTCGGTGTGGACCCGTTCGGTGGTATCTATATACGCATACGTATGTATGCCCACACACGTACGCGTGTCTTTCGTGTGCATGTATATACATATATACATGGGCAAGGCGGACACTCGCGCAATTCGCGCCGGCAAACACGTATTGCCGTATATACCACCACCGAGTATTGTATAATGCAGCCATTGATAGCCGTCCTCTCTTTCACGCACGCGATCTGTTGCAGTCGCTGCAACCCGTGTCCGGTGACAGCCTCCAGTGTCCAGTCTCCCTCCCGGTGAGTGTCCACAAGATTTATTTTCCCAGGCGATATACGGGGTGTCGTCGCGAAAACCGGACGCGCGCTCCCGCCGCGCGAGAACGAAAAATCTAGCTGAATTCGGATATGATTGCGAGAATAATGATCGTCGGGCGTTTTCAGGACGGCGGTCTAAGCGGAAGTACTGTTTAGTGAGGTATGACTTTGAGGATTGGATATTTCTCGTTTTTCTTGCGCGCGTTCCAACGTTCAAGCTCTCGTCAGAGATGGAATCGATTGGGTATGTAAAATTATACTAGCGTTTCATTATATATTTACTATGCTGGCGAAACAAACCGCAAGGTCTATTTAAATTGCTAGCTATTAGTTATATATTATATATTGTGCCATTATTGTCATTTTTATTAATGAAATCTTTTTAACTTGTAAGATCTCAAATTAATTGGCGAATTGAACTTGAAGAAAATGAGATAACAGATAAATTAATTCTTAATTACTGCCAAATTTTATATGTACAATTTTATTGTACAAACATTTAATTGTACATTCGACGATGTTTCATATAATATTTGAAAACTGTTAACAAATTGCGCTAAAATGCCCTGCTGAAAATTTCACAGATGAAAAATCTATTACAAAGAATCCATTAATAGTGATAGTAATAATGGTCGGACATTCTATACGTCACGCAACACATTACGGGAAATGAACTTTTACTTTACAATCTTCCACGCCAGTGGCAATCTCCGTTGATATTATATACAAAGCGGAAGCGAGCTACTGTGAACTTACATAACATCCAAGTTCCGTCGTCGCTCGCGTAAGATCGACTCGAGACAAGAAGTGTGGCGAGAGCAAACCTTCTTCCCGGCCGCGCTCACGACTTTCGCCATTAATCGCGTATGTCGGAGGCATCGTCGTTATTTTCTCGATCGCGATCTCGCTCTCCTCCCTCCCCCCCCCCCCCCCCCCCCCCCCCCCTTCCCTTACTTTCCAGACGCTGTCTTTCTCGGGGACTCCGCGGTACTTAACGAGCAGATCACTTTCAGTTGCAGTGTGCACAGCCACGATCAATTTACAAGCGCAACGAATCGCCACGGGGCCGTGCGAGTCGCGGAAGATTGCGATCGCCGTACGGCATGAGCCACTTCGGCGAGAGGAAACGTTCGACCGATCTCTCGTAGGTGGTGAACGAGTTACGATTTGCACGCCGTGAAGGAAATGCTGAAAACGGCGGGAAACGATCGGGACACCCGTTGAGTCGTCGATCGCTCCGCCACTCGCGAACGCGCGAAATTGCGTAAACGGAATTGAATTACCGTCCATTGCGAGAACGGGAAATTCGCGGGCACGGTTCGATTTATTGAACGATTGCTGATGGATACCTGCCGAATGGCTGTCATTTTGCGGATAACTAAAAAAAATTGTCGACGGTCCTCGTTCCATCGCGCGCGGAAGACGATTTATGCTTGTTTTTATCAATGCAAATTATCTTTAATCTCGGTTCAACTTACTCTTCATCTTTTTCTTATTCTTATGTCCGTTTCTACTAATGTAGTTTAATTTTTATCTTGGTTCAACTAACTCTTTATTTCTTCCGAGGTAATATTTGTCGCAATAAGAATTAATTATTTACAGATTTTAATGTGTCATTCAACATTATTAAGATCGTTTCGAAGATGCGAATAAACATCAAAAATTTGTTAAATTGCTAGTCAATTTAACTCGTGATATTACTGCGGTAGTTTAATAGAGCGTTTCAATTTAATTTTAATTAGCGTTTTAAGACCGAAAAATCATTTCAGCGCGCGTTTCTAGGAACTACATACGTAGTATATAAATTCACATAAGAATCGTACAAGCATTAAGATCCAGCTAGACCGTTTATAGGCGTTGATTTCTATAGTTTGTTATCACATATACGGTCCTATAATATATTATATTCTTTATTTCTTTCTAATTCTAAGAATTAGAAGAAAAATGAAGAGCAAGTTGAACAAAGATTAAAGTTAATCCACATTGGTGGAAATGGGCATTAGTTCTAGAAAAAGAGGAAGAGTTAGTTGAATCGAGATTAAAATTAAACTACGTTGGTAGAAACGGCATTTGTATTCTACTTGTCCGTGTTCGTTATAATCGTTATGAGAAATATCTGATTTTGCACTATTTAGAAAATTTAAAGATGACATTATGATATCAATATTATTTCCGTTTCCCTAAATCTCGACAATTTTTTTGCATAATGATGTAAAACGAATTCGCGTAATGAGATTTCTCGAACATCGGTTTTCATTCCCGAATACGGATGTCGAGTTCGGCGTGATATTGACATGCCGCTACCAACAGCAAAACGCTAAGTAAATAGCGCGTAGCTACGAGTACGCCGGTATCGTCGTTCCATCTCGCACTTGTCAATAAACCTGTAGTATCAGCGTATCTTCCAAGGCAACGATAAAATGTTATACGGACTTAGTTTGAGATTTTCGACGATGGGAAAGAGAGCCGCTTAATCTTATCACTCCTTTGTGCAAATAGCACAATGATGATTCGCGATTGCACGTCGTAACGTTCGACGAAGCAAATCCCGGCGCTTCCGCTAATTCTGTTTCTTTGAAAAAAAGAAAAAAAAATAGGCTCAGACGCGGACGTTAAATTGGGAGCAATCCGGGCGCGACAGCATCACAAAGAAGTCATCTCGATATGCTCGTAAAGCATAACAAAAAATGATATTTTTTTTTGACATTTGTTAGTCATAATTCTGGCGCTCTTTCTTCAAGAGATTATTAAAGTTGCTTTTTACGTGAGAAAGCGAAAAATCAAAAGAGAGAGAAGCAGATGCATAGAATCCGTCCATCTTATCTTTAGAGAAAAAAAGAAACTTGAGAGAGAGAGAGAAACGCGATAAAATATGCGACTGTGTACGTTTGTGAAATACGGTGCCTACCACCGTAGACCAAAATGGAATGACGTGCGATTTTCATCGCGTTTTTATTTTTTTCGAGTACCAAAAAAAGTATCGTGTCACCTTCGCGTTCGGAGACACGAACATCAGTCGCCATCATGCATTATTATCGATAACTCAAATTTTTTGGCAACGACAAATGCTTTAAGAATATCACACCTCGATGACACACGAGACAATCTTGTGCGTTTGAAAATCTCGATTTGTGTGCCTGCAGACAGCGAGCCAGAATAACAAAAGCGAATTGAAAATATGCAAAGAATGCATTAAGAGTATATACTGTGGATAGAGCTACACAGAGGCAAGCGTGCCGACTTACGGAGAAGAAAGAAAGAAAGAAAAAGAAGTTGAAACGCGCGCTTTTGTCGGTACGTCATTACGACATCCGGTCACCGTATGGTCGTTAAAGTGACACAAATGGTGTTTCAAAAATATCAAGCAAAATATGAATCCGAGTAGAAATAACATCGCGTCACGCTGTTGTTGCGAGCTTTGCGATGTCTTTTTGTACTCATTATACTCGATAATTTATTTCTTTAAAAAATCGTGTTATCGCATGTAAAATTATGATCCTTATCTAAATGAAGGAAATATGTAAATTATATAAAATAGCGTATCTCATAATATCCATATTTATTCCAAATTTACATAATATTTATTTATATTTATAGTTTTTGTCGAAACAATTTCAAACGCGCATATCTGTTGGAGTATAATGAAAGAATAGACCTAGCATCGAATAGTATCAGGTTGTTTAGAATACCCCGCCCAAGGATTAACATACTCTCGCGAAATTATGCAGATCCTGGGAAGCTTGTCTATTTAATTCTTTCGATTTATGCGAAACTCGCCGACCATTCAGTGTGTGACCCATAGTGACCGTTGTCGACTTTTAATCGGAGCTTGTGTGTGTGTGTGTGTGTGTGTGGAACAGCCGATCGTGAATTTGCTGTTGACGCCGAGAGAGCCGGCCTCCTTGACAAAAAAAAAGTAGGCAAGCATAATCGTAAAGTGCGAATGTTATTCTCTGGGCGATGAGCGAGGCCGCGAAAGAAAGAACGAAGGGGCAGTATTTTTTCGGCGCGTATAATGGAACGCCATGGAGAATAAAAATTCCACGTCGTAGTAGTCGCGACAGGAATCTCAGACGAGATACGGCTTGATTCGGTTCAAAGCTCGAGACTGACGTTCCGACCAACGGATTATGATGATTCACAAAGCAACTATTATCACATAATTAGTAAAAATCTTGCTATTATCGATATTAAATTGAATGCAAGAATTTCTTTTACGCGCAATCGCGATAAGGTCGATCGAGCAATATTTCCCATTTTCTCGCTTCAGCATTTTTGCGTCAAAATCTTTTCATCGTTCTTTCGTTGAACTTGTCGATAAATTCAAAGGAAAACTAAAGATCGGCGCACCCCTCGACCAGTATTCAAGCGTGGCACCGAATTCCATCGAGCACGTCAATTGCGAATGATCGACGAACTAAAGACGAAACAGGGACGAGCTCGGTCGGCCGAATTGCACAAGCAGATTATACGTTTTCCTTCGTAATAAAACACGGGAGGTCTCAAAGAGAAAATAATGTCTCCCTGATTACTCGCCTCGATTCAACCCGCTACTCTCCCTTCCCGACGCCTCTTTCGCGCTGTTTCTCTTTGCAGGGATATAACTTCCAGGTCCTTTCTGTGTGGGACTTTGTTGAAATGGGGATTAAAACGATGTTTGCGCGAAAGCCAAAAGCATTACCGACTTTATCTTTCGAATTGCACCGTATTACTTTTCCTTTTATCTTCCGGCGCTTCTGTGATATTTGTTTCCTTAATTTCAGTCGGAAAAGGAAGGTATCTTGCGCTCTATAAGATTACATTTGTAAGAATTAAAATACAGAGTCAGCTTTTCCGTGAATGTAGTACGAGGCAAATTACACAAAACGAAATTATTTTTAATTTGGGGAGACATTCATAATAATTCGATCTTAGAGTATGTTTTTTATAAAATTATTTTTTATCTTGCGTTACGTAATTTGTAAACATCGAACATATATCACAGCTATGATCGAGATAACTCATTAAAAAGTTGATTTCGCGTAATGGCCAATTTTTTTCTGCAAAACACATTTTTTTTATGTTTTATTATTTATGTATGATGACGACAATATTATAATTATTTTAGGTTTAATAATGACTCGAGCGTTGGCCTGTCGTTCTCTGATCATAAACCGGTTCGACAACTATACAAACCACTTTTTAAAAATCGACTCCACAAAAAAGAAATTGCTATTTGTAGAATTTCATATATCAACTCCATCAAGCGTAAATAATCACGTTTATAGATGGTTTCTAAGATTTTTTAAATAGATCTCTTTTCTCTCTATTTTTTGTAAAACATATTTCACTTAAACTATACTTAATAAATTATTCGTACTAATTCTACTATGATTGTAAAAAAAAAAAGTAGACGATATAAAAGCTATACATGTCAGCATATTACTGAAATGACAATGAGTAAAAACATATTATGTTTTATCTTTAAATTGAAAATGCAATTTCTCAACGTACGTGCTGTTTGATAAATATTGCTAAGAGAGATTGCTGAGAGACACTGAGATATTTACTAGTAACATATTAATAATTATAATGGTTAATTATTTATAAAAGATAATTAATATGCAACATATGCTCTTTCTTATTTTGTTCAATCTTCTTTATCATCTGTTATTTTTATAATTAATATACTAGATCCTTAATTATACATATATTAAGTCTTAATTCATAGTTTATAAGAAGCGATCGTATTTCATGAGGTATATGCAATATTCACTGTAGAGCTTGATTCTCGCTAATATCAAATATTCAGCATACGAGCTGCAGAGACAAAACTGTTGGTCCATGAGAGTAGATAAAAAAAGAAAAGACGCAAGCCCAAGAACCAAACGGTCGGTCGAGGCGCGGTGGATAGACGTCGCGGCGAAAGCTGGTCCATAATATATGAAGCCCGCGCGAACATAAAATTCTCCAATTGCAAAATTGATGCGGCTTATGTTACTCTCTCTCTATCTCTGTCTCTCTTTCTCTCTCTCTCTTTCTCGGTGCCGCCGTGTATCCTCCTCGGTAGTCCACCCCGCAGCAGCATCGTCTGCGACGTCGATGCCACTCGGTCTCGCGGGTCCCTTGCTCGTTTTACTGTAAAGCAACTCCTCATATTGTACAGGGACGCGTAATTCATTTTTTACCGGACTCGGCTCAATTATTTATAAATTGCTGCTCCCTCGAGGAGGACGGGACTGACTTGTCATCCCCACGATACGACATGACGTGTCGTGGCACTGTGTTTCCCTCTGACGGTAGACACGAAATAAAAGACAAAAAGCAAGCGAAACCTCGTATGATCGACCAGCAACTCGAAACGATTGTGTAGATATGTTGTTTGTAGTTTGATATAAAATTGTCACACAATGTGATATAATAATAAAAAATTAAAAAATTAAAATTCAAAATTACATAATTAAATAATAACTTAGAATTATATAAACGGTTTCGTAGACATTTAATTCCAATTGCAAAAATATTAGAGAATGTATATCGACAACTTTTAAAAATATTAGAGAATACACACACTCACAGATAAATATTGACAGCTTATTAACATTTACGCACCTATCCATGAAATCCGTCTGATTAACAATTCATAATCTTAAATCAGTGTTAAATATCCATCAAGATAAAAAAAGATCTGCGTATAAGAAGTCGTAAAGTATCAAGTGGATGATAGATCAATTATGCACGAAGGTCACGTATGACCTCGCGCAGCACGCGCTCACGATCACAACTTCGTAATCCGCGATCTTAATGACGCACCGCTCTACATAAATTTACATGTAATTGTAGGCTTTTTCGCGAACCTGGCAATTTCAGGCTCAAGCTCATCAAGGCGCACATGACGCATTTGTTTTACGGTAACACCCCCATACACGTAAAACAGGCTCTCAAGTCTTAGCATTATTGTATGTTGAAGCTTGTGATTAGAGAGACTGTAAACTCAGTCTCATTTGTTATCTATTATACACTCATTTATTATATATCCTCATTTATTACATACTTATCTCAGTGTAAACACATATATAAATATTTCTAAAATAAATATGAAAATTGATATATTAGTATTTTTGTTTCAATCAATTAATAAATTTTTTTTTTAATATTGATTGTAGTTGCAGGCATCTCTTTGTACAAGTATATAAATAGTTGTAAAATGAGAATTTTGCGACGTTATAAAAGATAAGAAGACACATATTCCTTTTTTTTATATTTAACTAAAATATTTTTATATTTAATAAACTATTCCTTCTTGTATATATTTACCTAATTGCAATGCTGGCAATGGAAAGGCAATGCTGGCTATGGAAAGGAAAGATTAGAAATCTTAAATCATATAATTTTCGTGTCACAAATTTTTCATAATTTAATACATTGATACCGATATTTTAAGTGATCGTTACACAAATCGTTAGACAAAAATATTTTAAATATATATATTATTACAAGTATTATTACATAGAGTTCACATGAAAATAAGCCGATTGCAATTTTCGTGTCTTATTATTCTCGTCATGTTCATTGAACAATGTTCAAAGAGTATCACAGTGGTTTGATACCCGGATCATTATTACAGGGACATCGTCTGCTTTGACTGCTCCCTAGAGATAACGGTCTATCCTCATTTATTACATACTTATCTCAGTGTAAACACATATATAAATATTTCTAAAATAAATATGAAAATTGATATATTAGTATTTTTGTTTCAACCAATTAATAAATTTTTTTTTTAATATTGATTGTAGTTGCAGGCATCTCTTTGTACAAGTATATAAATAGTTGTAAAATGAGAATTTTGCGACGTTATAAAAGATAAGAAGACACATATTCCTTTTTTTTATATTTAACTAAAATATTTTTATATTTAATAAACTATTCCTTCTTGTATATATTTACCTAATTGCAATGCTGGCCATTGGAAAGGCAATGCTGGCTATGGAAAGGAAAGATTAGAAATCTTAAATCATATAATTTTCGTGTCACAAATTTTTCATAATTTAATACATTGATACCGATATTTTAAGTGATCGTTACACAAATCGTTAGACAAAAATATTTTAAATGTATATATTATTACAAGTATTATTACATAGATTTCACATGAAAATAAGCCGATTGCAATTTTCGGGCCTTATTATTCTCGTCATGTTCATTGAACAATGTTCAAAGAGTATCACAGTGGTTTGTGATACCCGGATCATTATTACAGGGACATCGTCTGCTTTGACTGCTCCCTAGAGATAACGGTCTCCCTTTCTACATCTCCATGTTTCGTTTGCCCTGGTTTCCTTCCCTTTTAACGTGCGCGTGAATGCGATTTATTTACAAAATCGACTAAAGGAGCAAAAGTTCTTTTTTTTAAAGAGATTATACATGGTGGGCCATATATTTTTTAATTTATCCCTCTCCGCATTTGATTTTCTTCCATTCGACTATCAGAAACAACAAATTCATCATTATTAGACATTTCGAGGACGTTTTTCAAATAGCGAGCATTACCAGTATTAATTTATCAATGGAAAGAAAATCTTCTATGAGTATTTTTTGCAATGGAATTATATTTACGTATTGAATGGATATAATAGATTTATGAGTACATAAATTTGATCAATACAATTTTCGATTCTATCTTAATATTCCGGAGTTGACAATGGGTTTATTGGATTTATACAATTATATATAAATCTCTTTATTAAAAATGTCAGACAATTTAATTTTTTTTATATTACTTTATCTTTGTTATATTCTTTACATTTTATCTGCAAATTTGGATGATTTTTATTAAAATATATTTATTATTTATTCTATTTTATATAAGTTGTATCATTTTGGTTTTTTTGAAATTAATTAATGTATTTTAATTAACATAAACGGGTATTTCAGATCCAACGTCAGTAATAGTGTGTTACTGATTTTAGTGCCAGATCCAGAAGATTAACTGTTGTTAAGCGATCGATATGGACATACTGCAATCGATCGAGCATATAATTGTTAAACTATCAATTAATCGGTAAAAAACATTTATCTCGCAATTACAAGCCGCAAGTGTTGCGGCAACTGACACCGCATTCCTTGAACAGCGGCAAAACATACTAATAAATTTTTCTACAAAGCCAAATTATGCATGCATCGATGTGTACATAATCTCATTTTTATTAAATTAGTTTATTGAAACTGTCGACAATGTATTAGCTCACAATCGACATCGATTCGATATCGTTTGCATACACATACATATACACACACATATACATATAATGTGCCAAATGTATAAATATTTATTATATAAACAATGTAGATGTAATGATATTGTGTTTTATGTATATTAAACAGAAATGATCGACGTGAGAAAAAAATATGCGCTTGTTGATATTTAAAGTCTTTAAACAAAATTGCTCTGCTATTAAAAAAAGGTATTAAAAATTGTATTAAAAATTATTTATTTGTATAATTTCATTAATTTTTATTATTCAATTAAAAATTAAATGTAAAGATGACCCTCGCGAAGGAAAAATTATTTACATATTTATTAACGTAAAGGTCTCGTAATGCGAGATTTTGTGGCGCGAATTTACGGCAAAATCTATTGTACGAAATGCGTAAAACATATAGTGCGAAATGTAACGTGTCATTAGAAAGCGCGAGGCTGTAACTGCCGGGAGAAATCACGAGACGCCGCGCCGCGCGCGCGACACAGCTCTTTCCTTGCGATTCGTAAAAAAATGATCACGCGGACATATTCTGCTGAGAGCGATGAAGTCGGTCGGCGCGCGAGATTCGCCTTTATCCTCGCGCTCGCCGGACACAATGCTACACTCTCACGAGAAGGCGCGCATCACGAGAGGACAAGGAGGACACCGCGACGTTCACGCGCGCACACGGGCGCGCGATCGGAGGCTACCCTTCAAACAACCTTGATATTAACCAGTTGTGGAGGGCCCATTGTCGGCTCCGGACTATGGACATTGTGCTCTTTGAACGTCCCACAAAGAGCAACGGCTCGCACGCTCGGTGTGCGTGTGGTATTCAGTCAACGCGGCTATCTCTGGTCCCGGGGCCCCGTGTAGACGGTATATATACACGCATATATACGTACACACATGCGCACTGAGTGCCGTTAGATTGCTGCTAAAAGCGCGATGCCCGCGAGGCATTATCCATTGTGAGCGCGGAGCATCTCGAAAACGTAACGTCGGTATCACGGCCGACCACCGGTGGCTGCATCCGAGAAAAACGGAAGAGATGATTGTGATCAATTTATTGCTACTGATTTGGCTGAAAATCGTTTTGGCTAAATCGAGTAAAATTAAATCAACATTTTTTTTGTAATTGATTTGGGATTTTAGAAAATGATATAAACAGATATCAATAGAAAATACGACACGCTCGATAAGTCGAACGAAAAATTTTATTTATTTATACATAATTTATCTAAGTTATAAACTGATTCTTATTTATTCAAACATGTGCCTGTAGTTATCTTAAAATCAGACTTCAAAGAACAGTTCACACGTTTTATGTATTATTTGCTTCTTCTATTGCGCCGGAAAATTTTCAAGAAACACACATATGCCTGCTCCTACACAAATCCTCACGTGCGGCGCATCGAGCCGACAATCAGAAACATGGGTACCACTCATCAAAGGCGTGAACCACCCACCGGTCGCTGAAGAAAGACGTCACAATAGGTCTGCCGTTTAAGGCGCGAAGGATTTCCAACGGCGGAGATTAATTGGTCACGCGGAAGGTACGAGCGGTCCGAATTCGACGATACGGCGGAACGTCGGATCTCTTGCGTGTAATCACGCGCGCGCGCGCGCACACACACACACACACACACACACACACACCTATGTTCGCCGAGGGAGAGGAGACGGAAGAGGGGGCTACATCGGCTGCGTACGGTCGCACGAAGCTCGTCTTAAGGCCCTAAGCTCCTTGTCGGAGGACGCGACCACGCATGCGTGCCAAGGACTAACGCACCGGCGACAGTACAATGCCGCAGCGGCGATGAATGTGAGCATTAAATGATTATAGTCAGGGATTTGTATGAACAAATGGATGACAATGGCGTGCGCGAATGGCCGCGCGGGCACGGAGCGGCCGGCGACGAACCGGCTCCTTGTTCCGCTCCTTCCTCTTTCGAGGTTCAATGAGAAGCTAATTGGAGGCTGCATCGTTGGCGTTGGTTGCAAGCAAGCACATCACGAGCACCAGTAGCGCTCCCTTGTATCTTATATGCGTGCGCATTATTCTCTGCCGACCGTCCGTGCCATTATGCAAATTGCGCTCATCGATAAACGCGCTCCTATTATTTTAATCTTTGTTGTTTAGCATATATTGATGTAAGACGGATGCCGCACAGGTACTTGATACACAGGTACACCTCTTGTGCACTGTCATTGCATATGGTGCATGTAAAGCCTGCTTCGTCATCCTCCACTTTCTTCCGTCTGAAAATACCGCGGAGAATTTCGATGGAATTATACTCGCGACAGATAAGCGGAAGCTATTATAATCTCGCGTATTATTTCACGTACTATCGTGAGGTATTACAAACACTCGTGTCTATCAATAGACAGCAGTACGCCACTTACTCCTTGTGTGTGCTCCGCGTCGTGTAAATCATATCGGGGGGTTCCATAAATCACGGACTAAAAGGGATCTCGAGAAATCGCCGAGCGATTGAAGAAGCTGGCCCACAATAAGGCGTGACGCATATCGGTGAACACTCTCCCAGCCAGATGTCTTCCAGAAGGTCTTTTTCGGCCGATAAACAAACCCACGCCGATATATGTCGAGCGACGTGACGCCATCGAGTTACCAGCGTTAGATTCCTGCATGACGCTGGTAACCTCTTCTCTTGTCACGCTTTCCGCGAATCGCGGGCTGACCGATAACGACTTGGGCCCGCGAGCGTAAAAGAAGAAAGTCGGACCCTGGGCCGAAGAAAGAGCGTCGGAATCGGCAATGTTGGC
>NW_017296923.1:788512-815823 GCF_001594075.2 Trachymyrmex cornetzi
CAGCCGACGACGAGCGAGTGTGCAACATGTGTTTGTTCCGCGCCCTCCTTCCGTCTGCCTCTGTGTTTCTACTTCTCTAGATCTCCCTTTTTTTCCGTTACGTTATAATGTTATTCTTCCGACCTAACTGGGGCTGAGAACGCGTGGCGAGGAACAAAGTAGAGTCGCGCGAGTCAGACAATGGATTAGATTTGTTCTTTTTAACATTGCATTCTTTGTATACTGCAATTAGTACTTTGTTCATTTTCACAATCATCGCACCATGCGCGATCTCTCATCCTCAAATTACATAGTTAAGAATTAGCATAAGAGGATATTACTATTTTTGTAACGTAGGATTAACTTTGTGCTCACTGTTTGCGGAGATAGCTGTCATTAACATTCCCTCACGTACACAACGTCGATCGCAAGGAAACGATGTATTAATTTCACGTAATGGACTAGCCGAGTATCAACCGATGCATTCTATATCAAGAAACTCGGGAGTAATTTATAAATGGTCATCTCTCGGAGCCCCAAAGCCACGCGTGCGGCTCGGAGAGAAAGAGGCGACGGAAGGATAGGAACGCGGGGTGGAAGGGCCAAGGGAGCAAAGGAGAGAATCGAGGGATACAGAGAGCGAGCTGGGCAGAGAAAGGGCGTAAAGACCACGGAAGAGGGGGGCAGAGGATGAGAGACTGGGACTATGAGGTAGAGAGGGGGAGGAAAAGAGTGAGAGAGAGAGAGAGAGAGAGAGAAAAACTGAGACAGGCGGAAAGATAAGTCTTTGATGTCTAGCGGAGATATGATGATAATCATGATGAAGGCTTCCGCTTGCACGCTACAGCGAAATCAGCGCCTGCTACCTCCCCGCCGCGAGCCATCCTGTGCGCGCGCGTGGTTTCAAGCCAGGTATCTTGTGTTCTCGCAATCAATATAACGGACGTACCCCGAGACAGTGATATAGTCGTGGGTGACCTTACGTTAACGCGTTACGCCCAAACAGGATTCCAGATACGCATGGGTCCTTATTGCGCACAGGTGCGCAAACAAGTTCCGCTACGGCCGGCGCACATATCACCTTAACGCAATGGTACCAGCGCGCAATGAGTGCCAATTAACGCCAAGAACTCTTCGTAATATTAAAAAATTATATGCACGTATATAAATAATCGTGGGGTTCACGATTAGTAGAGATACAATATATGCAACAGTGACATTATGACAGTTACTTATAAGAGGTTACGCATGAACGGCAAAATAACACGGTTTGAAACCACGACTTGTCGATAATTCTTGTGCGTTTTTTAATTCTATGGTGTATTTCCTAGACTTCTCAGAATTCCAATTTTTAGGAGAAATCTAAATTTGCATATCTAGATTGATGTGTACTAGAGACCTTAACAGAATCTGGTTATGAGTGATTTTGTTAAAATCATACGAGAGAGAGAAAGGTACTTGATATTTTTAGAATATTATTTACCCTTTTTAATATTCTATAACAATTTAGGAATATAATTATCCCGAGTTGAAATTTTGCTCCTACTTTAAACCTTAGTTTTATAGGACGTATGTATATAGACTCTAAAGATTTATAATTAGGACGTATGTAGACTCTAGAGATTTATAATAGGTTCAAATCTAATGAATTGAGCTCCTATGTTGAACGTGTAAATGACAATTACTGGAAAATTTTCTATTTTTAGCTTCAAAAAAAGTTTTATAAATAGAGGCTGTAGATTAAGTAATATTAAAAGAGGTCCTATTTGATTGTTCAAGTATCAAAACAGATTTATAGGGTTTGATTGAAGTTGAAAGAGATTCAAAGTAGGACTAAAATTTCAACTCATATGTCTTACATAGTGTACTTTTTTCGTATATATGTATATACATTATCTCTCTAATTTGTACTGTCTCATTTTATAATCTTAATTAAAATTATAGAGTGAGACAGTATACATATACGATATACCTTTCTCTCTCGTAAAATTTTAACAAGATCACTCTTGGCCAGACTCTGTTAGAGAATCTCTAATGTGTATCTCTCAATAAAATACAGCACAATGAGATGTGTAGGATGGTCTTTTCCCTGAAATTTTGGAGAAAAACTGTGAAAGCGGCAAACACTGGTCAACATACCGCCGTATTCGTGTCCAGCCAAGAAGACACAACGGGAAGTACATATGTATAATAAAGACGATGACTCGTCGCGAGTATGTGCGAGCGCGCGTATACAAGAAGTGCGTCCTGCTTTCACGACAATCCAATGCGGGCGCGAGAAAGTAGTCGGTCCATCCGCCTTTATACATACCAATCGAATAGAAAGCCAGATAAGCTTTATAGTCGATCGAAATCGTAAAACGGCCAGACGGTGGAGTTTTAACGAGATGTACCGCATCGTGACGATCGCGAGCGCGAGAGACAGCTACGTGCGCGGTACATACACTCCCGCGGATGATCGGCAGAATTGCAGCCCCTGAAGTCGTTATTGCGACTCGTGAGAAGGAATCACCTTTTAAACGTGCGGATCCAAGTCGGATTCGCAACTAATAATAGACTTTATCTCGAGGAATTCCAAGAATTTCGAGTATCCACACACTCCGACTAGAAACGAGCGAAGTGTAGTAGGTTTGTGGTGGTTGTGTCCACCGTGCGGGATAAATCCCTCTATTTTATCAGCGAACGGTGAATTGTGAATCGGACACTTTCATCAAATCGGTGCCGCGTGTCCGGCCATTTGCATACGTATGGCCGATGCATATTCTCCGATTGAATATTGCTTGCTTTCTCATGCGGGATTATTCGGTTTGCACGCGGTGGTTTCTCCGATATAAAGATTAGTATATGTATTTTAGATAGTATTATTCACGCAGCCGTGGTATTCGCGTAAAAAGGCTCGTACATTGCGGGAATACTGTACGGCGGTGTACGTGGATTTGTATAAGAATATATGAAACTGAGGAAGAACTAGAAGGTATTTTAACAGGAATTTTTTCAACGAATCTAATCATTATTAAACATCATGATCTACAGCCTTGATTGTATTGGCTCTTTTCTTGCTTATTTGATTTAATAATTTCTTTATTTTTTATTAGTTTGATAAATCACGCGCGTAAACACCAATTATCCTCCAGTCTTCGAGATCACCTATCCATTGTACCAATATTGTGCATCTCGAAGCGAATTTTCTTCTGTCACATTGCATCGAGAAACGAATTTACTTTTAAACCATCCGACATATTCACCGATGCACGTGACCCTGGTGGTTGCTCTCCGGAGGGTTTTACCCACGAAATTTTATACCGTAAACCAGAAGAACGACTCCAACAGGGATAGGCGCACGTGCGCTGGACATCGTTACTAAAACATTAGGTGACGCCGATAAATGGCCGCAATAATCCAGCGGTTCGACTTGCACGCCGATTGTAGAGTAAAAAGCGACGGAGACTCCCGGTGGCGACCCCACTCCGCCGACATAAATGATCGTCCTTCTTTCTTGGCCGCGTCTCTATACTCCACGGGCCGATAAATACAGGTTCACCATAGGGCGGAGGCGAGGCATGGCCCACGAATTATAGGCGTTTTAAAAATATTGTTCCATCACTTATTCACACGCCCGGCTAAGGTATCGCTTTCCAATAGTATCCTTCGATCACAATTTCCCACTGGCTGTATTATTGAAGCCTACCCCAAAACTCGAGTAGTCTAGGCGCTACGCGGCGGATCATCTACTTTGTAGGGATAGCTCGAACGAATAAAAGGATGATGTACGATTATGGGATTCTCCGCGAGAAGCTGCTTTTCTATTTTGAAACATTTTAGCGTCGATCTTCGTAAGTCGAGTGTCGTTTAAGTGTCGTATCTACGTTAAGTGTATATAACTACGTGTTGCTTGTTGCTGTGACTAATTATATTATTTAAAGAATATTTATATATGATCTTTGACATCGAGATAGATGTTTTTTAAATTGTAGATTGATGCGAGTAGATTTAATTACGGGTTTAAACCGACCATCGAAAAGCGCATATCGATTATGTCCATATTTCGCGGGACACGGTTTGGTCCTTATTACATCCGTGCTCATCGCGCTCGTGAATGTACACGGATTATCCGCTTGTAATCTGTTACGAAACTGAAAGTTTTGATGATTTCATCAGAACTTCAGGATCCCCTGAAATATCCAACAGTCACATGTAACGTGGGATTTTCAACGCCTGGAATTTCTAGATAGAAATTCCTGTAAGAAAACGTATTTGTTGTACATAAAGAGCATTCAGTCTTCCTTTTATAAAATCTCATAATTAATAAAAATTTCGTGTCTCGAACAATGAATTATACCTATTTACGTTATTAAGGTACTCGAAAAAATATAACGTATGTGTGATCAATATAAAAAAATTCCCTAACTTTATTATATTTTTATTTTACATATAATATCAAATATAACATCTATATCAAGTAGATTTTTTGCATTTATAAAAAAAATATATTTAAAAAAATATATATATATATATAGATTTATCTATCTCAAATATAATAATTTAATAAAAATTTGCAGAAACACAAGCAAAAAATTATTAAGCGATGAGACTTATTGCTCAACATACAGGAAGCGCGAAAAACAAAATACAAGGCCTCCAATAATTAATTACATAACACTTATATCACCAAACTACTTGAAAAAGCATAACGTGATTAAATGAAAAATTAACTGATTTTATTATATTTTTTATTCTTACATATCAAATATAAAATTTACATCAAACATATTCTACACACTTAGAAAAAAATATATAACGTATATTTGTCTATTTAAAAAAAAATAATTTAACGCTAAAACAAGCAAAAAATTATCATACGATGACATCGCTTAACATATAGAAACACGAGAAAGAAAACATGAGATCTACATTTACGGTCACAAAGAGACAGAAATTGCCATACCATTACACTGTCGCTATTGGTCTCATCGATACACCGATTACAGCCTGCATCCCTCCGTTGAGCCCGCCGCTTCTTTTCAGGCGTTAATGAGGACAGGCGGTTGGCTGCAGGGTATTGCGCATACGTTAGTAGAAACCGCCGATCAACAGCGAGCGATGCGATCAGCCGCAGATCGGTCGGCTGCATGCCGCGCGAGTAACGTTGCAATGGAGAGCGCAGGAGGACGCCTACCACCGCGCGGCGCGGCGTCAGGAGCGGGTAAGAGCCGCGCGGTAGCGACGACGGGAACAGACGGGAATGGGAATGAGAGGCTCAAGAAGCGGCGCTTTCAATTATTCCCGCCGAACAATCCCACCGCTTGTTTCCTTCGGCGATTACATCTACGAGTATTTATTCGCCTCCCCGTTCTCGTTCCTCGCGCGCTGCTTCCATCGTTCCGCCGTATCTAATCCGCCCAACCCCCTTCGCTGTGCTCTCGCTCTCGACTGTTTCTCGCTCTTCCTGATGTCTCAACGATCTTTCCGTTAAGAGTCGCGGAAAGAGCGTGATGTGGTCGGTCGAGCTCGTTGAGCTGGCTGTCGTGAGGTTTCCCGAACTACTTGCCGGAATGTCGTTGTACCACTGTGGACAAGTACGCAGATTGTCCGGGAAAGTGCATTTAATTGCATCTGTGTTTGTACAGTTGATGAAGTTATGTTTAAGAAAAAGTAGTAAAAGCAATTCATATCTTTTACTTAACCTTCAAGTACACTGAGGTTGGTCCGTAGGATCACGCGAAAAAAAAAATGCTATATCTGTACTTTCGTAAAGTACTTTTATAAAGACTGATATATAATGGTTTAATTAATAAAACATCAATTTATAAAACTCCAGTTTTTTTTAATCGATGGCCCAGGGATCAACTTCGGTAAAAGTGTCACTATTTTTTACCTCGGTACTTAATGATTAAAATACTTAAAAGTAAAGTTGGGCGATGTTTATAATTTATGATACAAAATAATAATGCGAGAGAGAGAGAAGCTAATCACAAAATTGTCATTATGGGTGCATTCGTTTACGCAGCGATTAGCGCAGAGTATCATTTAATCCTTGTTTAACCTTTACCGTATCAATATGAGTAACTAGTGACCGAGTGATTCCTGTTCGTGCAAGTTTCCTTGAGTCTTTTGGTAATTATAAATTATACTACATTTTATTATTTTCCAAAATAAAGAGTCAATCTATTTATTCTAGAAAGTTGAAAGTATGTTGGTGAATTTTTAAAGATTTTTTGAATTATTTTGAAGATGTGAAAAAAACGAAGAGATTCTAGTGACCCTTGATGGATGAGGCACCAAATTGTACATAGTACGGTAAGGGTTAATATTCGGTGAACAACAAGGATAAAGTAATACTTCTACGCTAACCGCTGCGTAAACGAATGCAGGGAAATTAATCATTGAAGGAAGCATATAACTTATATGCCATTATAATCCGGATTTAGGTGAATTTGTTTCGATAAGATAGTGATTTACATATGTTGGTTTTATGTTTAACGCGTCTGACTAGTAGCCTAATCGTTTTAATAATTTTGCTAATAAATAACATCCGTCAGCTTATGTATTTCCATGCAGAAATAACGAGACCATTACGGACGATTTATGCGATTCGATAACAATATGACATGAGTTATAAGTATGTATCTCGTCACTGATAATACATCAAGAGACAATGAAAAACATTCGGCGCGTCGGAATAACAAGTATAAGGATCCCGTATTAACTCGCAACAAAAGCATCGAGAAATTGCGCGTCCCGCTTGGTAGTCATTACTCTTTAAAGCGAACCATTAAGGAATTGTTCTCCATTCTCCTGTCTGCCTTTCTCGTATCAAGAGCCGTTGGATCTGCTCGGAGATCCGAAACTGTGATTACACACAAATTATTGAGAGTTAATTGTAATCTTAATTAAAGTCTATACAGCGTGACTGGTGAATACGCTGCTCGATACTTTTTCCTAAGGGATAAATGAACGAAATTTTAACGTATATTTTTTTTAATCGTGTTACTTGTCATCTATTCTGGTCTCTCTTTTTATTATTTAATTTTACTATTAAATATTTAATTATATCTTTATGAAGCATGTTTAATGACGATTTGTAACATTTAATATAAACAAATGGTGGTCCTTAAATTTTTGCATCTATTTATCTGTTTTATTATTTTGCTATTAAATATACATTATAAAAAATTATATGTTAAATTACAATAATTATAGTAAATTATTTTGGAATCCACTATGAAAGGTATACTTATACACACGCAACATAAAATCATAACTTACACATAAAATTATTCTTCTTTATAATAATTAAACGATTTGCAAAAATAAACTTACAAGTACACTTAAAGTTAAGTATGTAGAAATATGTATTAATTCACCAACAAATTAGATACAATTTTTCTTAAGCTATATATTTTGATATATACGAACATAAAAATTTAAATATAATGCATGTGATATATTATGTTATATAACAAAAATTTACATAGAAAATATAAAACATTTTATTGTTATTATAATTTTCGGTCTAATAAGATATATTTATTTATACAATTAGAGAAAAATACTAATTTTTTTGCACATAAAATTGCACAATTTTAAATATTTTCACTATAATTTTTATACGTATTTATGCAATACTCTGCATACTTTTTTTACAGTACGTGTAACAAATTTTTGCAAAATGTATGTATATTTCTATGTTTATATATACAATTTATTATATTCACTAGTGACTTGTAATAATATCCCGAACAAAAAACAGACGAGAGAGACACCGGAAATACGTGTTGTCAACTCTACCATTATCGCTGAACGCCCAACATCGTTCTTAGGGTGCAACGTTAAGCTCGAAGGTATAATCGAACAGCCACACACGACTCAAATGCCCGTTATGTCTATCTATCCTTGAGTTTTCTCCGTAGGCACGTATGGCCCACACGTGTTTAAATTATTATTGTCTGAAATATGTGCGTGTATATATAGGTACAGAAGCGGTCGGTCGAAACGCTGCTCGCGGTTTAGAATTCGTTACTTTCCTTTCTGATGACCGCGTGTATCTCATCGTTCTATCACGAGAATTCGTTAAACCGTGACAATAACGGTTGAATGGCACGAACAACGTCATAAAATCATTCGTGCATTTAACAAGTAGTAACACATTCAATTATCTCGTCAAATGCAGTTGCGATTATGCGTTACTGATAACTTTATCTTTAATAAAATCGCTTCTCGCTGGAGCTTTGATGCCGAGGTAAGATACCACCGGAGGAGAAATTGCTTGGCGTTAAATGCAGCATGACACGGAATAATCTCTGTAAATCACCATAAACGGCAGTCGTAAAACTTATACGCTGGCTAAATTTATCCTTAGAAGGTACTATACAAGACTACTATATAAGAGATTTGTTACGCACTCTCGAATGATATATGCAACGGCGCATTAAGAAACGTCTTGGTACGTCGTAGAGTTCGAATGACGGTAGCCGGTTCTTCGAAACGATGGCCCTGACCTAGCTCAACCCGCTACTTACGCGGGTTTCTAATTTCGAGTCGGTCGCATCCTTTGCCGGAAATAGCCCACGTGCGTGCGAGGGTTACTGGAAGATCCTCTTGGTGGGGAGGAAGAGAGTTGCGCCGTGTCATCGTTCGGCACGGTGCAACGATAATTAAGGGCAAGTGTAAGGGACTCGTTGGTAACGTCGCGTGGCGGTCGAAATTTTTCGGCTCTCGGCACGTACGATGTGCACGATCGCGATTGGTGCCGGTTGGTGCCGGATGCCGTGTCAGCATGCACGGGTATGTATGCGGTGCATTTATTATGTTAGCGGCGCGGGACCGATGCGCGCTTATGCCATCGGAGACGGATGCACCAGCGCGTCTGCAATCGCTCACTCCGTACGCGCGCAGCACTCCTACACCCGCAGCTCGTACATCATGCGTATCGTTGCATTGCGCTGAAAGCTAAATTTACATTGTTAAATTGTGCCACCGCTTCCGTCAAGCGACGCGCGCGACCCGCCACTTATATTTGTATACTTAGTCACTAAAAGTACAGACGCGTTCCCCCCAGTTTCACTATCCATCCCGCGTTTCTTACTCGCCCGTTACTCGCCATTAAATTTATTTTGCGCCATGTCGCGGTAATTCATTATAAGGATGAAATCAAATCGTTTAAATTACTCCGATCGATCATAATCGCAGATAATTAATCATTTTATTAAACTCATCTCCGTAATAATCAGTGTACATATATTAAGCTCGCAGCTTTTCTCAAACTGTTCAAAAATTGTTCATTTCTCGTAATTATACGTTCGTGATATAACGGAATATGAAATCAAGTCATTAGTTACGAGTGAATAAACTCGTAACGTGCACTTATGAGATGACTATTCCGTCATTATCACAATTTAAATATTTCTACACTCGATTACTCGTACGCCGGCAACACCTTCAATCTCCCTTCAATTTTCATTAATCGCGCGTAATTCCTACGTGCGAATTTTTAGCGGCACTTCAATTCGCGATATTAAAATGTTATCGGCGTAAAGCCGACGCATCGTTTTACCGTTATCGATCACTGTAATATGTATAAAGACTGCCAAGTGTCTCGATCGCGGCGCGTCGATTTTCCAATTATCTACGCACGCGTTCCACATTACGCTTATCGAACAACGGTATACGCGGCAGCAATGAGGAAATGTCTTCGTGGCTCCAAGCACTGCTATTACCGTACACCGCGCGCGCGCGCTTCTAAATAATGATTTCCGTCAGTACGACCTTGAGCATGAAAGAAAGTATCGGTGCCGTAACGATCGGAAAAAGACAACGTTGGTGGCGTACGTACCTACGTACGTCGTACAACTCCTCTTCCTGGTCTCGTTGTACAACCGGACTCATTCGCGATATGATACGCCTAAGTATTGCGGTGCATACCGGATAAATCAAATTACCGATAGTGCCTGTAACGGCTAAAAACAAAGTTGTCGACAACGATAACGCTATTAATTAAGTATCACGCTCATGATTGGAAGGTCCTAGCTTACGACGTTGCTTGAAAAACAAATTACTTAGAAAACGTATTTACAATTATAATTATGCCATTGAAATATTGCGATGATATCTTGCAAGCAACTCTGTAAATCAAATTCATTCTGGCTAAACATAAAGAACATTGAGACTGATGCAAGTCTCTGAGAAGGATAAATTGTAGATCTAGCTAGAAGAGAAATATATCGCATTAACTGTCTTTATAAATTATTTGTAAGTCAGAAGTTTTACATATAGTCGGACCGTGGGATTTTGTAGAGACAAATTATTATCGAATTAAGTAGTAATATAAAATAATAATGTTATTATGTAACTTTGTTTGGGCGCGAGAGGATTTTCGCAGTAAATGAAATCACTCCAAAAATAGCGATTGGCAAAAGATCAGACCGCTAACGAGGCGGACGAAAGCGATTCTGTAGACCGGTGGGCTTTCACAACGTAATTTCCTAAGTGAAACGTATTCAAGCGATTCAAGCAAAAATCTCGGGTGGCATGACCGCGTCTATTTTTCTTCCGAGGTGCTTGACCTTAAGGAAAAAAAGATGGAAAGAGATTCCTGTCATGTGTAACCGAGCACCGGAGCTTCCATGCATAGTTAGTAGCGTGCAATAGGAGATTCTCTGTCCCCCGGAGCAGATCTCTAAACGGTAGTCACTTGCGGTCGTGATTTTCATAGCTGCGAGTGTGTTGCCGGCAGAAAGGTAACGACGGAGAGGTGAAAAGGACGATATTGTAATGGCTACGAGCGACTGCGAGAACGATGAAGCGGATGGCTAACGCAGGAAAAAGAAAGGACGGGAAAGTGCTGAACAAAGAAACGGGAGAGAATATCTCTCCCGTCGGCGTCGCTCGTCGTGGAGGATGGTCAGTGTGCGAGGTGCCAAGACAGACGTACGCGAGAAAGCGAAGGTGGACGAACGCGCGTGAACACGCGCGAACGGCCCGGAGGTGCGAGATTTAATACCTCGTCTCTCGTTCGCGCGTTTACTTTAACGAGCGATCGTCAAATTAAATTAAACGACACGCGAATCGTTAAGGGGCGACATCGCAGTGCTACCACGGACGGGTAATACGCGCCGACCGTCGCTGCGGGCGGCCGACGACGTTTCCTCCTCGTCTCTCGACGCTTCTCTCCGTAGATGCTGCTGGATGCTCAGCCGCGGCTGCAAAATGCTGACGTGTCGCCGCTGCCCATTGCCGCGCGACCGATGACTCCGCGCATATCCGACGCGGAAAATAAATCGCGTTCATCTCGAATAAATCAATTACATCGACCGATCGACGACTCACAGAGATGAAACGAGCCGATGCACGACATTGCCTCTACCTTGACGCAAAGCAAAATCTTTGACTTTTAAATGAGAAAAAGACCAATACGGTCGAGACTAGATCTTCTTATAGTGCTTAATATTTTTTGTAGATCCTAATACATCTTTCGGTTATATAAACTGCGTGCCGCTTATTATCGGAATTGAAAGGCAAACTGAAGCTAAAATAATAATATTATAATTATAAAAATTGATCGTAGATTTGATAATGATGTAATAGCATTTTATAAACTTGTAGGAACTCATTCTTCTCGATTTTAATCGTAAGCCGAAGCCATGCTGACAGTCTGAAGCCCTTAATTATCACGATTTAATTAATTTCTTAATAAATATGAATTAGTGCAATTTTTCAAGATTAGCGTTTTTTTTTAACATCATTGACAATAATATATTTTTGTTTTCTTTTTTTAGTTAAGATCGTCATAATTTACTGTTGTACAATTACTGGACGATTAATAGTAATCCCGTAAATCGCGAGTAATAAAAAAGAGCCCATAATTCGATGATTCGGAGAAGATGATACGTGAATACTGACGAACGCGTAAAATAAAAGCGTTGCACTTCGAACGCTTTTATTTTACGCTACCTACTCACACGCGGGATGCTTTGTGGTGGCAATTAATAGTAGATTAGCGGCTCGTGCATGACGCAAAGAAGAAGATGACGGGAGGGCGAGCGTGGATCAAGCGTATTGGGAACGCGCTTGTAGGGAACGGGAAACAGTCTGGGGAAAGGTCGGAATGGGGGTTGCTGAAGGGCCATGGGACTTACCCGAGAAGAGCGAAACTTGGCCGGGGATGGGGCGAACTGGGAGAGGGATGAGATTACACACGCCGCGCCTCGGGGATTACCACACTCTGATTCTCCGATAAGAATGTCAAAATAAGCTGCCTCTCGCCGCGCCACGTGTAATCTCTCCTCCCGCCCGCTCTATCATCCTCGTTCCATTCTTACGATGGACGCTTACGAGCCGCGTAATTACATTGTGACGAGCCCGACCATTCTATGACGATCTTTAGTCCGTTGAAACGATCGTCTTCACCACGACGAAGCCATTGTCATGATCCGTCCTACCATCGGCAATGACTCGAATCATTCTGTACAAGTCGTGACAATATTCCAATTCATCACGTGGATATATAAATAAAATACATTATACCGTTCAAGTGTGAATACGAAACATACGACATGTTTAAGTCGCACGAGAGAAACTTTTTTAGAAACAATATATTTTACGTAAAAGATGTTCACAATAGTATAAATAGAATTATAAATTTCTGTACAAACTCTTTGCTTATAATTTATACAAGTACACAGAAAAAACGGTTTCGCCAAGAGATATCTAGAAATTTAGCTACGTACAGACCTGAAAATTTTGTTGGATTATTAAAATAATTATATAGAGAACCAACGCTTAAGCGTTGGTAGTGTTGCAAAAAATTTTATTTCCACACGGAAAGGTCAATTTTATCAAAGTGTCTAAAAATTTTGCTAAATACAGATCTAAAAATAATTTTGTTAGACCATCAAAATAATTATATAGGACGCTCAAATCAACTCTGGTTTATAAAATGTCAAAACTTTTTACATTTATTACTCATCATATTTGAAATTCCTACGTAATTATTTTGATGATCTAACAAAATTATTCTTTCTGTGTATATATAATAACTAGTTTGAACATCTTAGACCCAACTTTAATCTCGGTTTAATTTACTCTACTTTTTTCTAATTCTAAAAAGATTTCTAATAAAAAAAGCTAAACAACAGATTAAATCGAAATTAAAGTTAATCTTATATTGATGGAACCGGAATTTATATAATTAGTTTGGGGTGCTTCAAGCAAGATTATTTTCAAATCTATATTTATGTATAGTTGAATTTCTACTTCAACGAAACTAGCTTTTTTCGTGCATTTTTTATGAATCTAATGCGCGGGAATGTATTTGGCTCTCTATATGGAATTGAATAAAATTGATTTTAAGGAAGTTAAAAGCATAAGTTAGGCTTAACACTTGCGTTCACTCATACATGGTACACACACTGTCGTGTAAATCAGTCGACCGGCTGGCTTGAAGGCAACGTACGCCATCGGAATTCTAAATATCTTCCGAAGACGAGAGATCTTCGGGCACGGATATATCCACTCGCCGGACAATCCGGAGAGCATTCGGCCATGTGTACGGATTGGCGAGAGCGTAACGCATAAATTACGGCTTCGGATCCTCACACTGGCCAGACGTGCCACTTTTCACGGGTTCCGTCTAACGGTCGCGCGAACAATCCGTGCGCGCGAATAAAAATGAAGAAGAATGGGATCGGCCTGAAGGATTAGCCGCCTTTCAAGCTGACATTGAAGGAGTACCGCGTCTTCGCTATGCCGAGGATTAATCCACGGCTCTTTCGTGCCGCGAAATAGAGAAAATCTCAAACGACGAAAGAGTCACGGTTAGCCCATTTGCTGTATCCACGACTGCGCCACGTTTCTAACATTTTATTTTTATAGTATCATTATTTTAAAAAAATAAATATAACAAATTATTTTCAACAATTAAAAATAAGCTTTCTACGAAAATAGTAATTTAAAATACTGTAGATTAAAATTTTACGTATTACGAGTTGTAATAGCTATCACACCTCACGTTTCCATCTCGCGATTTACGCGACTTATTATAGATACGATAAAAATATATGTCGATATCCTGCGGGTTCGTATATATCTATCCAACCGCAATGAATAGTTATAACAGCGCGGATGTGTGTGCACATGCGTTATAGATGCATCGATCTTCAGGCCGCTCGGTCGAGGGCTTTTGCAAGGAAACGATACAATAGTATGACGAGAATGACGATTATTCAAGCCGGGGGTGGATTATGGGACATTTATTGAGGCTAGCTTCTGTCCCCAGCGGACAGATAGGTGGAGAGGGAGCCGCCTTTTTGCGCGCGTGTGCGCCGGGGTGTCCGTGCGGGGAGGATGTTGACATTGGCAGATCTGCTCGTGGATTAAAGCTTTGTGTCGTACAAAGAGCTGCCACAATGCCCCGTGTCATTGTATACACGACCTCATATACCTCCGATGCAACACCCAGCAGGGATGTAATAACTCGGTCGATTCCCCATTAAGAATTCAGGCGTACTCGAGAGGCACGAACCTATCCGACAAGAAGAGACAGATCTCGTCCAATCGCCCCCTCCGGATTCTCCAGCTAGTCACTTCAAAGCGCGTGGGAGTTTCGAATTGGAACCAAGCTGATTTCGCGAACATCTTGCTTTATCGAGAGTCTCAGTTACTGCACCAAATACGTGTTCTCCGATATACTCCGTCTCCGGACGTTAACTAAAAACTCCCGCGAGTTTCTCCGTTTCCAATCATTACGCGGGACTTATACTGCCTGGCAAATATTTTACGAGCCGCGAAAGTTTGAGCTGCATTATTCTGTCGCATGATTAGACAAACGTTTATTATAACACTTTCGCGTTGCCTTTAGAAAATGACACTAACGATATTCGTTACTTTAGCGAAATAAAGAGCAATGGCTTATTTCGGATACGACTAATACAGGTAAAGTTACTCATATTCTAATATTTGTGTATATGAATGTAATAAATACATCTCCATTATGTTCGCTGAATTATAAACAAGCCCATCACGACTCTTAATAGGTTGGTGAAGGAGGAGTAACACTTTCTACGACGAGACAAAATAATATCTCATCTCAACAGATATAACACCCCAGATTTATGAGTTTTCTGCGAGCAGCGGATCCGTCTTAATCTCAATCTAGCGTAAGGTCCAACGATCCTCGTCTTCCACCTAAATTGCGTTAGTATAACCTCTCTCTGAAGCTAGGACAGTTTTCGTCCCGTACGTCAACGTTGACCATCGCCCAGCGGTGCCGCTAACACCCCCTTCTCTCGCGACGTCGTCATCTTCTCGCTCTATCTCTGTGTTTTTAGTATTCCCCGAAATGAAGTTGCGAAAAGTGAGATGGTCGGACTACGGCGCTAACGCCGGTGATGGCTGCGCCTGTCGGCATTGGCGGTAGGTAGCTAGGTAATATCTTCGTAAGCTCCGTCTTTTATGACAGGACTGGAGCGCCTCTCAAGGATATTGGTAATCTTCGGGCTGGCTGTAGTAATATCGGCGTCGCAGTGATCTCTCGCCCCGAAGATCCCCTTCCACGTGACTCCCTCCTCTTTCACCACGTCCACCCCCCCCCCTACCTTCCTTCTCTTCTTTCTATTCCTCTCGATTCCCCCGGCTATATGCGCCTGTACAAGTCTGCCAACCACCCTTTCCGTATGAGAGCCAAGACTCCAAAGAAGTCTCTATAGTTGCTTTTCTCTCTTTCTCTCTTTCTCTTATTCTTTCTGGCTATTTCTCTCTCTTTCTGTACCATTCTACACCGTTCCTTGTAACTCTCTCTTCCATCTTTTCTTCCTCTCTCTCCCTTTCTGTTTCTAACTCACTTCGTAAGGGTAAATGTATTGACGCGACTTTGCAGCCTTATTCCAAAGTAAGAACGTGCAACATATATGTATGTATCCACCTTCTCTTCGTTTATCATACTTGCTTTCTTACACTTGCTGTCTCTTCATGTAATGGAGTTAATATCCACGATTTGGTTTTACTGAGATTTGTTCTTATATTTTTCGAGCAATCGTAAACGTCAGTTTTATCGCAAGATAAATTTAGCTTGTATTAAATATCTAGACATAATGTTTGATTTATCGTCTGGCGAATCACAAATATATTTCGGTTAATTATATATTGGATATGATATGTCATAAATAGATATTTTACTCGATTTATGCAATATCATTTATGCTACTATTCGTAGATACTTAATCACGATTAGAAATAACATGCGCAATATTCTGGTTTAAATTTCCTTATAAGGATCATATCTTGGAGCAAATTCATCACGTGATCCGTTCGCGTCTTCGCGAGGAGTATATTTGTATCAAGATGCGAATATATGCGAACACGGGTGCGGAAAATTATTTCAAGAGAGCGCTTTCTAATCTTAAGCACCGCATAATATCGCGGTTCACGCCATTTTATAGAACGTGTACAAATGTGCTTAGTAATTCATTCTAGCGACGGTATTGTAGGCAAGAGTTATGGCTCGGACATATAACAAGTCGTCGATCGGTTCGTTACGTAGTCGGCGTTCGAGAGAGTTGAAGATAATTGGATAGCGTTCGATGAATTGCTCGTGCAACAATGGGACAGCAGTAAGACAAATCGTACTTTGGTGCTTGCGTTGTATATGACAATGCAAATGCAAGAAGCTACGACGATTATTTTGCTTCATTTTATCCCATTTGATATTGTGTTTTTTTTTTCTACAAGGTAATAAAGTTTGGCCGTAAAGTTTGTTTGTTAAATTATTAATAATGTGTACCTATTTACGAAAAAATATATTCTGGAATGTTACTATATTTTATTAAATATTAAAAATAACATAATATTCAAAATGGCCACTTTTAGTTTTAATACAAGCTTTAAGGCACTTTGGGAACGCATTAACGATGACTAACATCTTTCCACGGATAAATTCTTCCAAGCAGCCAATAGAGCGATCTTCAGTTTATCAACTGATGTAAATCTTTTTTTGTTTAGAGTCTTTTTGGTATATAATAAGATGTAACTAACACTCCAAAGTTTTTTTAAATTTATATTACTACCCAGGTAGCAAGTTGGATGTTATTTGAAATAACATCTCATAATGCCTTAAAATGACAGTAAATAATGTCAGTTTACTGGGTAATAATTCGATAAGCTCATAACTTTGTGATCAAACTTTTATGTCACCTTGTATACGTAATCGTACATTACATATTACAATTCGGAATTTATCAAATTATGTAAAATACCATCCACCAAAATTTACTTCGTAGTTTTAAAACATTTTTGTAACATATAACCGCAGTAAAAAACATAAAAATACTAAATTAACACTTCTATCGAAACAAAATTCTTTTGTGCATGGATTTATGCATGCATGGAATAATTAATTATAATTTACGCGATTATTGTTCGCACTATTTCGCCACGCAATTAATAAACTCGACATTAAGCTGATCATTCGTAAAAAAAAATTATTGCTCACCGGTACGAGGACCGGCATCTCGTAATAAACATTTATTACGTTGAAAACTAGCACGTTAAGCGCACAATCTAAATGTTTGTGTAATTACGACCGTAGATCTCTTGGGGACGTTTATTCCCGTTAACAAGTTTGCTGCTTGCCGAGTCGTCGCGGTTGTCGCTTTAGATCTCCACAGATTTAGATCTCCACAAAGAGCCTTTTCGTCAACATTCTCCCTCGGAACAGACCGGAGTCGCGATGTTTAATTACAAAAATTAACGCCATTGCGACATCGCCGCTCGAACAATTGTTGAAGACTAATTAGAACAGCGATTTCATAACGTGAGGATGTATAATGACCTCATTCATTCCGTTTGACACCGGCGCGAATCCCACGAGTCCATCGCGACGTACCCTCTCTTCTCCTCTGTCCTGTGTCTCCTCTTTTCTCCGTGACCGTGCAACCCCTATGTCTCGTATTTGGTGCGCGAACAGCGAATATAAGCCGGAACGACCTGGCTCCGGTATCGCCCGTGTGAGATTAACGCGCGAGTAAAATAAAGGCCATTGAAATCCCCACGGCTCCCCGAACAAAAATAGCCGCCAATGAGAAAGGGAACCTTACAGTTTCTTTTCAGGGCTTTCATAAAAATTTCTGAAAACTAATTTTCCTCTTACATACAGGGCGCTAGGCGGGGTGCGCGAGCGGAGAAAGCGGTATATAAGAAACGCGGCCTTCTTTCCTCGGTTCCCTTACCCCTCGCTCACCCTTCGACGTTCGCCACCTTCACTATGTTCTCTCTTTCTCTCACACTTTTTGCTACGCATTTGTAGCGGCACACCTCTTTCTCTCCCGATATCCCTGTCAACTACCACCACCGCCACCGTCGTCGCCATCGCGTCTCTACTACCCTCCGTTCTTCGTTCGCGCTACAGCACTTTTATACGAAGTGCTAATCTTCCAGACAAGCCCATGCCACCCCCTCTCATCTCTATTCCTATTTCAGCGATCTCTTTCTCTCACTCTCTTACCGTCAGTCTTACAAGCACTAACTCCGCTCTTCTCGCCAAAGTCAGTGCTGGGATCATAATATAATATCGTGCCTGCGCAAGGGATGATCATTATCATGCCCGGCTTCGTTGTATTTGCATACATCTGTCTATATATCTCTCTATATACATCTCTTTATGCCAATAATAATCTCTCGATAACATTTTAGTTGCGTTTCTAAGTCTGGAAAATCAATTCGGCGCGCAATTCAAGAGACTATTATAAATGTGATATATAAGTTCACATAGAATTATTTAAAAAGCACCTAAAATCCAGTCTTAATCTCTCGATAATATACGGTGATTTTTTTTCTTGCGTTGGACTTCTTGCCTTTATTTACTTATAAGATAATATAAAGACAAAACTTTATTGCAAATTATATAATAATAAATAACTAATAACATTGCTAAAACATTATTGAATTTAATATTAAAAATAGATTTTTTGAAAAATAAACTTTATCTTCGTTTTCAATAGAAAAATAGAAATAATTTTTTTATTAAATTTTTCAAATTTTTAACGTTTTGAATGAAACATGTGATTTTAACAAATTACGAAAATGAGATTAAATTGCCGTATTTTTTCGTGTCGACTTATTTTTCTTTTTTTTTTTTATTTATTAAAATTGCTATTCTTAATTTCTCGCTATACTTAAAACATAATAATTTGAGAAAAATAATATAATAATTTGTTCATAAATAATTAAGACAAAAATTGATTTGATCTTTTGAATAAACATTAAAAATGATCCATTTATCGAATTTAATGAGAAGTGTAAGAAATATAATAATCATACATTTATTTTACAATATGCGAATAACAATATACAATATATTATATTTATTCGCACGGTGATATTCGAGTCGACAGATAGTGATGCGTGCCGCTTCGTACATTGCGTTATTCTTCGGAACAAGATTACGACCAGTATGAACTATCAAACACGATTATCTCCTATTACATTTCATAATTATCGTATCATATAATTAACTCTCCCTGATAAGCGCATACTAAGGCAATGAATGTTTCTATCAAAATGGATAGATATTTTGCGCGATATATCCAATCAAATTAAAAACCAAAGTAATGAGAAACAGACATGATAAATTACTATTAATGATGAGAGATTATTTCTTTATATACAACGATGCTTTGAATATATCTTTTATCATATTTTGCATTTTTCTCTACTAAATGTAATTTACTGTTAATTAACCATTACTATTATTGGATTAAGAGCATAGAGCATACAAATGGCTGAAGGAATCAAGTTAACGATATATCGATTATTCATTAATAATATTTTATGTGTCTCGTAGAAAGCGTATAATTATTGCCATGCAAAACGCCGCATATTCTGCCGATCGTCATATTCTGGTAATTACTTGCACGTGCGATCGCAATTAACCATAGATTTGTTTTTTAATTTCTGAACTAGACTACACTAGAACTTTCTTTTACGTTCACCAAATTTCGCTAAATATTATTAAACATTTATCTATTTCATTTTAAGTTAAACCAAAAGCGCACATCAGTTCAGCTATAAAACAACTAATTTTGTTGCGAGTATTGAGTGTATTACAAAGTAAAATGATACAAGTATAAATAAATACAAGGTACAATAAATATGGAATCATCTTGCATATATGAAATATTTACAGTGAGAGCAAAAAGTATTCGTACAAGAAAATTTTTTATAAAAAGTCTTATTTATAGAAAATAAACATTAATTAACAATTTTATACAACGAATACATTCTGTTCTAACATAAATAAATGAACTTCGCATATATTCCTGATTTTAAAAGCTAAATTTTTCGACTGTACAAATACTTTTTGAGCATCCAAACAATATAATTTTTAATTTTTGCTTATTTTTCAGATGATATATTTCTATAATTAATACACATCTTTTTGTTATATGTAATTTTAAGAAACATACAATTTATTCTTTATGAATGAATTGTTAATTACCCAACAAGAAATGATTGTCAATTAAACGTCGAAACAATGTCAAATTGGTGTTGAAATCATGGTATCGATATCGATTCGATATCAATTCGATGACTCATTTCTCGCTGGATAATATTTACTTTTTAAAAATAAACTTTTTTTATAAAATATTTTCTCTTTACGCGAATACTTCTTGCACTCACTGTATAAGCATTTAGTGTAATTCCAATATGCATTATACGTTAAAGAGTATCCATGGGGAAAACCCCGAAGATTCATTTAAAACATTATTTAATCTCTAAAAATTTTGAAACGCGACGATCTGTCTACAATTTCGTCTATGATATTCGTTTCTAAAATAAGAATAGTGATTTCTTTCTGGATATAAGTATATAAAATCTAGGCATTAAAGATTTAAAAATCAAGTTATTTTAGGTCTTCTTTTATTTAATATATAGAGTATCTCCCAGACTTGGCGTGACGCCCGTTAATAGCAGATTTGTCTGAGACACCCTGTATATTAATATGCAACATTTATATTTATGTAATATGTGTATATATCTACATTTATCATCGTGTAATATACGTATCTACATTTTATAAATATACGTATGTGTAAAGCGGGGGGCGTCACCGCTTCTAAAGAAACGAAGGCACTGCCATTTGAATAAGTTGCCCGATAAAAATTTCATTTCCTCGTCGCGAGGTCGCTCAGGGAAATTCGTATCGCTTCGAGAGCGTGACGCTATTTCGTCGTTCATTATCGCCCGGGTAGCATAACTCGCCGCTGTGCCGTCCCATGGGAAACCGGCGGGCGCGCGGGGAACAATGTGACCGCCTCCTGAATTATTCCCTTTGATTGCTCGCTTTCGTCCCGCTTCGCTCGGTCCGATCTGACTCGTTGCGACCCTGCGATAAAGAGTTTTCGTGGCCCCGGCGCTCACGGTAACACGACTCCCGTCGAACCCTGATGCACGGATCACGGGGGTTGACACCGATTACACTCCCTCTCGCCCTTTCTGTCCCTCTCGCCCTTCCTGTCCCTGCTATCGTCGAGATGGAAGGTATGACGAGGACGGGGGAAGTCGGGGGTTGGACAGCCGGACAGATGGACGGATGGACGGATGGATGGATGGCACGGCAATCAAACTCCCGTTAATATGGCTAAGTGGAAGCGAACCTTCGCCACATACACCGGCGCATGCTCGTATATATCTCTGTTTGCTCGTTCCCGCCGCGGAAAATTCATCAACTGGCCGATTGTCGACGGTACCTCAACGCAAAGTCACGGTCGATGTCCATTTAATCGTAACGGATATATATAATACGGTGTACTTGGCTCTTAGTAACTAACCATTGTTTCTTCCTTAATTAAAATTAACTTCTGATACAACTCAACCGTGTGTATAATCAGCAGGATTGGGAAAGTTACTTTATAAGTTACTTTTCAGGTTCCTTATACGTGTTTGTTACAGAAATTGAGTATAAAAGGTAATAAAAAATTAGACTAAAGGATAAAATATAATATAAAAAATAAAATACTCGACTTGTACTCAATTTCTAAAATAAAAAGTATAACTTATGAGTAATTTGTAAAAATTTTCCCAACCCTGATAATTTGTAACTATAACATATTTTAAGTTGTGGTTGGTAATTATAAATCTGATAAAATGTACAGAGAATGTTGCGAAAATTGATTACACTTACGAGATTCGATTCAATACGTTTTACGTGCGTTAAATTTATGCAAACCGCCAATCGCGACGGTAGACCACTCTATCATGCGGACCACAAAAAGACCTTTATTGGCTGACACTGAACGTATCTATTATATTAGCTATTATATTAGCGTGATCCATCTCTTGAGGACAGCTCGACAATAGCCCGATAAGTCTTCTAACGTTCGAGCGTGTGAAGCCCGTTTATGCGGGATGAATTGATAGGAGTCGAAGATGTAAGCATGGTGCAGTAGCATTATTTGTACCTTGCAGATTTTCGTTGATCCTTCTCTCTCTTTCTCTGTTGGCAAACCGCGACGTCGCGATGCGAAAACCTTAAGCCAAGGGGTTGGCACTGATTGAGGAGCGCGTCCGTCAGATAAGCGTGTAATAAATACGAGCTTCGTGAGTAAGCTAGAAGCGCCGCGGGTGAGTCAGCCTTTCGTCAAGTTGTCGAGATTTAGCACATTATCTCTATCGCGAATCGTCCTTTTCTCTCGTGTCTAATGATAATAAACGTTTGGAAGGAGCGAACGCCTCTTTGGCATTCGACGTAAAATAATTTATCCCATGCAATCGCATATTTCAATCTCGCAAAAGACAAAATCTGGATATATATATATACAGTAGTGGACAAAATAAATCATACACCTTCAAAGAAATTGAAAATGTTTGTGTAACTATTTTTTTAACAAGCAAATAGATTATTGGATACAAGTAAATCAAAGCATTTGAAAGTATTTAAATAAAGGAAATGTGATATAATTAAAATTGTGCTCAATTCTTTTGTAAAAAATTTATTTTTCAATATTGATACATTTTACCCTGGACAAAATAAATCATACAGATTTAGAAATAATAAGTAACAAACAAATAAAATTAATTTTAATGGTGCTTAGTACTTGGTGTGCCCGCCTTTTGCTTTTAATACTGCTTCCAGTCGACGAGGCACACTTTCGACTAATTTCTTCAAATACTCAGGATCAATTTTATTCCAGGCCTTCTGGAGTGCTGTATAATACGATATCTTGTCAGTTACGTTCGTTTTATTCACGTTTCCATCTAAATAAGCCCACAGATTTTCAATTGGATTCAAATCTGGTGATTGTGGCGGCCATTCGAGTTTTATTTTATTAGATTTGAAAAAGGCAGTGGTTTTTTTTGCCTTATGCTTCGGATCGTTATCTTGTTGGAAAATAAAGTTATTTTCTAAATCTAATTTCAAAAGAGATTCTTCTAAATTCTCGGACAGTATGTCAATGTATCCTTCTGCCGTCATAATGCCTTTAATTCGAGCCAAATTACCGACACCAGACCAGGCAAAGCACCCCCATATCATGATATTACCACCTCCATATTTTATAGTCTTTTGAATATTTACTTCTTTGAGAGCTTCACCAGTTTTTCGCCATACCCTAGACCGTCGTTTTTGTCCGAATAATTCAAATTTGCTCTCATCCGACCATAATACTTTTTTCCAAAAATCTAGAGGCATATTCACGTACTTTTTAGCAAATTCCAATCTCTTTTTCTTATTTCTTTTATTGATGAAAGGACGCTTTGATGCGAACACGCTTTTCAATCCAGATTCCTTAAGTCTGCGACGCACAGTGCGACTGCTGACATTCAGATTCATCGATTCCACAATATTTCGCGATGATAGCCTCGGATTTTGTTTTATCATTCGAACAATTCTGGTGTCATCACGAGAAGTTGTAATCCGCTTTCGACCTTTTCCGGAATAGTTTGTCACAATCCCATGTGTTTTGTACTTTTTCCAAATGTGTTGCACTGCTCCAACAGAGATTGCATATTTATCAGCGATTATTCTAAAGGAATCACCATTCTGTCGGTCACGAATTACCAAATTTTGGATATCAAGAGAAATTTGCTTCCCTGACATTGTTCTTGCTCGTCACAATTATTACTGATCCACCAAACACGTAAATTATACTCGTAGATACAACGTAAACAAACAATGAAATGACGAACAGTAACAGAACAACGAAATGTAAACATTGACGGGATCCTATGTTATACTTATTTAAGTGTATGATTTATTTTGTCCAGGGTAAAATGTATCAATATTGAAAAATAAATTTTTTACAAAAGAATTGAGCACAATTTTAATTATATCACATTTCCTTTATTTAAATACTTTCAAATGCTTTGATTTTCTTGTATCCAATAATCTATTTGCTTGTTAAAAAAATAGTTACACAAACAATTTCAATTTCTTTGAAGGTGTATGATTTATTTTGTCCACTACTGTATATATATATATATATATATATATACGTACAAGTCAAATCATTCGCTCTTTCCTTCAAGAACAAACGCGCGACTCGATAAAAGCCGAGAGCACGGTCTGCGAATTTGACGCGATGGCGTCGAGGCGCCTGAATCGGCCCGGGGACGTCGGTTCGCATCGCGGTGAAAGCGTTTATACGATATTTATTGAATGTTGTTGCCATAGGCGCTCTGACAGTCCGTGAATGGGGAATGAACTGAACGGCGCGAAGGGAGATAAAGGCGCGCGGGACGACGGTAGAAGGGAACAGGGGAACCCGGGAGCGAGAGAGCAAGTGAAAGCATACGGTCTGGGCATAGCGCGAATAGGCGAATCAATCATCCCGCGACTCATTAGCCACGCTGGTATACTTTTCCCTTCTCGTCGAGCCCTGGCTCGTTCTGTCTCTCGTCCGCCTCGTTCCTCGTCTCTACTCCTCCTGCCAAGAGATCTCCGCTGTTTCTCTCGAGAGGATTTCTCTCTCGCCGCACCCGTTACGGCTCGCCAAAAGAAGACGCTCGCCGTTTATTGTGAAGCTTCTAACTGATGCGACTCACAATATGCGTATTCATTTTTAAGACTCCGCGTGAGGTAACAAAAAATTACGAGATCGACGGAGAACTATGGCGAGCCCACAAATCTTTGTATTCTGCAACAATATCTTTATTGACTGTGATTTTTCAGGGTTGCTATTTTAAATTGCTGTACAATTGTTGTTGTTCTCCACAAAAATTGCACAGAAAGAACGATTTTGCTGAAGTATCTAAAAATTTAACTAGATATGAATCTGAAAATAATTATGTTTGGACCATCAAAATAATTATGTAAGATATTCACACATATACGCACACTGGTTGATAGAATGTCAAAACTTTTTGCGGCATTGCTCATTATATGCTTGAGCGTCTTACATGATTCTTTTGATGGTCCGACAAAATTCTTTTTAGATCTATATCTAATTAAAGTTTTTAATATTTTAATAAAATCGTTCTTTCGATGTATAAAAATTGCAATCAGCCCTATCGGAATAGTAATACTTGTACACACATAGATATATGTTATACATACATATTTGAATAGAAATCGTTCTGTTGCTAGCACCATAATAACGTACCTAACGCACAGAGATCAGAGCGATGGACAAACGGACAGAAGAGATTCAAAAGAGACGAAAAGAGGATTGCAAACCGCGAACACGCCGCTGCATCCGGACTCCTCGCGTTGGCAAGTCCGCTGGTCGTTGGTTTAATGAAACGTTAATTAAAGGGAGAAGACTGTGCGCGAGTGTAGAGACCTTCGCTCTCGCAATTAACGCTACGGTACATCCAACACTGACCGCGCGGCGCTGTTCGGCAACGATTCGCCTTCCGTGAGAGATGGAACGAGTCCCGGCAGGTGATTACACCTGCGTTACATAACGCGTTCGTTAAGTTCGGCCCGTTATTCCGCGGCGATTTGATCGAGCGAACCGTTTATCCTGAAACCGGTAATTTACCTTTCTCTCTCTCTCTCTCTCCCCCTTCCCCCTCCTCTCTACCCCCTTTATCATCTCGTCCCCTTCTTTGTCCGCCTCTCTCGTTCTCTTCTCGCGATCGGTTTCTGGAAGTCGTGCATAACGAATTCATCCTACCCCACTATTTCGTTCCCTATACCGGTGCACATTCTCCGATGCATTATCGACGTTCGTACGATATCCGTGTGCGTGTCTTTATGTCGTTACGAAAACATTGCCTGTCAAGTTACACGCTTACTTTGTAATCAATGGATAGCTGGTGACTAGAAACAGGTAGCAAACTAGTTTTCCACCGTCCGAAGCATAATGCATTGTTTTTTCCACGAACTGCGATACTCTTTTTCCGTGTAGCAACCGTATAATCTCGTTGGAGTCGGAACGAATGCGTATAATTTGTCGATAGTTACACAAATCAGAATTTCGCAAAGTTAATAAAATAAGCTTGCTGAATTTCAGCGCGTCTTTCTGAGGTTAAATGACTTAAACACGATCGAGAGAGAGGCAGGAATAGATAGATAGATAAAGTATTTATTGATATTTTAGGATAAATCCTGTAAGAATATAAAGTATACAGCTATGAAGAGTTTACAAAATTGATATTTCAAACGTTACAATAACATTTCGCAGTGGTACAAAGATTGACGAAAAAGTAAAAATATGTTATGTACAATAATTAAATGGTAAGTTTCTTGTACCTAATAGTTGATAATGCACGAAAATACAAAAGTTTAACATACAGAAAATGTATACAAAATATATGTACACGGAGAAAATTTCATATTTAAAATTACTATAATGGTAGTAGCTACGGTCTTCATGTAAATTATAAGTTTAAATGCTATAGTTATTTTTTTTTTAACAATAATACAACGTAATTTTTACACCTTTATAGTAAAAATTTTTTATTACAGAGTTAAATCTTGTTGAATGAAAGTTAGTATTATAAAGATAAGTAAAAATTATATACCTAGCAAATTTTGTCTGCGTACCATAGTAAAAATTAACTGTTTTCATGTTAGAATATGGCTTAACAAAATAATTACTTTATTTATGTGATAAAAATTAGTATTACCATAGTAAAAGTTAAGTCGGAATTATGTTGTGAGGGTCCATATGAAAATACAAGACATAGTAAACTGTAATTTAAAATTATATTAAAACTTAATATAAAATTTTCTCCGTGTAATAGAATGACAAGTTAACACAGATTAATGACATTCAATAATTACAAGAATTTGGCTAAGAGCAAAAAATATATTACTAATTTGTATGAATTGAGAGAGAGAGAGAGAGAGAGAGAGAGAGAGAGAGAGAGAGAGAGAGAGAGAGAGAGAGAGAGAGAGAGAG